>NC_042981.1:47314700-47645804 GCF_901001165.1 Salmo trutta | reverse complement strand
GTGTGGCAAGCAGATGTAGAGTATTCTTGTTTTACTGGGAGAGATGGTGCCAAAATGTGTGTCCTCTTGTTTGTTTTAGATGTGAGTGTGTTTGACACGTGTCCACAAGAATAGTAAAAGAACAACATTTTGACCAACCAGGGACATTTTGTTAGTTCCCACAAGGTCCAATGCTATTTCTAGGGGGTTTAGGTTTAAGGTTAGAATTAGTGTTAGGGTTTGAATTAGGTATAGGGTTAAGGTTAGGTTTGGGGTTAGGGTTAAAATTAGGTTTAGAGTTGGGGTTAGGGTTAGGTTAGTCCCAACAAGGTTAGTTATACAAGACTGTGTGTGTATGCGTGTGTAGTGTGTAGCGTGTGTGCATGCGTTGGCTCCTTTGATATTGCCTGACGATTCTTCCGCTGCTCTATGTTCGCTACATACTTCAGTCTGAGACTGCCGTCGTTGAAGTTGTTTGTGGTGACGTCACAATGAGGACTGTTGTACAAAACAAAGTCATCAGCGATTGGATAATCTCTCACCAATCAGAGTATCAAAGCCAATGACTCATTTTTTGTTAGCCAAAAGGAGTTTGGTTAGCTAGGAATCCTCTGATATGCTTTAACTTTGATTTGTGTTGAAAGCAGCTCTGGTTCTGTGCAGTCAGTAGTGGAGTCTGCAAAACTGTTCCATTTGGAGGGCCACTCAGAAACGCTAGCCTGTCTGCTTGCTGGTTTTGTTAATATGTAAATATAGTCTCTCGGCAGTTTAAATTCAGCACCATGACAGACATTTAAATAGGGGAAAAGTACTTTTTGGCTGATCAAAGTTGATGGCTAACTAGAACCGATCCACAGGTAGACGAAAATGTATTTTGCGCTGCATTTTTGCTGGCACAATTTCACTCGTCCTTCTTTAGTGTTTTTTTTTACCCTCCCTCTCTTCTTGTATGAAAAAGCCACTACTCGCGCTGGCACATTGCGAGGAGAAATTTCATCTAGTTAGGTGAAATTACATGAGAGGTGCACTTTGCCATCTATGAAATGAGAGCCTGGACATGCAAGTAAAACCACAATTTATTGGCTCATTATGTTTACATTTTTGGTCCCTTTGACCAAAAATTTTATTTTGTATTCTATTAAGCATAACTGATCTGAATAAAGATATATCTTTTTTTAACCTCAATTTATGTAACGCAACCTATGGAGGGAAGGATGGAGGGAGTTAGAGAGCTGGAGGGAGAAAAACACCTGGTGACTTTATTTCCCGTGAAGGCAAAGCTGTTTCTCATTAAGTCTTGATTTGCACAAGAAAAACAGGCAATCATCAATGGTCAAGATTAAGTGACACCAGAGAGTTGTCTCCGGTGGGTGGGGAATCGCACGGGCCCCGATCAAAGTGTCCTCGCTGTCATTGTCATTACCCAGCAGGGACCATCTCAGGCAAGGTGGTGTGTGTGCGTGTGTGTTTTGGGAGGTGGGAGGTGTGACCAGGAGGGGCCAAAGGTGATGCCAGTATTTTGATGACAAACCAGTGAGTCCAGCACAGGGCCACTCAGTGGATGGAATTTGTAAGGCATGTTGCTAAACTAAAAAGAGATATTTTTCAATTTTGTTCAGCATTCGGACAGCATCCTCAAAAAGATCTTGTGATATTTTATTTCACCTTTATTTAACCAGGTAGGCCAGTTGAGAACAAGTTCTCATTTACAATTGCGACCTGGCCAAGATAAAGCAGAGCAGTTCGACACAAACAACAACACAGAGTTACACATGGAGTAAACAAACATGCAGTCAATAACACAATAGAAAAAGCCTATATACGGTGAGTGCAAACGGAGTGAGGAGATAAGGCAATAAATAGGCCATAGTATGCAAAGTAAATACAATTTAGCAAATGAACACTGGAGTGATAGATGTGCAGATGATGATGATTTTAGAGGTTTATGTATAGGAATGTATAATCCGTTAGATTCGTGGTATTTTCACATTCATATGGTTCATAAAGATTTCACTCGCCAATTACTGTATACCATCTATTATGTTTGGCAAAATGTGTCAAAGTAGTTGATGACCAACGGAATGTTCTATGGTCACATTCAAAGGACAGAACATATTACTCTACATTTGTTCCAATGCTGGACAGAGTTGGAGGTCAAAATGATTATTTGCTGTCTTGTTGACATTTTCTCACCTGAGACCAAAAGAGAGTAGGAGTTACAACTTCCAAAGCTGAAAGTTACGTTTTTTTTAGCATAGCAAGGAACTCCCTCATCTTTGGTGACTGCAGTGTGATGACAACCCAGGTTTGATTCTCACTCACAATCACAACACAGATAACTCTACTGACCAAAATCTACAGTGAGACCATGATCATTTAAATCTTTGACCTCCGCTTCTTTTTAGAAAGAGAGTATATCGGTCTAGTGTAGTATGACAAGCAACAATACAAGTTATCTCATAAGTAATCACATTGCTTAATCACATTACACATTAGTTATGGAATCCCATTAGTTGACATGTAATGCTATTCTAATATGGACACCGTAATCAAATCAAATCAAATTTATTTATATAGCCCTTCGTACATCAGCTGAAATCTCAAAGTGCTGTACAGAAACCCAGCCTAAAACCCCAAACAGCAAGCAATGCATGTGAAGAAGCACGGTGGCTGGGAAAAACTCCCTAGGAAAAACTCCTGAGAAAGGCCAAAAACCTAGGAAGAAACCTAGAGAGGAACCAGGCTATGAGGGGTGGCCAGTCCTCTTCTGGCTGTGCCGGGTGGATATTATAACAGAACATGGTCAAGATGTTAAAATGTTCGTAAATGACCAGCATGGTCAAATAATAATAATCATAGTAATTGTCGAGGGTGCAACAAGCACGTCCGGTGAACAGGTCAGGGTTCCGTAGCCGCAGGCAGAACAGTTGAAACTGGAGCAGCAGCATGGCCAGGTGGACTGGGGACAGCAAGGAGTCATCATGCCAGGTAGTCCTGAGGCATGGTCCTAGGGCTCAGGTCCTCCGAGAGAAAGAAAGAAAGAGAGAAAGAGAGAATTAGAGAGAGCATATTTACATTCACACAGGACACCGGATAAGACAAGAGAATACTCCAGATGTAACAGACTGACCCTAGCCCCCCGACACATAAACTACTGCAGCATAAATACTGGAGGCTGAGACAGGAGGGATCAGAAGACACTGTGGCCCCATCCGATGATACCCCCGGACAGGGCCAAACAGGCAGGATATAACCCCACCCACTTTGCCAAAGCACAGCCCCCACACCACTAGAGGGATATCTACAACCACCAACTTACCGTCCGAAGACAAGGCCGAGTATAGCCCACAAAGATCTCCGCCACGGCACAACCCAAGGGGGGGGGGTTGTGCCGTGGCGGAGATCTTTGTGGGCTATACTCGGACAGGAAGACCACGTCAGTGGCTCAACCTACTCAAGTGACGCACCCCTCCCATGGACGGCATGGAAGAACACCAGTAAGTCAGTGACTCAGCCCCTGTAAAAGGGTTAGAGGCAGAGAATCCCAGTGGGAAGAGGGGAACCGACAAGGCAGAGACAGCAAGGGCGGTTCGTTGCTCCAGCCTTTCCGTTCACCTTCACACTCCTGGGCCAGACTATACTTAATCATAGGACCTACTGAAGAGATGTCTTCAGTAAAGACTTAAAGGTTGAGACTGAGTCTGCGTCTCTCACATGGGTAGGCAGACCATTCCATAAAAATGGAGCTCTATAGGAGAAAGCCCTACCTCCAGCCGTTTGCTTAGAAATTCTAGGGACAATTAGGAGGCCTGCGTCTTGTGACCGTAGCGTACGTGTAGGTATGTACGGCAGGACCAAATCGGAAAGATAGGTAGGAGCAAGCCCATGTAATGCTTTGTAGGTTAGCAGTAAAACCTTGAAATCAGCCCGTGCCTTAACAGGAAGCCAGTGTAGGGAGGCTAGCACTGGAGTAATATGATCAAATTTTTTGGTTCTAGTCAGGATTCTAGCAGCCGTATTTAGCACTAACTGAAGTTTGTTTAGTGCTTTATCCGGGTAGCCGGAAAGTAGAGCATTGCAGTAGTCGAGCCTAGAAGTAACAAAAGCATGGATACATTTTTCTGCGTCATTTTTGGACAGGAAGTTTCTGATTTTTGCAATGTTACGTAGATGGAAAAAAGCTGTCCTTGAAGCAGTCTTGATATGTTCTTCAAAAGAGAGATCAGGGTCCAGAGTAACGCCGAGGTCCTTCACAGTTTTATTTGAGACGACTGTAGAACCATCCAGATTAATTGTCAGATTCAACAGAAGATCTCTTTGTTTCTTCGGATTGTCATATAATTGTCAGATTCAACAGAAGATCTCTTTGTTTCTTCGGACCTAGGACAAGCATCTCTGTTTTGTCCGAGTTTAAAAGTAGAAAATTTGCAGCCATCCACTTCCTTATGTCTGAAACACAGGCTTCTAGCGAGGGCAATTTTGGGGCTTCACCATGTTTCATTGAAATGTACAGCTGTGTGTCGTCCGCATAGCAGTGAAATTTAACATTATGTGGGCTGGTGTTACACATGTGTCATAGGTGACTTATCCATTAATAATGTTAAGTCCATTGATAACAACCAGCAAGGAGGGTTATCTACCATACTTTATACTCCTACTCTTTGGATTCTTAAAAAAGACAGAAAAGATGTCACTCACAGGGAAGAGTTAAATTGAGAGTTCACCTAATAAGGAAGACACAATTTACCGCAAGTAAGTAACTTTCCAGAAAAATTATAATCACCAACTTCAAGTTTTTCTCCTCCCTGAACAAAAACATTGGTAATGTCTTCCCCGGAGAGTTGGAAGGACTGAGAACGGCATGCTGTAATACAGCCGCAAAGCTCAGCCTCTCTTGAAAGCACGAGGAGAGACGAAGAAGAAGAAAAAGAAAAAAGAAAGAAAGAAAAGAAACTTGGCACTTCAGCTCCACACTGTCATGTATTCTCACTGACATCATCATTGTAAAATTAGGAACCTGGTTTCTTCTTTCCTGCAGATGTGGAAGCTTGAAATTGCATTCCGTGGGCCTGTGCCACATTTCATCAGTGTTTTTTCCCCTCACTCGCTTCCAAAAAGTGAGATTGGCCGCATGTGGTCCTGACCCCCTCCTTCAACCCCCCTAACCCTATTCCTCACTCCTCTGCACCACCAGCACCCCTTCTTCCCTCTCACTCTCACTCTCTCCCTCTCCTGCCCGGCCTGCTATCCGGTATCCAGAGTAGGGGCTACCTAATCCCAGGCAGTTCCCCGGCAGGGCCCACACCTGTGGCTGATTGAATCCTTCTGGAGTACAAAGGGCCTAATTTATGGCCCTAGAGGAGCTCAGGGCTCAGGCCACAGCTGCGCACGGCCAGGACAGGGAAGTTGTTCATCACGCTGCGTCTATTTAAAAAACAATGGTCACCACGTAGATACGTTTCTGCATGGCCCAGCCCCTATCATTTCACTTTGACTGACAGGTCGCTATTTGTGTCATTGGGTGAGAGAATGCAGGCGAGTGAAAGATAGTGAGGATGTAGTGTAGGGATGGGAGTTTGGGAGTAGTGGGTGAAATCTGACCTCATAGTTTTCCACTTGTGGTTGAAGGTTGTGAGAGGGCTCATCATCAGGTTGGGGTTTGGAGGGGGGATGATGTGGATTCGGGTCTGGTCTCTCCCTGTCCCTGACCTATCACACACATACATGTGAGTCCACACACTCACACACATACATGCATGCACACACAAACACACATGCACACAAAAACACACATCGATACACACACTCTCAATATCTCTCTCTCACTCTCTCTTCCACAGTGGTAAACATAAATCCACAAACGCTATTAGTATATATTGTGTCTGTTGGCACGTCGGGTTAAACGGTCACAACTTTATTTTACAACTGAGCAATTCAGTTATTTACATTATTTACATAGGTTACAACTAAATCATGAATTGCACGCTTTACATTACCTAACACTTTATACCAGACCAACTACAGTGGAGTAAATTATTTATCTCTATTCTGGAAATAAAGGTTGACATTTTGAGCTCTTCTGCATATGTAGGCTTGGAGCAGAAGCTTGGGACACAAGTCTACCCGGAACCAATCCATTTGGTCAGGCCTTTTAAAATCCATTTCCTATCGGCATGTCGTGAAGACAAAACACATCTCCTGTGCAGACTTGGGAGTGAGGTTACAATTGTGTAACACTTGCATAGGTCAATAAATACTTCCAATGTATTATAAGCATTTGCTTATGAAAAGCTGTGTTGATACAGTTGAATTCAGAAGTTTACATACACCCAAGCCAAGTACATTAAAACTCAGTTTTTCACAATTCCTGACATTTAATCCTTGTAAAAATTCCCCGTCTTAGGTCAGTTAGTATCACCACTTTATTTTAAAAATGTGAAATGTCAGAATAGTAGTAGAGAGAATTATTTATTTCAGCTTTAATTTCTTTCATCACATTCCCAGTGGGTCAGAAGCCACTCCAATACCTTGACTTTGTTGTCCTAAAGCCATTTTGCCACAACTTTGGAAGTATGCTTGGGGTCATTGTCCATTTGGAAGACCCATTTGCGACCAAGCTTTAACTTCCTGACTGATGTCTTGATGTTACTTCAATATATCCACATAGTTTCCTTCCTCATGAAGCCATCTATTTTGTGAAGTGCACCAGTCCCTCCTGCAGCAAAACACCCCCAAATCAAAGCAAATCAATCCCAGAACAACAGCAAAGAACCTTGTGAAGATTCTGGAGGAAACAGGTGCAAAAGTATCTATATCCACAGCAAAACGAGTCCTATATCGTCATAACCTGAAAGGCCGCTCAGCAAGGAAGAAGCCACTGCTCCAAAACCGCCATAAAAAAGCCAGACTGCGGTTGGGGACAAAGATATTACTTTTTGGAGAAATGTCCTCTGGTCTGATGAAACAAAAATAGAACTGTTTGGCCATAATAACCATTGTTATGTTTGGAGGAAAAAGGGTGAGGCTTGCAAGCCGAAGAACACCATCCCAACCGTGAAGCACAGGGGTGGCAGCATCATGTTGTGGGGGTGCTTTGCTGCAGGAGGGACTTGTGCACTTCACAAAATAGATGGCATTATGAGGTGGGAAAATTATGTGGATATTATGAAGCAACATCTCAAGACATCAGTCAGGAAGTTAAAGCTTGGTCGCAAATTGGTCTTCCAAATGGACAATGACCCCAAGCATACTTCCAAAGTTGTGGAAAAATGGCTTAAGGACAACCAAGTCAAGGTATTGGAGTGGCCATCACAAAGCCCTGACCTCAATCCCATTGAACATTTGTGGGCAGACCTGAAAAAGCGTGTGCGAGCAAAGAGGCCTACAAACCTGACTCAGTTACACCAGCTCAGTCAGGAGGAATGGGCCAAAATTCCCCCAACTTATTGTGGGAAGCTTGTAGAAGGCTACCCGAAACGTTTGACCCAAGTTAAATAATTTAAAGGCAATGCTACCAAATACTAATTGAGTGTATGTAAACTTCTGACCCACTGGGAATGTGATGAAAGAAATTAAAGCTGAAAGAAATTATTCTCTCTACTATTATTCTGACATTTCACATTCTTAAAATAAAGTGGTGATCCTAACTGACCTAAGACAGGGAATTCTTACTTGGATTAAATGTCAGGAATTGTGAAAAACTGAGTTTAAATGTATTTGGCTAAGGTGTATGTAAACCTCCGACTCCAACTGTATCTGGTATTCTAGATATACAGTACTAACATAGTTGATGTGTTTGCCATGATTTCTCTCTTTAAAATGATTATCTTCTGTGAATTTATTGAGCAGAGAGTATAGGTGAATCGAAGGGAGTATGAGTGAACCAGCAATGTATTGTATCGTACACAGCAAATTAGCCAGTTTTAACTAGTGTTGATTTTTCAGTGTAACATTGAGTTAAAATAACACTCAGTGGTGTAAAAGAACCCCAGTGATGGTATTAATAACCAGAGTTCAGTGTGATGGTGTCATTGGTACGTGGTTGCAAAGGGCATCAGTGTTTTACTGAGCGATTTTCCAAGGCAGGATACTGTGAGCGCAGTGCCTTCTGATTAAGTTCCATTTTCACAGAACCGCTTGTTGCAATTTCGATGAGGCTCTTGTTCATAGGCAAGGCATGAATGGGATAACGAATCCAGTCGTTTGTGTTGTCCGTTTCGGGAAAGTACCTGCGTAATTGCGTACCCAGCTCACTCAGGTACTTCACTATATCACATTTGACATTGTCCGTAAGCTTGAGTTCATTTGCACACAAAAGAAAATCATACAATAATGGAAAGACCTTGTTAATGCAGAGAGAGGAGAGCTCCAATATCTTAATCATAGCCTCAATTTTGTTCCGCATATTGAACATAGTTGCGGAGAGTCCCTGTAATCCTAGATTCAGATCATTCAGGCAAGAAAATACATAACCTAGATAGGCCAGTTGTGTGAGAAACTCGTCATCATGCAAGCGGTCAGACAAGTGAAAATTATGGTCAGTAAATAAAACTAAGCTCGTCTCTCAATTCAAAAAAACGTGTCAATTTTCTGCCCCTTGATAACCTGTATGTTGTAAAAGCTTTACATGGTCGCTGCCCATATCATTGCATAATGCAGAAAATACACAAGAGTTCAAGTTAACTATTTCACTGTAGTGTCCAAAACATCTTTCAAGCTGTCAGGCATTCCCTTGGCAGCAAGAGCCTCTCAGTGGATGCTGCAGTGTACCCAAGTGGCATTGGGAGCAATTGCTTGCACGCGCGTTACCACTCCACTGTGTCTCCCTGTCATGGCTTTTGCGCCATCAGTACAGATACCAACACATCTTGACCACCGAAGTCCATTTGATGTCACAAAGCTGTCCAGTACTTTAAACATATCCTCCCCTGTTGTCCTGGTTTCCAGTGGTTTGCAGAAGAGGATGTCTTCCTTAATTGACCCCCATAATCGTAACGGACATATACCAGGAGCTGTGCCAGGCCCGCCATGTCTGTTGACTCATCCTATCAGGGATCAAGGTAAGACCCAAGTGCAGACTGGGTGAAGTAACAATGTTTATTGTAACAACAGGGTCAGGCAAACGACAGGTCAAGGCAGGTAGGGGTCTAATATCTAGAGTAGGAGCAAAGGTACAGGACGGCAGGCAGGCTCAGGGTCAGGCAGAGTTCAGTAATCCAGGGGTGGAGCAAAGGAACAGGATGGCAGGCAGCCTCAGGGACAGGCAGGGTGGTCAGGCAGGCGGGCTCGGAGTCAGGACTGGCAAGTCTCTAAATCAGGAGGGCGAGAAAAGAGAAACTGGATAAGGCAGGAGCTGAGACACAAAACGCTGGTAGGCTTGAACAAACAAGATGAACTGGCACAGACAGACAGAAAACACAGGTATAAATACCCAAAGGATAAATGGGGAAGATGGGCGACACCTGGAGGGGGTGGAGACAAGCACAAGGACAGGTGAAAGATATCAGGGTGTGACACATCCAGCTGTAACGTAGAGAATTCCCTGGCTTGTATGCAAAGCAGTAATTGTTTCAAAACATCTCCTGCCATGTCACTGATGCGTGTTGTTTGATGAAGGAATTGTCTGTATAGTTTTTTGGGCCTTTTCCCCCAGCATTGTCCCAGCCATATCCGTGACAGCAGGAAGAATCCAGTCCTCCACAATAGTATGGGGCTTGCCTGTCCTAGCCACTCGGTAGCTCACCATATAAGCTTCTAGCCCGATCTTATTAATGGTATATGTTGCGTTAATACATGTCTTACTACTCGAAAGTCGTCTTAATTTTTAAAAATTCAAGTTGTGGATATCCTCACTCTGGCTAGATTCCAATAGGAATTACACATTACTCTGCAAGCCAGCATAATGTAACTTGTAGGCTTGATGTGGCCTGTAAACTAAGAGTTTACTGACAACACTTTGTTAGGTATAACTAGGCCCTCCAAAAAAAAGTTTTATGATAATGTATTGTCATAAGTTTTATTTTAAACGCTAATAATGCTGGTGGAACCCTTCATAGCGGGTTCTAGGAAGAAACTTTAGTGGTTAAAATTCTTCTTGGTAGAACCTTCATAGAAGGTTCTAGGAAGAACCCTTCATAGAGGGTTCTAAGTAGAACCATTTACAGGTGGTTCTATGAAGAACCCTGCATAGAAGGTTCTAGGTATAACCCTATGCAAAGGGTTCTACCTAGCACCAAAAAGGTCCCTATCCCCTATGGGGACAATCCGAAGAACCCTATATGGTTTTACTTCACACCTTTTCTTCTAAGAGCGTAGACTCATATTAGAGACTGTTACAAATAAAGAGTTTTGTAAATGTGTGATGTTTGAGAATGGTCTGTGAACTTAAGCACACTTGGTGTTAGACCTGTTGAGTGTGGGCCACATGGACTTTACTACAGAAACTTGAACATACAGTGCATTCGTACCCCTTTTTCCATATTTGTTATGGTACAGCCATATTCTAAAATGGATAGAATAAAATAAAATCCTCATCAATCTACATACAATACCCTATAATGACAAAGTGAAAACAGGTTTTTAGAATTTCTTTGCAAATTTATAAATAATTAAAAACACTTATTCATAAGTATTCAGATCCTTTGCTATGAGACTCAAAATTGAGGTCACATACATCCTGTTTCCATTGATCTTCCTTGAGATTTTTCTACAACTTGATTGGAGAGCACCTGTGGTAAATTCAATTGATTGGACATGATTTGGAAAGGCACACAACTGTCTATTTAAGGTCCCTGTAATGGTCCTGTGTGGAGCTGGTGTAGATAGTCAGGCGCAGAACAGCAGATATTATCATAGGCGACGTAAGGATTGGCCCAAGGCGCAGCGGGTAAAGTGCTCATCTTCTTAATTTATTTAAAGATAACACTTGAACAAAATAAACATAACAGTTCCGTAAGGGAAAACAACCACCCACAAAACACAAGTGAAACAAACACAACTAAATATGGCCTCCAATTAGAGACAACGACAACCAGCTTCCTCTAATTGGAGGTCATTGACAAAAACCCAACATAGAAATAGAAAACTAGATATAAACATAGAAATAGATAACATAGAACCTAAACCCAAAAACACACAAAACAAACACCCCCTGCCACGCCCTGACCAAACTACAATGACAAATAACCCCTTTTACTGGCCAGGACGTGACAGATATGAATAATCAATGTTTTTTACTCAAAAAGACAAATATACAACGTAACATAACGAGCCCACAAAGACGGACCAAATTACAATAAACAATCACTCACAAACACAACATGGGAAACAGAGGGTTAAATAATTAACAAGTAATTGGTTGAGTGAAGCCAGGTGTGTAAGACAAAGACAGAACAAATGGAAAATTAAAAGTGGATCGGCTAGATAGCCGGTGACATCGACCGCCGAATGCCGCCCGAACAAGGAGAGGGACCGACTTCGGTGGAAGTCGTGACAGTCCAACAGTTGACTCTTCCTAGAGCTGGCTGCCCAGCCAAACTGAGAAAATGGGAGAGAAGGTCTTTGGTCAGGGAGGTGTCCAAAAACCCGATGGTCACTATGACAGAGTTCAAGAGTTCCTCTGTTTAGATGGGAGAACCTTCCGGAAGGACAACTATCTCTGTAACACTCCACCAATCAGATCTTTATGGTAGAGTGGCTCAGTAAAAGGCTCATGACAGCCTGCTTGGAGTTTGCCAAAAGGCACTTAAAAGACTCTCAGACCATGAGAAACAAGATTCTATGGTCTGATGAAACCAAGATTTAACTCTTTGGCTTGTATGCCAAATCAAATCAAACAAATTGTATTTGTCACATACACGTGTTTAGCAGATGCTATTGTACCGAAATGCTTGTGTTTCTTGCTCCAACAGTGCAGTAAAATCTAACAAGTAAGATCTAACAATACGCACAATCTAAAGGAATGGAATTAAGAATATATAAATATTTGGACGAGTAATGTCAGAGCGGCATAGACTAAGATACAGTAGAATAAGATGGAATACAGTATATACATATGAGATGAGTAATGCAAAATATGTAAACATTATTAATTATTAAAGTGACTAGTGTTCCAATTATTAAAGTGGACAGTGATTTCAAGTCTATGTATATAGGGCAGCAGCCTCTAATGTGCTAGTGATGGCTATTTAACAGTCTGATGGCCTTGAGATAGAAACAGTTTTTCAGTCTCTCGGTCCCAGCTTTAATTAAAATCAAATAAAATGTTATTGGTCACAGCAGATGTTATTGTGAGTGTAGCGAAATGCTTATGCTTCTTGATCCGACAGTGCAGCAGTATCTAACAGGTAAAATCTAACAATTCCACAACTAAACCTAATACACACAATCTAGTAAAGGAATGGGATAAGAATATATGTAAAAAATATATGGATGAGCAGTGATAGAGCGGCTAAGATGCAATAGATAGTAAAGAATAGATAGTGAAGGATACAGTATACAGAAAATACAGATGAGAGGATTAATGCGAGATATGTAAACATTCTTATTAAAGTGGCATTATTAAAGTGACTAGTGTTCCATTTATTAAAGTGGCCAATGATATCAAGTCTTTAGGTAGGCAGCCGCCTCTCTGTGCTAGTGGTGGCTGTCTAACACTTCTTTGGGAAAGGTGGGACATTAGCGTCCCACCTGGCCAACAGCCGGTGAAATTGCAGAGCACAAAAGTTAAATTAAATTACTATAAATATTAAACTTTCATGAAATCACAAGTGCAATACATCAAAATACAGCTTAACTTGTTGTTAATCCAGCCAAGGTGTCAGATTTCAAAAAGGCTTTAATGGCTAAAGCAAACCATGCGATTATCTGAGGACAGCGTCCAGCACACAAATGCAGAACACAGCATTTTGAAACAGGGAGTTGTGACACGAAAGTCAGAAATAGCGATATAATATATGCCTTACCTTTGAAGATCTTCTTCTGTTGGCACTCCAAAATGTCCCAGTTACATTACAAATTATCCTTTTGTTCGATAAATTTCTTCTTTATATCCATAAACACTCAGTTTAGCTGGCGGGCTTCAGTTAATAATCCACTCGGTTTCCTTCCTTCAAAATGCATACAAAATGAATCTCAAACGTTACCAATAAACTTATCCAAACAAGTCAATCAACGTTTATAATCAATCCTTACGTACCCTAATACGCAAATAAACAATACAATTTAAGATGGAGAATCGTTATTGTCTTTACCTGAGATAAACAAAAAGAACGCGCTCTCTCGGCCATGAGCTTGGAAACACTACAGCCAAAATGGGAGCCACTAGAAAAACTACAACTTCTCCCTCATTTTTACAAAAACCAGCCTGAAACTCTTTCTAAAGACTGTTGACATCTAGTGGAAGCCCTAGGAATCGGGGACGATTTCGCCTTATTATAAAAATGCCTGGCATTGAAATCAGTGGTATGCTGATTTATTTGTATTTTTTATGGTTTGTCCTCGGGGTTTTGCCTGCCATTTCAGTTCTGTTATACACAGACATTATTTTAACATTTTAAGAAACTTTAGAGTCTATCCAAATCTACCAATTATATGTATATCCTAGCTTCTGGGCCTGAGCAGCAGGCAGTTTACTGTCGGCATGCTTTTCATCCGGACGTCAAAATACCGCCCCCTATCCCAAAGAAGTTTTAACAATCTGATGGCCTTGAGATAGAAGCTGTTTTTCAATCTCTCTGTCCCAGCTTTGATGCACCTGTACTGACCTTGCCTTCTGGATGGAAGCGGGTTGATAAGGCAGTGGCTCGGGTGGTTATTGTCCTTGATTATCTTTTTTGCCTTCCTGGGATATCGGGTGCTGTAGGTGTCCTGGGGGGCAGGTAGTTTGCCCCTGGTGATGCACAGACTGCACCACCCTCTGGAGAGCCCTATGGTTGTGGACGGTGCTGTACCACCGCCTGGTATGGCAACTGCACTGCCCACAACCATAGGGCTCTCCAGAGGGTGGTGCAGTTGCCATACCAGGCGGTGGTACAGCCCGACAGGATGCTCTCAATTGTGCACCTGTAAAAGTTAGTGAGGGTTTTCGGTGACAAACAACATTTTTTCAGACTCCTTAGGTTGAAGAGATGCTGTTGCACCTTCTTCACCACACTGTCTGTGTGCGTGGACCATTTCAGTTTGTCGGTGATACGTACACCGAGGCACTTAAAGCTTTCCACCTTCACTACTGTCCCGTCGATGTCGATATGGGGGTGCTCCCTTTGCTGGTTCCTGAAGTCCACGATCATCTCCTTTTGTTTTGCTGACATTGAGTGAGAGGTTATTTTCCTAACACCACGCTCCCAGGGCCCACACCTCCTCCTTGTAGGCTGTCTCTTTGTTGTTGGTAATAAAGTCTACCTGTCATCTGGAAACTTGAGTTGGAGGCGTGCATGGCCACGCAGTCATGGGTGAACAGGGAGTACAGGAGGGGGCTGAGAACCCGCTCTTGTGGGGCCCCGGTGTTGAGGATCAGCGGAGTGGAGATGTTGTTTCCTGCCACCTGGGGGCGGCCCGTCAGGAAGTCCAGGACCCAGTTGCACAGGGCAGGGTCGAGACCCAGAGTCTCAAGCTTAATGATGAGTTTGGAGGGTACTATGGTGTTGAATGCTGAGCCGTAGTCAATGAACAGTATTCTTACATAGGTATTCCTCTTGTCCAGATGGGATAGGGCAGTGTACAGTGTGATGGCATCGTCTGTGGACCTATTGGGGAACAGGAACAATGGTGGCCATCTTGAAGCATGTTGGGACAGCAAACTGGGATATGGATTGATTGAATATGTCCGTAAACACACCAGCCAGCTGGTCTGCGCATGCTCTGGGGATGCTGCTATGTATGCCGTCTGGGCCGGCAGCCTTTCGAGGGTTAACATGTTTAACCTCTTACATCTAGATGTTCCGCTAGCGGAACGTCTGCTCCAATATCCAATGATGGGCGTGGCGCGAAATACAAACTTCTTTAAAATCCGAAAACTTCCATTTTTCAAACATATGACTATTTTACAGCTATTTAAAGACAAGACTCTCGTTAATCTAACCACACTGTCCGATTTCAAAAAGGCTTTACAACGAAAGCAAAACATTAGATTATGTCAGCAGAGTACCCAGCCAGAAATAATCAGACACCCATTTTTCAAGCTAGCATATAATGTCACAAAAAACAAAACCACAGCTAAATGCAGCACTAACCTTTGATTATCTTCATCAGATGACACACCTAGGACATTATGTTATACAATACATGCATGTCTGTTCAATCAAGTTCATATTTAAACCAGCTTTTTACATTAGCATGTGACGTTCAGAACTAGCATTCCCACCGAACACTTCCGGTGAATTTACTAAATTACTCACGATAAACGTTCACAAAAAGCATAACAATTATTTTAAGAATTATAGATAGAGAACTCCTCTATGCACTCAATATGTCCGATTTTAAAATAGCTTTTCGGATGAAGCACATTTTGCAATATTCTAAGTACATAGCCCGGCATCACAGGGCTAGCTATTTAGACACCCAACCAGTTTAGCCTTCACCAAAATCACATTTCCTATAAGAAAAATGGTCTTACCTTTCCTGTTCTTCGTCAGAATGCACTCCCAGGACTTGTACTTCAATAACAAATGTTGGTTTGGTCCCAAATAATCCATCGTTATGTTCCATCAACAACGATTTGTTCGTGCGTTCTAGACACTATCCCAATGGTAAATCACGGTCGCGCACATGGCGCAGAACGTGACAAAAAAATTCTAAATATTCCATTACCGTACTTCGAAGCATGTCAACCGCTGTTTAAAACCAATTTTTATGCAATTTATCTCGTAGAAAAGCGATAATATTCCGACCGGGAATCTGCATGTCTGTAAACTGAGGGAAAAACCGAAAGACGGGGGCGGAGCAGGTCACGAGCGTAAGCATTTCTCCACTGATAGAGCATTTAGCTTTTGCTCTCGTGTGTTTCAGCCAGGGCTTTGAATTACGTCATTCCTGTTTTTCCCGGGCTCTGAGAGCCCGCCCATTGGAGACGTGGGAAGTGTCACATAACAGCAGAGATCCCTTGTAATAGATAGAGAGAATCAACAAGGGCAAGAAATGTTCAGACAGGGTACTTCCTGAACAGAACCTTCTCAGGTTTTTGCCTGCCATAGGAGTTCTGTTATACTCACAGACACCATTCAAACAGTTTTAAAAACTTTGGAGTGTTTTCTATCCAAAGCTAATAATTATATGCATATTCTAGTTTCTGGGCAGGACTAATAATCAGATTAAATCAGGTACGTTTTTTATCCAGCCGTGAAAATACTGCCCCCTAGTCATAAGAGGTTAAATGACTTACTCATGTCGGCCACGGAGAAGGAGAGCCCACAGTCTTTGGTAGCGGGCCGCGTCGGTGGCACTGTATTGTCCTCAAAGCGCACAAAGAAGTTGTTTAATTTATCTGGAAGCCGTTGTCCGCGACGGGGCTGGTTTTCTTTTTGTAATCCGTGATTGTCTGTAGACCCGGCCACATAAGTTTAATTGCGACTCCCCTTTGTCTCTCTGCTGACGCTTTGCTTGCCTTACAGAGGGAATAACTACACTGTTTGTATTCGGCCATGTTTCCAGTCGCCTTGCTATGATTAAATGCGATGGTACGTGCTTTCAGTTTTCCGTGAATGCTGCCATTAATCCACAGTTTCTGGTTAGGGAAGTCACAGTGGGTACAACATCTCCTGTACACTTCCTTATAAACTCGCTCACCGAGTCAGCGTATTCGTCAATGTTATTGTCTGAGGCTACTCGGAACATATCCCAGTTCACGTGATCGAAGCAATCTTGAAGCGTGGAATTCAATTGGTCAGACCAGCGTTGGATATACCTAAGCACGGGCGCTTCCTGTTTTAGTTTCTGCCTATAGGAGGGGAGCAACAAGATGGAGTTATGGTCAGATTTGCCAAAAGGAGGGCGGGGAGGGCCTTGTATGCATCGCAGAAGTTAGAGTAGCAATGGTCGAGCATATTAATCACTCATGTACTGCAATCGATATGCTGATAGAATTTAGGTAGCCTTGTTCTCAAATGTGACTCACCACCTCGATTCGGTCTTATGTAGTAAAATTTGAAATTGTGTTTTTTACATTATATAAAAGTAGAGACTCAGAGCTACAAAATGGTGTATCATACACTGCATTTGAGAAACAATGGGAAAGTAATTCTGCTTTGAAAGCTGATCAACTTGTAAACTAATTTATGAGAAAATCGACTTTGAATGATTTGCTATCTAATGAAGAACTCTTCTTTGTCTACACCCGTTCAGCATTGTTCACACCCTCACCCTAAGCTTTAGCTCTCGAAGCACACACTTGACACTCTGGCCGATGATGTGTTTACCTCTGGATAACATGAAAACAACCTAACCAGCTCTGCTGGTAACAATTTCATTACGCTTTTTTGCAGACGTTTACTGACACTGGCCATTTTCAACGGGTGTTGTACACACATCACGTAACGTTAGCTAACGAGCCAGCCAGCCAACATTAGCTAGTTAAACAATAAACAATGCCACAGTGCTGTGAGCTAATCAACCATTTTCAATAGCTAACATTAGGCTTTAACTAGAACAGCACACAGCTCTGGGAAACTAATAATAATGTCAGTTGGAGCCAGACAGCTAACGTTAGCTAGCTAGCAAACAGTACACTTTAGCTTAAAACATGTAGCTTGCTAGCTAGGTAAACCATGTACCTAGCTAGGTAAACAAAGTGTAAGTTCACACACATCACATAACGTTAGCGAACGAACCAGCCAGGTAACGTTAGCTAGTTAACAACAATGAACAGTGCCAACAATGCCACAGTGCTGGGAGCTAACCAAGCATGTCCAATGTTAGCATAACAAAATTAGAAAATGTGTAATATCTGAAAAATGTAGCTAGCTAACGCTAGACTATCTTACCTGTATACATCATCGTGCATGGACGCGTCTCTACCAGGAATGCCATGCTATGGTTGCCCTTATTTTGTAATCCGGAGGTGTTCCCTCCATCTCTTTAGCGATCATACTCTAACTTCACTGATTTCAAAACATGATCCTCCAGAAAGTGGAGCACCACACTTATGCAGCTCCACTACATGATACATTTTTTAAAAAGCTGAGTTCGACAGGATTACCAAAACAAACTGTCGAGTTTCTACGGCAGACCAATCCGAACTCCTCTCTCGGCATGTCCAGCCCACTCATTATCTCAGCCAATCATGGCTAGTGGGAAGGTTGCTACCTGTTTCTGTGGCAACAAGGCTCATAATTTAACAATTGTATTCATATTTACAGATGGCATACAAGTTTGTTATTAAGGTACATGAAAGTTCACATGTTCATAAGGCATTTGTGCCAAAAAACACATTTTGATAAAAAAATATTTTATATGTTCAAACAGCTCTCCTGTGTAGTCGTGACTTGCGACATACATCTAGTTTCCTGAATCGGGTCACAAATTAGATTTGTTAAAATCCCCAGCAACAATAAATGCAGCCTCAGGATGTATGGTTTCCAGTTTGTATAAAGTTCAGTGAAGTTCCTTGATGACCATCTTGGTATTCTCTTGTGGGGGATAAACACGACTGTGACGATAACTGAGGAGAGTTCTCTCGGGAGATAATACGGTCAGCAGTTGATTGTGTGGAATTCTAGGTCAGGTGAACAAAAGGACTTGAGTTCTTGTATGTTATTACAATTGCACCATGAGTCGTTAATCATGAAACGTACACACCCGCCCTTCTTCTTACCGGAGAGATGTTTATTCCTGTCAGCGCGATAGCCGTTGGCAATACGGACTCCGACGGCATGTCCCCAGCTAGCCATGTTTCCGTGAAACAGAGTGTGTTACAATCCCGGATACAGTTGAAGTTTACATACACCTTAGCCAAATACATTTAAACTCAGTTTTTCACAATTCCTGTCATTTAATCCAAGTAAAAATGCCCTGTCATAGGTCAGTTAGGATCATCACTTTCTTTTAAGAGTATAAAATGTCAGAATAATAGTAGAGAATTATTTTCCAGCTTTCATTTCTTTCATCACATTCCCAGTGGGTCAGAAGTTTACATACACTCAATTAGTATTTGGTACCATTGCCTTTAAATTGTTTAACTTGGGTCAAATGTTTTGGGTAGCCTTCCACAAGCTTCCCACAATAAGTTGGGTGGATTTTGGCCCTTTCCTCCTGACAGAGCTGGTGTAACTGAGTCAGGTTTGTTGGCCTCCTTGCTCGCACACACTTTTTAAGTTCTGCCCACACATTTTCTATAGGTTTTAGGTCAGGGCTTTGTGATGGCCACTCCAATACCTTGGCTTTTGCCACAACTTTGGAAGTATGCTTGGGGTCATTGTTCATTTGGAAGACACATTTGCGACCAAGCTTTAACTTCCTGACTGATGTCTTGAGATGTTGCTTCAATATACCCACATAATTTTCCATCCCCATGATGGCATCTATCTTGTGAAGTGCACCAGTCCCTCCTGCAGTAAAGCACCCCCACAACATGATGCTGCCACCCCCGTGCTTCACGGTTGGGATGGTGTTTCTTCGGCTTGCAAGCCTCGCCTTTTTCCTCCGAACATAACGATGGTCATTATGGCCAAACAGCTCTATTTTTGCTTCATCAGACCAGAGTACATTTCTCCAAAAAGTACGATTTTTGTCCGCATGTGCAGTTTTAAACCGTAGTCTGGCTTTTTTATGGCGGTTTTGGAGCAGTGGCTTCTTTCTTGCTGAGTGGCCTTTCAGGTTATGTCGATATAGGACTCATTTTACTGTGGATATAGATACTTTTGTACCTGTTTCCTTCAGCATCTTCACAAGGTACTTTGCTGTTGTTCTGGGATTGATTTGCACTTTTCGCACCAAAGTACGTTCATCTCTAGGAGACAGAACGCGTCTCCTTCCTGAGCGGTATGACGGCTGCGTTTTCCCATGGTGTTTATACTTGCGTACTATTGTTTGTACAGATGAACGTGGTACCTTCAGGCATTTGGAAATTTCTCCCAAGGATGAACCAGACTTGTGGATGTCTTGGCTGTTATGTTTTGATTTTTCCATGATGTCAAGCAAAGAGGCACTGAGTTTGAAGATAGGCCTTGAAATACATCCACAGGAACACCTCAAATTGACTCAAATGATGTCAATTATCCTATCAGAAGCTTCTATAGCCATGACATCATTTTCTGGAATTTTCCAAGCTGTTTAAAGGCACAGTCAACTTAGTGTATGTGAACTTCTGACCAACTGGAATTGTGATACAGTGAGTTATAAGTGAAATAATCTGTAGTTGTCTGTAAAGAGAGAGATCCTTGATGAAGACTGGGGCGAAGGTTCACCTTCCAACAGAACAACAACCCTAAGCAGACAGTCAAGACATCACAGGAGTGGCTTCGGTACAAGTCTCTGCATGTCCTTGACTGGCCCAGCCAGAGCCCGGACTTGAACCCGATTTCTACGGAGACCTGAAAATAGCTCTGCAGCGATGCTTCCAATCCAACTTGAGAGAGCTTGGGAGGATCTGCAGAGAAGAATGACAGAAACTCCTCAAATACACGTGTCAAGCTTGTAGTGTCATACCCAAAAAGACTCGAGGCTGCAATCACTGCCAAAGGTGCTTCAACAAAGAACTGAGTAAAGGGTCTGAATACTTATGTGAATTTGCTATGTTTTTATTTTTAATAAAGTTGCAAAAAATTCTAAAAACCTGTTTTTGCTTTGTCATTATGGGGTATTGTGGGGAAAAAACGATTTAATCCATTTTAGAATAAGGCTGTGACGTAACAAAATGTTGAAAAAGTCAAGGGGTCTGAATTCTTTCCGAATGCACTGTATATCTATTATAAACTTACCTTTATTAACCCAACAGCCGTGATATATTTACCAGCAATTTTTCTTCCAGTTTGCTTCCCACCACAAAACCAAATTTTCTCATGCATTTCAATAGAAAAAACAAAAGTTACATCAGTGTAAAATTGTACACCTTTCTTTCCACATCGCTTTATCCCGTTTAACACAAGAGAAAAGTTATTACCAAAATATGCAATTGTGGGCGCTTCCAAAACGTTACCTCAAGGTTTGGTAGCCATAAATTAATCTTACAACAACGGGAGTTTAGGGCTGTTGTTGATACTCTTCATGCTTCCCTTGGCCTCAGGTCCGGGTGCCTTTTGAAGGAGTTTAGAATAATGTGTCTTATGTGAATGTGCGTGTAACAAGTTTTCATAGCTTTCAGGTTACTAATGTACCCGCAGAGTTCAAAGTTATAAATCCAGCTAGGCCATATTAAGGAGCGGTTTGCTCCAAAGAAAAGTCAAGCACTGAGGCACTCCATACAGTTCAGGAGGAAAACTTGACACTAAAGAGGACTCGTGATTTTTCACCACATGAAGTCTTGCGATATACAACCAGTCTCTCCAATTTCTCTCCTGACACTCCGAATCTTGCTCATGTGCTACGAGTGGCAGTTACCGCACTCACTCGTCCCAGCAGTTGCAATGTTATGTTTGAGGTTATGATTTACCAGTGGTGTCTTGTGTTACAGGCTACTGTGCAACAGATACTGCCTTGGATAAGCAAAGCATGTTGGGGGGTATGAGGTATGTCTGCCTAGAGCGGTTAATCTGGTCAATAAGTAGTTGTTCAAGGAGGCTGATAATAGTAGCTAGGGTATCAAAATGTGATTTACCCTGTGGCATGTTGAATATTTAGCATAGAAAATAATTATTTCAAACCATTAGACCGTCTGCCATCACATCAGGTGCTGAGATTATGATTATCTCAAACATGCCTTCATTGGCATGTAGCCTACTTAGTGAGGTTCTGTTTAAAGTGTGTATTTCATATTAAGCAAGCTTGGAGAGGTTACCTTCCTACTGATATCCACCAACTGTCAGATTGTCTTGTAAACGCTCAATGATTCCCTGGAGGCTTCTTAGATCCTGTTCAGGGCCGGCGTTATGGTTAGGGGGCCTGGCCCGCCCTACCATACCTCCTTGCCTGCCCTAATAAAATAATGAAATATTGGTAATTTATTTGACCGAGACGCACGCTGACAGAAAGACGCATCTCAGTTAAAGCATCCAAGCCCCTCTGTCTCAGCATGTGTACACAATGTATTGGATGCTGTCTGGACCAAAATAGTATGGCATGTCCATACTATTTTTGGCCAGATAGCATCAGATACATGGGCTACATATAGATGTTTTCTCCAGCGATATAGTTTCAGCAGAGAGGAAGAGGCAAAGAGAGAGGGCTCACTCTCGCCAAAATCTGTCCAGTATAAACCCAATGTGTTTCTATGGGAATATTATGCAGACCTAAGCTTGTCGCCTGCCTTCCCGCCTTCGGGACAAAGACTCCAATTGTTAGGGCGGAGACATGAGCATCTCATCATTATATACAGACCTCTGGTTTCAGCCTCTTGCTAATTGGAAAGAAAAGTTGACGGATGCACAGTACACTGTTAGGATGCATTGATTGCCCTAAAGTAAATACATGTTTCGCCAAAATTATAGAATTACTCCTGTCTAAATAAAATCATTCAAAATACTTCACCAGGGAGCATGACTTAGCCACAGAGGATCATTAGCTTCTTTAAAAAAAATAGCTGTGGATGGTTTCAAATCACATGTGTGTTTGGGAAGCCCGCAATTTGGCTATTACGCGTGGCAATAGTCTAGCTGATTGAGTTGCGGCTGTCAGTGAAAAGCATGTGTGAAGATAATGTGTCTTGAGTATAATTACAAATGTTGCATCAAGAAGAAGGGGAGGGATGTGTGGCGAGGATATGGGGTGTCTCTCTCCAGAATGCATGCATATGTAGGAAAATGCGCATTTGGTTATGTGTGATTTCTGATTGTCTTAACTCACTACGTGCACCACAAATGTTTGTTAACATTCATTGCGAATGGTAGTTCCTCAGCATTTGAAAAATCTTCCCAACACTCCTGGCCTCAATAATCACCAAGCCCCAGTGAGAAAGAGCAAAATATCATGATCTGATGATCCCATATATGCAGAGGAAATATAATTTAAAACTTGCAAGTTCTCGAGCTACAGCTTCGGGCCCGACCCAGTGATGATTTGATACAATGTTGCACTTCATTAGCAATAGCTCAGGGAGAAAGGGAGGAAGACAGGCAGAAACTACAGTGGGGGAAAAAGTATTTGATCCCCTGCTGATTTTGTACGTTTGCCCACTTACAAAGAAATGATCAGTCTATAATTTTAATAGTAGGTTTATTTGAACAGTGAGAGACAGAACAACAACAAAATAATCCAGAAAAATGCGTGTCAAAAATGTTATAAAATGATTTGCATTTTAATGAGGGAAATAAGTATTTGACCCCTCTGCAAAACATGACTTAGTACTTGGTGGCAAAACCCTTGTTGGCAATCACAGAGGTCAGACGTTACTTGTAGTTGGCCACCAGGTTTGCACACATCTCAGGAGGGATTTTGTCCCACTCCTCTTTGCAGATCTTCTCCAAGTCATTAAGGTTTCGAGGCTGACGTTTGGCAACTCGAACCTTCAGCTCCCTCCACAGATTTTCTATGGGATTAAGGTCTGGAGACTGGCTAGGCCAGTGGCTAGGCCACTTCAGGACCTTAATGTGCTTCTTCTTGAGTTACTCCTTTGTTGCCTTGGCCGTGTGTTTTGGGTCATTGTCATGCTGGAATACCCATCCACGACCCATTTTCAATGCCCTGGCTGAGGGAAGGAGGTTCTCACCCAAGATTTGACGGTACATGGCCCCGTCCATCGTCCCTTTGATGCGGTGAAGTTGTCCTGTCCCCTTAGCAGAAAAACACCCCCAAAGCATAATGTTTCCACCTCCATGTTTGACGGTGGGGATGGTGTTCTTGGGGTCATAGGCAGCATTCCTCCTCCTCCAAACACGGCGAGTTGAGTTGATGTCAAAGAGCTCCATTTTGGTCTCATCTGACCACAACACTTTCACCAGTTGTCCTCTGAGTCATTCAGATGTTCATTGGAAAACTTCAGACGGGCATGTATATGTGCTTTCTTGAGCAGGGGACCTTGCGGGTGCTGCAGGATTTCAGTCCTTCACGGCGTAGTGTGTTACCAATTGTTTTCTTGGTGACTATGGTCCCAGCTGCCTTGAGATCATCGGATGGGGCCACAGTGTCTTCTGATCCCTCCTGTCTCAGCCTCCAGTATTTATGCTGCAGTTGTTTATGTGTCGGGGGGCTAGGGTCAGTCTGTTACATCTGGAGTATTCTCTTGTCTTATCCGGTGTCCTGTGTGAATTTAAATATGCTCTCTCTTATTCTCTCTTTCTCTCTTTCTTTCTCTCGGAGGACCTGAGCCCTAGGACCATGCCTCGGGACTACCTGGCATGATGACTCCTTGCTGTCCCCAGTCCACCTGGCCATGCTGCTGCTCCAGTTTCAACTGTTCTGCCTGCGGCTACGGAACCCTGACCTGTTCACCGGACGTGCTTGTTGCACCCTCGACAACTATTCTGATTATTATTATCTGACCATGCTGGTCATTTATGAACATTTTAACATCTTGACCATGTTCTGTTATAATATCCACCCGGCACAGCCAGAAGAGGACTGGCCACCCCTCATAGCCTGGTTCCTCTCTAGGTTTCTTCCTAGGTTTTTGGCCTTTCTAGGGAGTTTTTCCTAGGGAGTTTTTCCTAGCCACCGTGCTTCTTTCACATGCATTGCTTGCTGTTTGGGGTTTTAGGCTGGGTTTCTGTACAGCACTGTCACGTCCTGGCCAGTATAAGGGTTAATTAGTATTGTAGTTTGGTCAGGACGTGGCAGAGGGTATTTGTTTTATGTGGTTCAGGGTGGTGTGTTTGTTAAAAGGGTGTTTGATTTAGTATTTCTGGGGCTTTGGTTTATGGTCTATGTTTATGTATTTCTATGTTAGTCTAGTAAGTGTGTTTCTATGGTTGGTTAATTGGGATTGGGATTCTCAATTGAAGGCAGGTGTTTTCCCTTTTGTCTTTGATTGAGAGTCCCATATATGAGGGTGTGTTTGTCACTTGTGGGAGATTGTTCTGAGTTTAGCCTTGTGCCTTGCCAGACGGTTTTGTTGTCTGTAGTTTGTTTCGTTTTGTTGTTTTGGAGTGTTCTTTTTGATTTAATAAATGTTCAAAATGAACAACCGCATGCCTGCTGCGTTTTGGTCCTCCTTCTCCGACGACAACCGTGACAGAATCTCCCACCAACAATGGACCAAGCAGCAGAGAAAGGAGCGTGAGAGATGGGCTCACGAGGGGAAGGAGTTCTGAACCTGGGAGGAGATCAAGTTGGGGAAAGGACCCTGGCGGAAGGATTCCCAGGTCGAGGAGGTAAAGCCAGCTGGTGGACGGCGTCGCAGGCGGCGGTCAAGGAGGCCCGGAAGACACCACCAAGAATTTTTTTTTTGGGGGGGCTAATGGGGTGGTCTGGAAGGGCAGAGGAAGAGCCCAGACCACTGCTCTCGTGAGGGATGACGGCGGAGGAGGAGACGAAGATGAGACAGTTAATTGAGGACCTGCAGAGGGAAGAGCTGGAGGAGGAGGCATGGTATGCGGAGTTGGTACGCACAGCCCGGTGCGTCCGGTGGACATGCCCAGCACATGCCGTGCTAGGATGGGCATCCAGCCAGGACGAGTGGCTAAACCGTCTCCACGCTTCAGGTCACCAGTACGTGTTCACAGTCCTGTCTGGCCTGCTCCCCGCACCAGGTTAGTGGTGCGTGTCCCCAGTCCGGCCTGGCCCGTTCCTGCTCCCCGCACCAGGTTAGTGGTGCGTGTCCCCAGTCCTGTCCGGCCCGTCCCTGCTCCCCGCACCAGGTCAGTGGTGCGTGAGCCCAGTCCGACTCGTCCTGTTCCCGCTCCCCGCGCTAGCCTGGAGGTGCGTGTTCCCAATCTGGTACGCCCAGTACCAGCACCACGCACCAGGCTTCAAGTGCGTAAACCCAGCCTCGCCAGTCAACAGTCACCAGAGCCGCCCGCCAGTCAACAGTCACCAGAGCCGCCCGCCAGTCAACAGTCACCAGAGCCGCCCGCCAGTCCACAGTCACCAGAGCCGCCCGCCAGTCCACAGTCACCCGAGCCGCCCGCCAGTCCACAGTCACCCGAGCCGCCCGCCAGTCCACAGTCACCAGAGCCGCCCGCCAGTCCACAGTCACCAGAGCCGCCCGCCAGTCCAGTCACCAGAGCCGCCCGCCAGTCAACAGTCACCAGAGCCGCCCGCCAGTCAACAGTCACCAGAGCCGCCCGCCAGTCAACAGTCATCAGAGCCGCCCGCCAGTCCACAGTCACCCGAGCCGCCCGCCAGTCCACAGTCACCCGAGCCGCCCGCCAGTCCACAGTCACCAGAGCCGCCCGCCAGTCCACAGTCACCAGAGCCGCCCGCCAGTCCACAGTCACCAGAGCCGCCCGCCAGTCCACAGTCAGCAGAGCCGTCCGCCAGTCCACAGTCACCAGAGCCGCCCGCCAGTCAACAGTCACCAGAGCCGCCCGCCAGTCAACAGTCACCAGAGCCGCCCGCCAGTCAACAGTCACCAGAGCCGCCCGCCAGTCAACAGTCACCCGAGCCGCCCGCCAGTCCACAGTCACCAGAGCCGCCCGCCAGTCCACAGTCACCAGAGCCGCCCGCCAGTCCACAGTCACCAGAGCCGCCCGCCAGTCCACAGTCACCAGAGCCGCCCGCCAGTCCACAGTCACCAGAGCCGCCCGCCAGTCCACAGTCACCAGAGCCGCCCGCCAGTCCACAGTCACCAGAGCCGCCCGCCAGTGAGGAATCGCCAGAGCCGCCCGTCAGTGAAGAGTCGCCAGAGCCACCCACTAGTCAGGAGCTGCCAGAGCGGCCAGACTGCCCCGAGCTGCCAGAGCGGCCACACTGCCCCGAGCTGCCAGAGCGGCCAGACTGCCCCGAGCTGCCAGAGCGGCCAGACTGCCCCGAGCTGCCAGAGCGGCCAGACTGCCCCGAGCGGCCAGAGCGGCCAGACTGCCCCGAGCGACCAGACTGCCCCGAGCGGCCAGACTGCCCCGAGCGGCCAGACTGCCCCGAGCTGCCAGAGTGGCCAGACTGCCCCGATTGCCCCGAGCTGCCAGACTGCCCCGAATGCCTGGAACGGCCAGAGCCGGAGCCACCTCCAGATATAGGTGGGTTGGGGAGGGGGGGTGTAGCACAGTGCCGTCGTTGACGGCAGCCACCCTCCCTTCCCTCCCTTTAGTAGAGGGGAATTTTTGTTTTGTTGTTTGGGGTTGTTGTTTTTTTGTTTTTTGTTTTTAAGGTGCTTCTGGGGTTAGCACCTTTAAGGGGAGGGTACTGTCACGCCCTGGCCAGTATAAGGGTTAATTAGTATTGTAGTTTGGTCAGGACGTGGCAGAGGGTATTTGTTTTATGTGGTTCAGGGTGGTGTGTTTGTTAAAAGGGTGTTTGATTTAGTATTTCTGGGGGTTTTGGTTTATGGTCTATGTTTATGTATTTCTATGTTAGTCTAGTAAGTGTGTTTCTATGGTTGGTTAATTGGGATTTGGATTCTCAATTGAAGGCAGGTGTTTTCCCTTTTGCCTTTGATTGAGAGTCCCATATATGAGGGTGTGTTTGTGTTTGTCACTTGTGGGAGATTGTTCTGAGTTTAGCCTTGTGCCTTGCCAGACTGTTTTGTTGTCTGTAGTTCGTTTTGTTGTTTTGGAGTTTTCTTTTTGATTTAATAAATGTTCAAAATGAACAACCGCATGCCTGTTGCGTTTTGGTCCTCCTTCACCGACGACAACCGTGACCAGCACTTTGAGATTTCAGCTGATATACGAAGGGCTATATAAATAAATTTGATTTGATTTGATCATTGACAAGATCCTCCCGTGTAGTTCTGGGCTGATTCCTCACCGTTCTCATGATCATTGCAACTCCACGAGGTGAGATCTTGTATGGAGCCCCAGGCCGAGGGATATTGACAGTTCTTTTGTGTTTCTTCCATTTGCGAAAAACTGCACCAAATGTTGTCACCTTCTCACCAAGCTGCTTGGCGATGGTCTTGTAGCCCATTCCAGCCTTGTGTAGGTCTACAATCTTGTCCCTGACATCCTTGGAGAGCTCTTTGGTCTTGGCCATGGTGGAGAGTTTGGAATCTGATTGATTGCTTCTGTGGACAGGTGTCTTTTTTACAGGTAACAAGCTGCGGTTAGGAGCCCTCCCTTTAAGAGTGTGCTCCTAATCTCAGCTCAATACCTATATAAAAGACCCCTGGGAGCAAGAAATCTTTCTGATTGAGAGGGGGTGAAATACTTATTTCCCTCATTAAAATGCAAATCAATTTATAACATTTTTGACATGCGTTTTTCTGGATTTTTTTGTTGTTATTCTGTCTCTCACTGTTCAAATAAACCAACCATTAAAATTATAGACAGATCCTTTCTTTGTCCGTGGGCAAACGTTCAAAATCAGCAGGGGATCAAATACTTTTTTCCCCCACTGTATATATCCTGAGGCTGCATTTATTGTAGCTGTGGATTTAAAAAAGCTAATTTGAGAACAAGGCTACCTGAATTCTATCAGCATATTGATTTTTGCACTCTTGAGGACAATACACTGGATCACTGCTACTCTAAGTTCCACAATGCATACAAGGCCCTCCCCACCCTCCTATCGGCAAATCTGACCATGACTCTTTTTTGCTCCTCCCGTCCTATAGGCAGAAACTCAAACAGGATGTACCCGTGACAAGAACTATTCAATGCTGGTCTGACCAATCGGAATCCACACTTCAAGATTGAAAGCCGAAATGATCATCAAGGACAACAACCACCCGAGCCACTACCCCGCTACCATCCAGAAGGCAAGGTCAGTACAGGTGCATCAAAGCCGGGACCAAGAGACTGAAAAATAGCTTCTATCTCAAGGCCATCAGACTGTTAAACAGCCGTCACTAACACAGAGAGGCTGCTGCCTACATACAGACTTTAATAATGCCACTTTAATAATGTTTACATATCTTGCATTACTCATCCCATATGTATATACTGTATTTTTATACTATTGCATCTTGCCTATGCCGCTCGGCCATCATATATTTATATGTATATATTCTTATTCCATCCCTTTACTTAGATTTGTGTGTATTAGGTAGTTGTTTTGGAATTGTTCGATTACTTGTTAGATATTACTGCACTGTTGGAACTAGAAGCACAAGCATTTCGCTACACTCGCAATAACATATGCTAACCATGTGTCTGTGACCAATAAAATTTGATTTGATTTGAGTAGAGAGATGAATGTGATTGAAAGAACCAGAATTTTAATAAGGATATTTTCTACTGTTTTTATTTGTCGGCTTTAGGCCTATATATTTTACTTAGTTGACGATGGAAGTTACTACTGCATCTCTGAGTTCTAAACTTGAATTTCTTTAGCCGCCAATGGATCACAGTGTATCATTGTGTCCATATGGCAGAGGCGGTTGGTTTCGCCATAGTTGAATTTTAACTTTTAGATTTTGATCATTTTACTTCAGATTTTTATGATTAACCACGTGATTTTGAGAACAAACATGTTATTATTGAAATGAAACTGTTCCACGAAAATTCTCATATAAAAATGATTATAACTGGCACGCAGATCGGTAGAAATGGTCAAATTGTAAGCGTCCCGAAACTTGAAACTCACCAGCTGCCTATGGTCTTTACTATTACAGCACAAGCACACATAAGAAGTCCCGTGAAAAAACGTGCCCACCTATGGAAATCAAAAGCCCATCCAACTGATTCGTTCTGGCGCCGGGTCTGATCCTGTTGTATTGTCATATCAAACAACGTTCCCATGAAGGAAGCAGCAATAGGGACACATTATTACAGCTCTGAGAAACACCTCGAAGATGTTTGGCTTTTGCTGTTCAGGAGGCGATTGGTTATTGCAAATGTGTCATTGATTTATCAGAACCTAATTTGCATTAATATTTGAATTATGGCAGCAGTATGCTTCCATGGGTTTCCACTATAATGCTTAAAACCATGAACTCATTTTCACATGAGTGGTCATGAAGGAAAATAAACCAGGAATGGGGATGCGGCCTGTGTTTCAACAGTGAGAGTTGACTGACACCCACCACAGACTGAGCTGAGCTTATCCCCATCTGCCTCAACTTATGACAATTTCTCTAATTGTGCCAAATTGAGCTGCTGTCAGTGATTAAAGCCATTTGGAGGAGGAACAAATATCTTTGCCCTGTAAATTATTAGCTCATTGATTACAATAATGCGGGAAATTTCCCATTAGAATCAAATGTTCACTAAGACACCTGGCCCTCACACTAAAATGATACAAGATGGCAGCCATATAGGGAGGGTGGGCGCGATCAGGCATCAAACGCAAATGTCACAGTAACGTTGTGGAGCCTGAGTGAGTAAATTGACGTTGGAGAAATTTAATCGGGGCTTGAGATAATGGAGTTTTTACTGTGTCATGGGACTTGACCTTCTAGAATTCTCCTCTGCACTCGGCCCATGCTTCAATTGCACGTGAATGCGTGTTTGAGCTTAATGCTCATTCTTGGATACAGTATTTTAATAACATTTGGGCAAAAGCGCAGAAAAGTGGTGCTGTTGTCCAACCAGACAAATATGTATCCACATATTGTCTGTACAGTGCAAGGTTTTGAAGTTAATATGACTACACATGAACATGTTGAAATGGATTAGAAAAGAGCAAATTCTTACACTCCGAAACTCTCAACAATGTGCAAGCTTGTCTTGGGGGGGTTGAAAAATCTACTTGTTGACAGAGGGAAGATAACTTGATTAACATGAGTCACTGAACCTCACTCCCTACACCACTGACTCATTTTGGGGGTTATGTTTACGTGGACACCACAGCCATAACTTCATGGGGAGAAGAGGCTCTTTTGCAATCCCTCTTTTGAAATCCTTGATTTCAGCTCTGGACATATCCCTTTTCCTCAATCTTCTCTCTTCAATCAGTGAGCTCTCACCAATCAGGAGAAATAGGTCTCCTAAGCGCCAACTGTGCCACCCTCACCACTCAAACGTTAATTTCCCTCCACAGTTGCTACGCTGACTTATACTGGGCAACACTTTGGATTTATAGGTCCAAGCAATTACTTTGCAGTTACTCTGTAATAGACTAGTAAGTACAGGTACAAGCAGGTTTGAAAGAGAAGTACTAACTCTGGCCCATTAGTGCTGCTAAGCAATGTCGGCTGCTGGGTTTGTCTTGTCATTTCGACAGTGGCTGATTCAGACCTGCAGAGGTTTACACACTCTGGACAATCACTGATTAGTGATTCATTGATTAACTTGAAAGCTTATGGACTACTTCATAAGGACATGCTATTGTTACGTAGCCCTGGCCCATGGTCAAAATCATTCATACACAAATCTTGTAGTCCCAAAGTTTGCTGGAAGTTAATTTACTGTAAAAGGCAGGGAGATCTGAAAGACAAACAACTAGAGCTCATTCAAGCCAAAATTTCAACAAAGACTTGTCTATTAGACAATGCTTCTATCTGCATTGGAATTATCAGGTGCTGTGCTCTGGCTCTCTCCAGGAGCTCAAACTGCATCTTAATGCTGTTTACATTAAGGGGATTTTCAAGCCATGCCCTTGTAATCCCTATTACCAGACAGTCAGGAATCCAACAGTTCCCTGCCAAGTGCAACTCAAAAACATATGGATCCAACAGGAAAGGCTCATAAATAAAGCAGCATTGTTTGGAGTTGCTCTGGCACTTATCAGTGCGGTGTGAGTGGGCACATGAGAAACAGCTTGCGATTTGGGACGCGATCAAGAGATGGGTTTATTTGTTATCGTCTAAGTTGAAATAGTGGATTGTTGACTCATTTGTCTCATTTACCACTTACAGACTTTTAATTAGACTGATATGTTTTTTATTACCATGGAAATCCATCTCAGTCCCATAGGACCACACCAAAACAAAGCGTTCATATCAATAACACTTTACAGTAGGAGGCAAAAGAAAGAGTACTGGTTTACTTTGCATAATTAATTGTAATTGATTATACAAACAGAACCTTAAAGGCATAGTTCTTTCTTAATTATTCAGCCAAATGGCTGAAATGACCATTAGACTGCAGTAAATATTGCAGATTGCACCTTTAATTGAAGATAAATCAATACAATCAAGGGTTTAAAGTCCATCTGTTTTAAAAGATGGTGAACAGTGGCTAATCTATTGCACAAGACTGGCACTGTGTGCAAGGAACAGTAGTAAAGAGCGTATTGATTCACTCTCTAAGGATATTCTGTCAGACATTCCCCAATAAATAGCTTGGACGGATAAAAGCTTCAGTATCCTAATTTTCCTCAAAAGCACACACACACAAATAAAACATTTGAAATCTGCATCAAATGTTTAGCACTGGGATTATCCACATTTATTTCGCAAGTAAAAACATGGTATTTTCCGAAGTCAAATAACACCTTATATCCAAGGCTTTGCCAAAAAGATTAACAGATACGGACCATAATACATTTTATGGGAGGAGAAAATGAAATATTGTGCAGGAGTATAAATCGGGGACTATGGCAGGTTAGCACTAGGTGATATGACCTGTGGGGGGGGGGGGGCTTTTGTGTGTTAAGAGTGGACCAGTCAAGATAGTTGTTGTGTGTGTGCACATGTGTATGCTAATTCTTAGTGAGTGTTTTGTGAGAGTGCGCGTGCGTGCGTGGCTGTCCGACCTTCCTTTTCCATCAACATTGTGACCCTTCTTAATCACCCTCTCTGCGGATGGTCCCTCTCGTTCTCGAGTAAGAAAAATAAGAGATAGAGCGTGGGAGGAGGCTGTTTTGGATACATTTGTTTTATGCCGGGATGCGTTGCTGCTTTGGAATGCGTTCAGCGTGAATATGATCCTCCTGGGCTCCTGCATAAACCAAGAATGTTTCATAGTTGGAGCTATCAGTCATTGCTTCGGAGCCCTTGTGGTATAAAACTGTTTATGTTGCCTGCTACTTATTGCACTGGCATTAGAAGTGAATTGCTGTACACAGATAATAACTTTGCTTCCAAAGTTTTTTCCTTTCATACTATTAAACGTCTAGTCCAGACAGTGGCATGTTGGATAAATAAGTAACTCTGAAACGGTGGAGGACCGGTCAAAGTACATGTACAAGTAATTTCTCAAATCTGCACCGGTAACAAGGATAGCCTAAACATGGGGCTTCTGCAATTTGTTCAATCAGGTTAATTTATTGAGGCACTATAAAATGTGCAGAAATATTTTTATTTAATTCAATAAATGTAAATATTTCTTATTAAAATCTGTGTCCAACGCGAATTTAATAATGCACAGTACATTGTGTTGTTAGCGGAGCCATTGTTGTGTCTGAAGTTGATTTCACGTAGAGCTTCACCACCAACGAGAGGGGGCCCTACTGGACTGATTTTAATGGTGCACAACAGTATTCAGAGGGAGTAGTAGGTTACTGTGGTTCTCTCACCGCTGGAATGTTTAATTGATCCTAAATGATAACATTTCATGATAGTCAACAAGGATTTGAACATTTTGGATTGGTCTAGTTTTCTTTGCCATTCAAGTCACTTTTCTGCATGTTGGCATGCGCAACTGCAAATACCAAACATATAGGACGTTACTCCACCACATTGATTACCATTCCCTGAAATGGAATGCTACCTCATGTTGCAAATATTAGTAATACAAGTCTGGATACATACATGTAAATGTTCCATATGCCCTAACTTTGTTTTACAGATAATATGCCCCCCCACACACACACACACACGCTGATACTGTACACACATTCCCCCTGTCCCCTACAGTTTCTCCTATACACATGCACACAGGGGCAAACATATGTGCAAACAACACACACGCACACACATGCACTCACACTATAATTAGCCTCTCATGTGGCCGAAGCATGTTAACCGTCCTGACACAAGCCTGGCTACCGCCGCAGTTGAGCTCTCCATGTGTGTTTCATTACCATACACAGGTAGTACACGTTCTCCATCACAACCAAAGCTTCTGTCTGGTAAATTACACTCAGGGCTTCCCATGCAAGGCAGAGCAGTAGAGGTGGGGGTAGTGGGGGCTGAGAATAGGAGGAGGGCAATTGAAGATTGAAGACCAACTTCTGGCTAGACCTGATATATCACTGAACCCAATACTTTCATCCTTTTCTTCTAGTAATGAGACACAGTGCATCCAAGCCCTTTGATTTATAATGCCTGCTATAGCCAAACACTAATCATTTATTATATTCCCTGTGTGCCAAGACACTTTCACACAATCTGTCAGCATATGATTAATCTTATGATGTACATCTTAAGGTATTACTCAAGGTTTTTAAAGCTTTGCACATTAAAGGGAATTAAACTCCTTGGCAAAAACTGAGCATCGCCATGTTGAAAATGTTTGGACTTTCAACCACGTAGTCAGAGGAAGATTTACACAGTGCTTTACAGTAGAACCAGTCGGTGTTTCCCTTATGTACAAATGTCTGCAGGAGACATACAGTATACTGAACCTATACAGCAGTATCTCTGAGGATAACATCATGAAATCATCATGATTAGTTGAATCAAAAGCTGGGCTAGAGCAAAAATGTGTAGCACTGTGGGTTCCAGTACTGGAGGGGAGAAACACTGAATGGTTTGAGGTACACTAAGTAGTTGTGATGTCCATAATTCACTCCAATTAACTTAGCTGTATTCAATCACCAGTACAGTTGTTTTATATATTTTTCAGTTGAATTCAGAAGTTTACATACACCTTAGCCAAATACATTTAAACTCAGTTTTTCAAAATTCCTGACATTTAATCCAAGTAAAAATATTTAATCCTAGTCTTAGGTCAGTTAGCATCACCACTTTATTTTAAGAATGTGAAATGTCAGAATAATAGTAGAGAGAATGATTGATTTATTTCAGCTTTTATTTCTTTCATCACATTCCCAGTGGGTCAGAAGTTTACATACACTCAATTAGTATCATTGCCTTTAAATTGTTTAACGTTTGATCCAAGTTTCGGGTAGCCTTCCACAAGCTTCCCACAATAAGTTGGGTGAATTTTGGCCCATTCCTCCTGTCAGAGCTGGTGTAACTGAATCAGGTTTGTAGGCCTCCTTGCTCACACACGCTTTTTCAGTTCTACCCACAAATGTTCTATGGGATTGAGGTCAGGGCTTTATGATGGGGACTCCAATACCTTGACTTTGTTGTCCTTAAGCCATTTTGCCACAACTTTGGAAATATGCTTGGGGTCATTGTCCATTTGGAAGACCCATTTGCGACCAAGCTTTAACTTCCTGACTGATGTCTTGAGATGTTGCTTCAGTATATCCACATAATTTTCCTACCTCATGATGCCATCTATTTTGTGAAGTGCAGCAGTCCCTCCTGCAGAAAAGCACCCCCACAACATGATGCTGCCACCCCCGTGCTTCAAAGTTTGGATGGTGTTCTTCGGCTTGCAAGCCTCCCCCTTTTTCCTCCAAACATAACGATGGTCATTATGGCCAAACAGTTCTATTTTTGTTTCATCAGACCAGAGGACATTTCTCCAAAAACTACAATCTTTGTCCCCATGTGCAGTTGCAAACCGTAGTCTGGCTTTTTTATGGCGGTTTTGGAGCAGTGGCTTCTGCCTTGCTGAGCGGCCTTTCAGGTTATGTCGATATAGGACTCGTTTTACTGTGGATATAGATACTTTTGTCCCTGTTTCCTCCAGCATCTTCACAAGGTATTTTGCTGTTGTTCTGGGATTGATTTGCACTTTTCACACCAAAGCACGTTCATCTCTAGGAGACAGAACGCGTCTCCATCCTGAGCGGTATGACGGTTGCGTGGTCCATTGGTATTTATACTTGCGTACTATTGTTTGTACAGATGAACGTGGTACCTTCAAGCATTTGTACATTTCTCCCATGGATGACCAGACTTTCTTTTCTGAGGTCTTGGCTGATTTCTTTTGATTTTCCCATGATGTCAAGCAAAGAGGCTTCTAAAGAAGCTTCTAAAACCATGACACAATTTTCTTGAATTTTCCAAGCTGTTTAAAGGCACAGTCAACTTAGTGGATGTACACTTCTGACCCACTGGAATTGTGGCTTGGTTGGGTTGTGTTTCGGAGAACGCATGGCTCTTGACCTTCGCCTCTCCCGAGTCCATACGGGAGTTGCAGCGATGAGACAAGACTGTAACTACTACCAATTGGATACCACAAAATTGGGGAGAAAAAAGGGGTGAATTATTTTTTTTTAAATAGAAATAATCTGTCTGTAAACAATTGTTGGAAAAATTACTTGTGTCATGCACAAAGTAGACATCCTAACCGACTTGCCAAAACTATAGTTTGTTTACAAGAAATTTGTGGAGTGGCTGAAAAACGAGTTTTAATGACTCCAACCTAAGTGTATGTAAACTTCTGACTTCAACTGTATATTATTTACAGAAATTGTGAAGAAATTCACACTGAGTTAAAGCAGGTCAGCTTTAAATGGGCATCAGAAATGTTCACTTCAATCGAAATCAACGGTGCATGTTTCTTGTCATTGTTCATAGTCAATATGACATGGACAGATATGTTAAATATGAGTCTGATAGTTTGAAATGTTCCTTTAGTTTGTGATTACAAGTGACTGGTGATTTAGAAACCAAACCAATGTATTTGTGATCTCTGAAAGGGATTTTGTTTCTATTTCACTAGTCACTTGTAATCACTAACTTAAAGAACATTTCAAACTATCAGACTCATATTTGACATATCTGATATTTGGAACATCTAAAACTATCAGACTCATGTTTCACCCACACGCAATCTACAAACCCCTTGGGCAGACTTCACATTTTGCTGCCTTGAAATTACATCTAAAAGGGATTACATTTTACTGAACTCAAAGATTTTACTTAGTTACAGTTCATACAAGGAAATCATTCAATTGAAATAAATTAATGATGCACTAATCTACTGTATGGATTTCACATGACTGGGAATGCAGATATGCATCTGTTGGTCACAGAGACCTTAAAAAAAATGTAGGGGCATGGATCAGAAAACCAGTCAGTATTTGGTGTGACCACCATTTGACACATGCAGCGCAACACATCTCCTTCGCATAGAGTTGATCAAGCTGTTAATTGTGGCCTGTAGAATGTTGTCCAACTCCTCTTCAATGGCTGTGCGAAGTTGCTGGATTTTGGCAGCAACTGGAACACGCTGTCATACACGTCAATTGAGAGCATCCCAAACACGCTCAATGGGTGACGTCTGGTGAGTATGCAGGCCATGGAAAAACTGACATTTTCAGCTTCCAGGAATTTTGTACAGATCCTTGCGACAGGTGGCTGTGCATTATCATGCTGAAACATGAGATGATGGAGGCGGATGAATGGCACAACAATGGGCCTCAGGATCTTTTGTTTTCGGGTTCTCTGGGCATTCAAATTGCATCCGCTAAAATGCATTTGTGTTTGTTGTCCATAGCTTATGCTTGCCCATACCATAACCCTACCGCCACCATGTGGCACTCTGTTCACAACGTTGACATCAGCAAACTGCTCGCCCACATGACGCCATACACGTGGTCTGCGGTTTTGAGGCCGGCTGGATGTACTGTCAAATTCTCTAAAACAACATTGGAAGAGAAATGAACATTAAATTATCTGGCAACAGCTCTGGTGGACATTCCCACAGTCAACAACTGCATGCTCCTTCAAAACATGAGATATCTGTGGCATTGTGTTGTGTGACAAAACTGCCCATTTTAGAGTGGCCTTTATTGTCCCCAGCACAAAGTGTGTAATGATTAGGGTTGCAAAGGGTCGGAAACCTTCCGGTAAAATTCTAGGTCTTGTGGCATATTTTGGTTAAACTATCCCCAATTCAGTTCAATTGCAACCCTCTGCATGCACAGTGCATTTTTCCATCACGTACTGTACCTGTGATGTTCGTCGTTAAAGGTAGACCAAGGTGCAGCGTGGTAAGTGCTCATATTTCTTTATTGTAACTCAGAACACTAAATCAAAATAATAAACAACGAAAGACGAACGTCACGTTCTGCAGGCTTACTGAGTTGTACAAAAACAAGATCCCACATTGAAGGAGGGAAAAAGGGCTGCCTAAGTATGATTCCCAATCAGAGACAACGATAGACAGCTGCCTCTGATTAGAAACCATACCAGGCCAATCAAAGGAAAAAAACAACATAGAAATATAACACATAGAATGCCCACCCCACACCCTGACCTAACAAAATAGAGAAATAAAACGTCTCTCTCAGGTCAGGGCGTGACAGTACCACTGATTCTCAAGATCTTGCACGCTAATAAGATGCTATTGAGCCCACACTACTATACTGTCTGAGCCAAGGACAACATGCTTTCTTGTAAGTTTTGATTATAAGACTGGGTGGGGTGAATATATTTTATATGACACACATGATTTTTATTAACCTGTTTGGGATAGGGGGCAGTATTTTCACGGCCGGATGCAAAAAACGTACCCGATTTTAAACTGGTTACTACTCTTGCCCAGAAATGAGAATATGCATATTATTAGTAGATTTGGATAGAAAACACTCCAAACTTTCTAAAACTGTTTGAATGGTGTCTGTGAGTATAACAGAACTCATATGGCAGGCAAAAACCTGAGAAAAATCCAAGCAGGAAGTGGCCTGTCTGTCAATTTGTAGTTCTTATTTTGGTTCTCTATCGAAACTACAGTATCTGAGCTGTTATGAAGCACTTTCTAAGGCTTCCATTGGCTCTCTAAAGCCTTCAGAAAGTGGATTGAGGCGTATCCTGTCCCTGGGCAGAGTATACTAAAACAGTTTGTCAGTGGTCTGCCTAGTGACAAAGAGATTGGAGATGCGCGTTCCCGCAACCATGCTGTTTTTTCTTTTCTCTCTTTGAATGAATACACTATTGTCCGGTTGGAATATTATCGCTATTTTACGAGAAAAATACCATTAAAAATAGATTTTAAACAGCGTTTGACATGCTTCTAAGTACGGTAACGGAACATTTTGAAATTCTTTGTCTCGAAATGCGCTCGCGCGTTACCCTTTGGATAGTGACCTGAACGCACGAACAAAACGGAGGTATTTGGACATAACTATGGATTATTTGGAACAAAAACAACATTTGTTGTTGAAGTAGCAGTCCTGGGAGTGCATTCTGACGAAGATCAGCAAAGGTAATATAATTTTTCTAATAGTAATTCTGAGTTTAGTGAGGCTCGAACTTGGCGGGTGTCAAAATAGCTAGCCGTGATGGCTGAGCTATGTACTCAGAATATTGCAAAATGTGCTTCCGCCGAAAAGCTATTTTAAAATCTGACATAACGATTGCATAAAGGAGTTCTGTATCTATATTTCTTAAAATAATTATGTATTTTGTCAACGTTTATGATGAGTAATTTAGTAAATTCACCTGAAGTTTTGGGTGGGAATGCATGTTCTGAACATCACATGCTAATGTAAAAAGCTGTTTTTGGATATAAATATGAACTTGATTGAACAAAACATGCATGTATTGTATAACATAATGTCCAAGGAGTGTCATCTGATGAAGATCATCAAAGGTTAGTGCTTCATTTAGCTGTGTTTTGGGTTTATGTGACATATATGCTTGCTTGGAAAATGGCTGTGTGATTATTTTTGGCTGTGTACTCTCCTAACATAATGTAATGTTTTGCTTTCGCTGTAAAGCCTTTTTGAAATTGGACAATGTGGTTGGATTAACGAGAGTCTTGTCTTTAAAATGGTGTAAAATAGTCGTATGAATGAAAAATTGAAATTATTGCATTTTTGAGGTTTTTGTATTTCGCCCTACGGAACGTCTAGATGCAAGAGTAAATAAACTCAGCAAAAAAAGAAGCAACCCTTTTTCAGGACCCTGTCTTTCAAAGATAATTCGTAAAAATCCAAATAACTTCACAGATCTTTATTGTAGAGGGTTGTAAAGAGTTTCCCATGCTTGTTCAATGAACCATGAACAATTAATGAACATGCACCTTTGGAACGGTCGTTAAGACACTAACATCTTACAGAGGGTTGGCAATTAAGGTCACAGTTATGAAAACTTAGGACACTAAAGAGGCCTTTCTACTGGCTCTGAAAAACACCAAAAGAAAGATGCCTAAGGCTCATCTGCATGAAGGAGCCTTAGGAATGCTGCAAGGAGGCATGAGGACTGCAGATGTGGCCAGGGCAATAAATTACAATGTCCATACTGTGAGATACCTGAGACAGCGCTACAGGGAGACAGGATGGACAGCTGATCGTCCTCGCAGTGGCAGACCACGTGTAACAACACCTGCACAGGATCTGTACATCCGAACATCACACCTGTGGGACAGGTACAGGATGGCAACACCAACTGCCCGAGTTACACCAGGAACGCACAATCCCTCCATCAGTACTCAGACTGTCCGCAATAGGCTGAGAGAGGCTGGACTGGGGGCTTGTAGGCCTGTTGTAAGGCAGGTCCTCACCAGACATCACTGGCAACAACGTTGTCTATGGGCATAAACCCATCTTCGCTGGACCAGACAGTACTGGCAAAAAATGCTCTTCGCTGACGAGTCGCGGTTTTGCCTCACCAGGGGTGATGGACGGATTCGCGTTTATCGTTGAAGGAATGAGCGTTACACCGAGGCTTGTACTCTGGAGCGGGATCAATTTGGAGGTGGAGGGTCCGTCATGGTCTGGGGCGGTGTGTCACAGCATCATCGGACTGAGCTTGTTGACATTGCAGGCAATCTCAACGCTGTGCGTTACAGGGAAGACATCCTCCTCCCTCATGCGGTACCCTTCCTGCAGGCTCAACCTGACATGACCCTCCAGCATGACAATGCCACCAGCCATACTGCTCGTTCTGTGTGTGATTTCCTGCAAGACAGGAATGTCAGTGTTCTGCCATGGCCAGCGAAGAGCCCGGATCTCAATCCCATTGAGCACGTCTGGGACCTGTTGGATCGGAGGGTGAGGGCTAGGGCCATTCCCCCCAGAAATGTCCGGGAACTTGCAGGTGCCTTGGTTGAAGAGTGGGGTAACACCTCACAGCAAGAACTGGCAAATCTGGTGCAGCCCATGAGGAGGAGATGCACTGCAGTACTTAATGCAGCTGGTGGCCACACCAGATACTGACTGTTACTTTGGATTTTGACCATTTATGTTAGTCACATGTCTGGAGAACTTCTTCAGTTTATGTCTCAGTTGTTGAATCTTGCTGTGTTCATACAAATATTTACAGAAGTTAAGCTTGCTGAAAACAAACGGAGTTGACAGTGAGAGGACGTTTCTGTTTTTGTTGAGTTTAGAAGTCTACAGCAAAGTGTGTTTAAATCATTTCTAACTTGTTAACAATTTCTGCTAGTTAGTTTTTGCTACCACGTGGGTTTTAGCTTGCTTGAGCCTGCTAACTGAGTGTTAATTCACCTGTTTCCTTCATGTTTCATTTAAAACATTTATCTTACAAAGGAGTTGTTTAATCTAACTGCTTAACTGTTTATCTGTACATGGAATTGTATTTGTTGTTTTTTTTACTCATTTTTTTCTGATCTTTACAGGAAAATGCCACGGGCACTATCTGATATGTGGATACATTTCACTGCAGCTAATGTAGAAGGAAAAAGCTGTGTACATTTGTAAATACTGTGCCAAATCGTATGCGAAGAATGCAACAAAAATGCAGAATCATCTGGCCAAGTGCATAAAGTTCCCTCAGCGATCACAACAAGCAACCTCTGAAAAACTTCCCTCTACTTCTATTCGAGGTGAAGATGATGAACCTTATCGATAGCAACAGCTCATGGTCCTCCTGGAATCAGAAGTTATTTTGACTCAATGGAGGGATGTAGTCAGAGAAATTCTGATGATGTCTTGCTCGATCTGTGTATGAAACTGGTTCACCTCTGATGCTCACATGCAATGTGTATTGGAAAAGATTTCTGAATGTTCTTCGCCCAGCATACACCCCTCCAACCAGACATGCTTTATCTACTAAAGCATGTCTGGTTCAAGTGTAGGTCAATCAAATCATAGAGAAAGCAGACTGTATTGCAATCATCTCTGATGATCGAATGTTCATGGGCAAGGAATAATTAACTACACCATCTCCACCCCTCAACCAGTATTCTACAAGAGCACAGACACAAGGGACAACAGACAAACCGGTCTCTACATTGTAGATGAGCTGAAGGCAGTCATCAATGACCTTGGACCACAGAAATTGTTTGCACTGGTGACAGACAATGCTGCGAACATGAAGGCTGCTTGGTCTAAAGTGGAGGAGTCCTACACTCACATCACACCCATTGCCTGTGCTGCTTATGCATTGAATCTGCTCCTCAAGGACATCATGGCATTGACAACAATGGATACACTCTACAAGAGAGCCAAGGAAATGGTTAGATATGTGAAGGGTCAACAAGTTATAGCAGCAATCTACCTCACCAAGCAAAGTGAGAAGAATCAGAGCACCACATTGAAGCTGCCCAGCAACACCCGTTGGGGTGGTGTTGTCATCATGTTTGACAGTCTCCTGGAGGAGTCTCTCCAAGAAATGGCCATATCACAGTCTGCCGATATGGACAGCCCCATCAAAAGGATCCTCCTGGATTATGTATTTTGGGAGAAAGTGGTAAGCCGCCTGAAACTCCTGAAACCTATAGCAGTAGCCATTGCATGGATTGAGGGAGACAATGTCATCCTGTCTGATGTTCAGACTCTGCTTGTAGATGTAAGAGAAGAAATCCGTACTGCCCTGCCCACTTCACTGTTGCTCCAAGCAGAGGAAACTGCAGTTCTGAAATACATTAAAAAGCGTGAAGACTTCTGCCTGAAGCCCATACACGCCACAGTGTACATGTTGAACCCCAAGTATGCTGGCAAGAGCATCCTGTCTGGTGCAGAGATCAACAAGGTCTATGGTGTCATCACTACTGTGTCTCGCCACCTTGGCCTGGATGAGGGCAAGGTTCTTGGCAGTCTGGGCGAAGTACACTTCCAAGCAAGGGCTTTGGGATGGAGATGCAATATGGCAGTCGTGCCAACAAATCTCATCAGCCACCTGGTGGAAGAGACTTTGTGGATCTGAGGCTCTTTCTCCTGTTGCCTCCATCATCCTCCAAATCCCACCAACATCAGCCGCCTCAGAACGCAACTGGTCCTTGTTTGGGACCACACACACACCAAACCAAGCAACAGGCTGACCAATACAAGGGTTGAAAAATTGGTGGCCATCCGGGCAAATTTGAGGATTTTTGAGCCGGACAAGCCATCCTCAACAAGGTTGGAAAGTGACAGTGAAGATGAGGCCTCAAAGTCTGATGTTCTAGAGGTGGACATTGAGGAGGTCCAGGGAGAAGACATGGAAGCCTGAGAGGAAGACTACAAAAGCTTTAGTTTCTAGACTATCATTCTGCAGATGTATGTTGAAAACGTTTTTGGGAGATGCGATTGATCATTGGGGATCATTCAATATTCCCTTTATTTTGTTGTTCAGTGAAATCATCCCACGTGAAGAGTCAACTCATTTAATTAAAGTTCAATTTGTAAGTAAATGTTTTTTTTCTATTGGAAGGATTTAATCATTTGCAATTATGTCTACTTATGATAAGGTAAAAGGTTTATGTTTGTGTCTCCATATGGTATAGTAAATATATCCAATGCAAAAAAACATCTACATTTAAATGCTATTAGTATTAATTTGCATATATTTCCGCTAATTCCCATATGTTCCTGTTAATTCCCATATATTCCCGTTAATTCCCATGGAAAGTTTCCACCTCTGAATAGTCCTCAAAATGTGCAACCTTAGTAATGATCATTCTGTTTAATCAGCTTCTTGATATGCCACATCTGTCAGGTGGATGGATTATCTTGGCAAAGGAGAAATGCTTACTAACAGGGTGTCACCTTCGTCGTATAGAGTGGACCAAAATGCAGCGGGAACGTGTATGCTCATCTTCTTATTTATTAAAGAAACAAAACAAAACAAAACACTTGACCAAAACAATGACGAAAACCAGTCCCGTAAGGACAAATGACTATACGGAGAAACAACTACCCACAAATCCCAATGAAAAACACCCCTATTAAATAGGGCCTTCAATTAGAGGCAACGAGGAACAGCTGCCTCCAATTGAAGGTCAACCCGATAAACTAAGCATAGAAATAGAATACATAGACACAGACATAGAAATAGACTAACATAGAACATTGGCCAAAAACCCCGAAACACATGAAACAAACACCCCCCTGCCACGTCTGACCAAACTACAATAACAAACAACCCCTTTACTGGTCAGGACGTGACACAGGGATGTAAACAAATTTGAGAGGAAGCTTTTTGTGCATTTGTAACATTTCTGGGATCTTTTATTTCAGCTCATGAAACATGGGACCAACCCTTTACATGTTGTGTTAATATTTTTGTTCAGTGTATATATATATTTTCCAACAGGTCTACACAACCTACTCCACATTTTCAAAGTGAAAGAACAGTATCGAAAATTGTCTTAATTAAAAAAAATGAACAACGAAGATGTCTTGATTATGTATGTCTTCACACCCCAGAGTTAGTACATACTGGATGCACCTTTGGCAGTTAATAGAGCTGTAAATACATTTTTATAGGATTCTACCAACTTTGCACAACTCTTAGGGCAAAATACTGTAAATCCATTGTTTTTGTCAAAATTGCTCAAGCTCAGTAAATTTGTTTGGGAATCATTGATGGACAGCAATATTCAGGAACACTCAGCAACTCTCAAGGAAAGCCATTCTGGGCCCATATCCACAAAGCATATCCACAAAGCAGAAAAGGTCCTAGGAATTCTGTTAAAACCTGTTTTAAGACTAAAAACACTCCCAGCTCAGAGTAGGTTTTAGGATGATGTTTAAACACTGCCCAGCCAAACTCCAGGAGTAAAATCAACTTATAAAAGTTGATCTCAGCTGGTAATCACAACAGTTTGAAGTAAACGCAAAGGAAAGATAGTGATGCCACGCATTGTGGCTAAATTCCCAATCTGGCCCTCATACCATCATGGCCACCTAATCATCCCCAGCTTCCAATTGGCTCATTCATCCTCCCTCCTCTTCCCTCTAACTATTTCCCCAGGTTGTTGTAAATAAGAATGTGTTCTCAGTCAACATCTGGTAAAATAAGTAAATTAAAATGAAATACATTGTTGCAAATGATGGGGAATAACAAATCGCTATGAGGCATTGGCAGCTGTGAACTCCAGCATGCTTCAGACACACGGTGAATATGACTGTACATCAAATGTCGTAATGGTAAAACTTTGATATAATTTTTGCCTTGTTTTGCTCCTTTCATATTTATTTTTAATCCTGATAAACTCCCCAGTTCCTGCCGCAGTGACAAGCATACTCATAACGTAATGCTGCCATCACATTACTTGAAAATCACAGGAGGTTGGTGGCACCTTAATTGGGGAGAACGGGCTCGTGGTAACGGCTGGAGCGGAATAGGTGGAATGGTATCAAACGCATCAAATATTGTTTCCATGTGTTTAATGCCATTCCACTCGATCCGCTCCAGCCATTATTATGAGCCATCCTCCCCTCAGCATCCTCCACTGTTGAAAATCAGAGTGTTGTATGAGATTTGACCCAAACCTGTAGGCCAAAAGGTTTGTCTTTGCCATGTTGTCTTGCAGTATTACTTAACAGCCTTGTTTTTTTAACACAGGATTCCTTCTTTACACTTTGTCACACAGGCCAATAATGTGGAGTGAATGTAATGTTGTTGGTCCTCTGTATTTTTAAGTATTGTTGTGGCAGCATCATGTCACCGGCAGAGGCTGGAGAGTTTGTCAGGATCAAAAGAAATATGAAAGGAGCAAAGTGCAGGTAAAAGGTTAGAGGAAATCCCGCTGTAGTCTTCTGAAAACCTAACCCTGGGTTAGATTTGTATTTTTTAGTGGGGACAATTACACACCTTTAATGCCAGACACACCAGAATGGCTTTCCAATAGATGTTGAGTGTTCCTGAGTGTCCAGTCTAAATCATGACTTAAATCTGCTTGAAAATCAGAGACCATGTTTGAATATTGCTGTCAATCAATGATTCCCAACCAAATTTGCTAAGCTTGAGTAATTTTTACAAAAACAGTGGATATACAGTATGTTGCCCTAAGAGTTGTGCAAGCTTGGTAGAATCTTATTCAAAATTATTCACAGCTGTAATGGCTGCCAAAGGTGCTGCCACCAAGTATTAACTCTGGGGTATAAAGACATACGCAATCAAAACATTTTCTTTTATTTGGGAACATTTTCTAGAATTTTTCTTTCACATTGAAAATGTGGAGAAGGTTGTATAGATCTGTAGGTAAGAAAAGTCTAATTTAACCCCCTATTAGATTACATTTTAAGGCAGCAAAATGGGAACTCTACATAAACTCAGCAAAAAAAAAGAAATGTCCCTTTTTCAGGATCCTACCTTTCAAAGATAATTCGTAAAAATCCAAATAACTTCACAGGTCTTCATTGTAAAGGGTTTAAACACTGTTTCCCATGCTTGTTCAATGAACCGTTAACAATTAATGAACATGCACCTGTGGAACGGTTGTTAAGACACTAACAGCTTACAGAGGGTTGGCAATTAAGGTCACAGTTATGTAAACAGGACACTAAAGAGGCCTTTGTACTGACTCTGAAAAACAAAAGAAAGATGCCTAGGGTCCCTGCTCATCTGTGTGAAGGTGCCTTAGGCATGGTGCAAGGAGGCATGAGGACTGCAGATGTGGCCAGGGCAATAAATTGCAATGTCCGTACTGTGAGATGACTGAGACAGCGCTACAGGGAGACAGAACGGACAGCTGATCGTCCTCGCAGTGGTAGACCACGTGTAACAACACCTGCACAGGATCTGCACATCCGAACATCACACCTGCGGGACAGGTACAGGATGGCAACAACAACTGCCCGAGTTACACCAGAAATGCACAATCCCTCCATCAGTGCTCAGACTGTCCACAATAGGCTGAGAGACGCTGGACTTAGGGCTTGTAGGCCTGTTGTAAGGCAGGTCACCAGACATCACTGGCAACAACGTCACCTATGGGCATAAACCCACCGTCGCTGGAACAGACAGGACTGGCAAAAAATGCTCTTCACTGACGAGTCGCGGTTTTGTCTCACCAGGGGTGATGGTCGGATTCACGTTTATCGTTAAAGGAATGACCGTTACACCAACGCCTGTACTCTGGAGCGTGATCGATTTGGAGGTAGAGGGTTCGTCATGGTCTGGGGCGGTGTGTCACAGCATCATCGGACTGAGCTTGTTGTCATTGCAGGCAATCTCAACGCTGTGCGTTACAGGGAAGACATCCTCCTCCCTCATGTGGTACCCTTCCTGCAGGCTCATCCTGACATGACCCTCCAGCATGACAATGCCTCCAGCCATACTGCTCGTTCTGTGCGTGATTTCCTGCAAGACAGGAATGTCAGTGTTCTGCCATGGCCAGCGAAGAGCCCCGATCTCAATCCCATTGAGCACGTCTGGGACCTTTTGGATCGGAGGGTGAGGGCTAGGGCCATTCCCCCCAGAAATGTCCGGGAAGTTGCAGGTGCCTTGGTGGAAGAGTGGGGTAACATCTCACAGCAAGAACTGGCAAATATGGTGCAGTCCATGAGGAGGCGATGCACTGCAGTACTTAATGCAGCTGGTGGCCACACCAGATACTGACTGTTACTTTTGATTTTGACTCCCCCTTTGGTCAGGGACACATTATTCCACTTCTGTTAGTCACATGTCTGTGGAACTTGTTCAGTTTATGTCTCAGTTGTGTAAATATTTGTATGAACATAAGATTCAACATGTTGAGTTTGCTGAAAACAAACGCAGTTGACAGTGAGAGGACGTTTCTTTTTTTGCTGAGTTTATGCATATTAACGTATTTTCTGACTTTATTGAACAGATAGAGAGGTTGTGTCAAAGAGCAGTAGGCTGGATTCAAACCCATGCCGACACTGTAGACATGTGTGCCGGAGGCTGCTGCATTACTGCTAGACCAGCCAGGCCACAGTGTCCACACACTCCTGTCAGATCCATGCGATGCAGTCATAAAGTGATGGTGAAAAAGTCACACATGCCATATTGATTCCTGCTGTTCTATAAACAGGCTTTACTTGGTCACAGTGGTGGTTCTTATTGGAGTTGTGTATTGTGTGTGTGTGCGTCCGCGGCTTTGTGTCTGTGGGTCTGTGTACGCTCGCGCTCGCGCCTGTGTGTGTATGTGCATGTGTGAGTGTGGTGTGTGTGTGTGTGTATGTGCTGGTGCACTTGCATGTACTAATATATCAACCCTAATCAAAACCAGCCCCAACCGCAAAATACCTCTTCTGTGAGTCAACAACATGCCAGTCTACAGCCGAACACCCTCTGTGCCTTTAATACATACTGCCATAAAATGACACATTCCATCAGAGAACACTAGAACACTGGCATGCCTCTGGGCAAGTCCTCAAATGTCCCAATATCGCCTCATGAAAAAGAGGGCAGTCAGTTGAAAGAGCGAGACAAGAGACGTACAATTGGAAGTACATCTGGGACCATCGTGTTAACCGTTGGCAGATACTATGCTCAACAGCATCGCAGTGGTTTCAAAAAGGCTTATAAACAGTATATGAAATGTGGCGTGGCTTGGGTTGGATTTAATTAGGAATTAGTAGGGCCTCAGACATCAAATCACTCAAAGGAACGGAGATTTTGAAATAAAATGTTGGTTCATCAAACATCAAACAAACAGTCAACTAGTCCAATCAAATGCCCACAAATCAAAAGACCCGTAATCAAAGCCACGAGTCATATCATTGATCATCTTAACCAACTTCCTGTTTTTTTAACCTATCATTAGATGCTTGCCAATATGGGCCTCTTTCGTCTGCAGGTGTTGCTTGTCCTGCTGTAGACTACCAATTGGACAAATTATGAATCCCTATACTTCTAAGTGGCTTCCTTTCCTGTGGCATACTGCCTTTCCTTCACCTCACTCTCTATGGACTGGATAGGTGAAAGCCATGTAGTAGATGCACAAAGCTTGCTAGCTGGTGAGGCACTTATCTGGTCCATTTGTACGCTCTTATAAAAAAAAGGTGCTATCTACAACCTAAAAGGGTTCTTCGGCTGTCCCCATAGAAGAACCCATTGAAGAACCCTATTTGGTTCCAGGTAGAACCCTTTTGGTTCTACCTGGAACCCAAAAGAGCTCTACCTGGAACCAAAAAGGGTTCTCCTATGGGGACAGCTGAAGAACCCTTTTGCAAGCCTTTTTTTTAAAAGTGTAGTAAGGGAGAAGTGGGATTATGATTGGGCTGTCAGTGTAACGCTGGTTCCGTCATGACCTTGGCCTGTGCAGTTGACCTTCGATGCAGAATCCTCTTCAAGACAACACGTTGTACTCCCGAAACTACGATGCGACATTGCTAACTACTTGTCTACCGAAACCATATACCACCAAGATTGTGGCTTTTGTAGACCGTGGCGACACTACTTCATGTCTCAAGGGAGGTCGCATCACTGCACGATGGGCTAGTCATGACTGCCTAGCTAGCAACTTCCCATCTGCTACACTAGTATACAGGAGATATCGCCCCTTGTTGGCCTGTGGGTCTAAATGGAGGGCAGGATTTAGTACAGGTTTACAGTCTCAGGAACAGACTGTCAAAGCTAACAGAAAAAAGGAAAGACATAAAGAATGTAATTGTAAATAATGAGAGAAATTAAGAAAATGATGAGGCAGCCCTTCGAAACCCTTCCTCAAAAAACCTGCTTGAACCTCACAATAGATTCTGCATCCTTCAGGACAGTTCCTGAGAGATTCAACATTTAGGGGCAAAGCAGGCCTTTAGGTGGCCATGACATGCTATTCTTGGATGATTTCCCATGTCTGATCATTTTAATTTAATGATAGCTAAATTGAATCTCATTTATATGGCATCCCTGCGCCACCCTTTATTCTAACATGTGTCTTTGTAATGAGCCTGTATGATATCATGCAATCTCCCGTGTAGACACCCTCCAGAGAAATCTTCCTTGAAATTTCACCAGGAGTCAAGCCCCTAAGAAGCCTGCTGCGATAGACCATTTTAATAAAAGGTAATTTAGAACTGTCGGAATCTCTGGTTGCATTGAATCATTGCCAAACCGACAGAACGAGCGCTATTGAAAAGACTGAAGACTATGCTGTAAAGTGTATGCTCTTGCTTTAAAGGTCCCCTGTGTGCTTGTGCTTGTAAGACATTTCATTAAAGATGAAGATCACCGAATACGTTCAACAATGCATCTGAGTATTTCGCAGATTCCTTCTTCGAACCTTTCATTTTAAACAACTCTTCTGTCGAGGCTAATATGCACTGAGATGTTTAAACGTGGACATGCTCCTTTAATCTTAACCTTTCATCCCTTTTCCCCCCAAAAAGACTCGTCTGCAAGTTATAAAGCTTTTCCTTTATTCCTCCAAATCGTCACAGAAAGACCTCCGATGAAATAATGTTCCATAAGACAGCTACATCTGCTGGAAACATTGAAAAGGAGGTTAGTAGTAGTAGCTGGTGGGTCATTAATTCTGAAACCAATACAACTCAATAGTACTATGTGCACATATACCAGATATACCTGTACAGCACAGTACAGCAAAATTGTTTCAGAATTCAGTTACCAATCCAAAGCAATTTACAGACTAATGTATTTCGGTCATTTTTTGGTTTTTCTCAAATGTAATCATTGTTGATCATGGTAATGATATATCTAGGTATATTCAGGAGTGATAATGTCACAACAGGGCACTTAGTTCCCACTTACCAAATCATTAGTGCACATAATACCTCACATAAAGCACAGAAGGTTCTGGTTTTCCAATGTTCATGCACATACTCACACAGCTGAAATACTCATCAACGGGTCCCCAATGACCTAGAATGGCTCAGTATTTTTATACTCCACTTGCTCTGAAAAGGCAAACGAAAGAACTTCTACCCCATATGCACGCACACACACACACACACACACACACACACACACACACACACACACACACACACACACACACACACACACACACACACACACACACACACACACAGGTAATACACCAACACCACTTCTGCAAAATAGCAATGCCAACACATTCACATTTTTGTTTTATGACATTGTTCTTGTGGAGAAATTGACGGTGAGTCTGATTAATAAGTGCTAGGGAGCTAAAATAACACTTGTCCCCCTCGAAGAGCCTGCTTCAGAGGTAATTAGCTGATAGTCTGCAGTCTTGATCAACCCTCCTATAATCTAATCATGAACTTGTTTGGGGAAAAAGTGAAGGAATGCTACACCATAAGGATGTGTTGGATTGCGTTACACTGGAGCTCCATGGGAAACCAAATCTCCCACAAGTCTCCATGACATCAATTGAAAACTGTTAACTTTAATTCTATTTGAATTTCTTGTTAATTTAATTGCATCAGGCTGGGATTAGGGTTCTTGGTTAAACATAGACTAATACTTGTTCAGATGGCAGACCTTAGTTTGGTAATTTCTGATGTGATCAAACATTTGTTTTATGACCACATTCAAATGTAATAAATTCACACCCATTAGACTTGGACTGAAGTTGAATGTGACATTCCTGGTCAGCTGTGATGAAAATGTTTATCATGTTTGACCAGGGGTGTGCATCATTAATATTCTGATGGCCACTTGCTTTTTTATGGCATGATGTCATCAGTTTGAAATATTCCAGGATTACAGTGTCCATATTAGGACAACCGACACAAACTCCTTGCAACTCTGACACCAACTTGTTGTGACGCTGACAAGTCCAAGTGACTCTGAGGCTGTACGTTCTCAATTGCCAACCAGGTTAAATAAAGCCATACAGTTCCCTCCCTACTTCAGCATGTCTTCCTAACCCTGTCTCTGTCTGTCTGTCTCCCAGCCCCTGCTGGTGAAGGAGGAGCTTTGCCTGAACAAGCCAGAGTATCTACCAAAACCTCATGAAGGGAAGGTGGAAATTGTCCTAATGTTAAGTAAGTAAACATCCGCGGCATGTTTTCTGCAACTAAAAAAACACAGTAATCTACATTTCCACAATGAAGGGTGTCATACATAGTAATTTTCCAATCGCTTTTTCAATTGCATCAATTAACCATGATACATCCTTAATCATCAGACATCCATGCAGTCTGATAATTCAAAGAATTGCCACGAATAACAACGTAAAGGCAATATAAACACGCTACCATTTTTTATCTTTAAACTGCTGCTGGTCTGGATGATGCCGTCATATAATATAGTCTGTTCAGCGATATAAAAACATACCCTGAGTCAATCAAAAGCTCTTGGGATCACAATCCTTTATTACCTTATCTGTCAATTACAACACTCACACAGAAACATACATCACAATCATTAATCTAATCACCAACAATAATATTTGAGTTAATAGCCTGAAACGTCCCATAGCAGCCATGAGTTCATCATCTGGCACCACATATCGGTTGGTAGTAGGAGAAACAGCCACTTCCCAACCCCCTTTATTAGTTATTACAGGTTTATTATTATTGTAATATGAACGAGTGAACTTAAAGGGCAACATTGAGGTCTAGGGTTCCTTTAACTTTGAGTATACCTCAATGACATCACCGAGCCGTGACTGATCCACCCCCTTTGGTCTTGCATTATAATGAAAGTCCAAAAGATATATAGCTAAATGGAATTGGTTTTATTATAATGGAAATACACAATTGAATGTAAGCTGATTGGAGATCAGTTTAATCTTATGTTTTGAGTTATTGTATTTGACAATAGGAGAGACTTAGAGGGGAAAATAATTAAACCACAATGAAAGGTGGAGATCTCAGAAGATATCGTTGGTTCCGAACACAACGTTGTTTCTGCAACCTTGAGAATGGTATAAAGTTCTAATGGACTGTCGAGCAAGGATACATAACAACAATCATCTTGACCAATCATGGGGTTCCCATTGCCTCATGCACCCAACTCATTTATTAAAGTTGAAGTCAGAAGTTTACATACACTCAGGTTGGAGTCATTAAAAATCGTTTCTCAACCACTCCACAAACGTCTTCTAAACATCTACTTTGTACATGACACAAGTAATTTTTCCAACAATTGTTTACAGAGAGATTATTTCACTTATAACTGACTGTATTACAATTCCAGTGGGTCAGAAGTTTATATCCACTAAGTTGACTGTGCCTTTAAACAGCTTGGAAAATTCCAGAAAATGATGTCATGACTTTAGAAGCTTCTGATAGGCTAAGTGACATAATTTGAGTCAATTGGAGGTGTACCTGTGGATGTATTTCAAGGCCTACCTTCAAACTCAGTGCCTCTTTGCTTGACATCATGGGAAAAAAGATATAAATCAGCCAAGACCTCAGAAAAAATGGTAGACCTCCACAAGTCTGGTTCATCCTTGGGAGAAATTTCCAAATGCCTGAAGGCACAACGTTCATCTGTACAAACAATAGTACGCAAGTATAAACACCATGGGACCACGCAGCCGTCATACCGCTCAGGAAGAAGACGCGTTCTGTCTCCTAGATATGACCGTACTTTGGTGCGAAAAGTGCAAATCAATCCCAGAACAACAGTAAAGGACCTTGTGAAGATGCTGGAGGAAACAGGAACAAAAGTATCTATATCCACAGTAAAACGAGTCCTATATCGACATAACCTGAAAGGCCGCTCAGCAAGGAAGAAGCCACTGCTCCAAAACCGCCATAAAAAAGCCAGACTACGGTTTGCAACTGCACATGGGGACAAAGATTGTAGTTTTTGGAGAAATGTCCTCTGGTCTAATGAAACAAAAATAGAACTGTTTGGCCATAATGACCATCGTTATGTTTGGAGGAAAAAGGGGGAGGCTTGCAAGCCGAAGAACACCATCCAAACCATGAAGCACGGGGGTGGCAGCATCATGTTGTGGGGGTGCTTTACTGCAGGAGGGATGGTGCACTTCACAAAATAGATGGCATCATGAAGCAGGAAAATGATGTGGATATATTGAAGCAACATCTCAAGACATCAGGACGTTAAAGCTCAAGACATCAGGAAGTTAAAGCTTGGTTGCAAATCGGTCTTCAAAATGGACAATGACCCCAAGCATACTTAAAGTTGTGACAAAATGGCTTAAGGACAACAAAGTAAAGGTATTGAAGTGGCCATCACAAAGCCCTGACCTCAATCCCATAGAACATTTGTGGGCAGAACTGAAAAAGCGTGTGCGAGCAAGGAGGCCTAGATACCTGACTTAGTTACAACAGCTCTGTTAGGAGGAATGGGCCAAAATTCACCCAACTTATTGTGGGATGCTTGTGGAAGGCTACCCGAAACGGTTGAACCAAGTTAAACAATTTATAGGCAATGCTACCAAATACTAATTGAGTGTATGTAAACTTCTGACCCACTGAATGTGATGAAAGAAATACATTTTGAAATAAATCATTCTCTCTACTATTATTCTGACATTTCACATTCATAAAATAACTCCTAACTGACCTAAGACAGGGAATTTTTACTAGGATTAAATGTCAGGAATTGTGAAAAACTGAGTTAAAATGTATTTGGCTAAGGTGTATGTAAACTTCAGACTTCAACTGTAGGTGCTGGGAAAACAGGACCACAGGCTTTTAATTATATCTGTTGCCATGGCAACTGCTTGGTTGATAAGCTCCACATACACTTGATTGCATGATTGATCATTGATCATGACTTATTCCCACAAATGTATGGGAAGCGTATAGTTATTAACAATGTGACTTATGAGAGACTTTAGGTGGCAGGTGGAACTTGATTAAACAGAAAATTAAGGCAGAACATTTCCAAAAGCATCAGTGTGGCCCATAATAAAGGCACAATCTGCTACTTTTCATTTCCAGTCAAAAGTGGCTGTCCCTGCACTTGTTTGCAAATGATGGTGATGGGTCTCTGCAAATGTAACTGCCAATGAGTAATTTGCAAGGTCCCCGGTCCCTGGTTTTCTAACAATATAACTCAAACCTAAACTTAACCAGTCACATTTCTTACCTAAACTTAACCAAACCTTGAGCCCTAACCTTAACCAATTGGAATTACGTACCTAAATGTAACCAATTACATTGCTTGCCTTAACTTAAGCAATTGCATTCATTTCTGCGTTCTGAGCAGAGCTGCCCAAGAACAAGATGGAATAAGAAAAACTTTAATCTGCATCTAAAGGTTTTGACAGACGACACAACAGCCACTGCTCAGACAAAACATAGCTGAACTCTCTGTTTGGGTTTAGGCATTGGTAAAATGTTTTATCCTGGAAATACAAACAACTTCTTTTGTTTAGTCTAACTAGTTCTCAAGACAAGCTGCAAGTGGCTGGCTGTTAGCTAAATTCAATCTACACATGCGCTGTTTCGCTTGGCACAAACAGGGAGGGAGACCTGGCTTCGATCACACCGTAGGTCATGTATTCAGCCTCCTTTCGGCTCACCATGATTCATGTCAGTCAGAAAGGGAATGATGTAAGATCAACCATAACCACATGGAGATGGAGTATAGACAAGAACAGACCGTATAGTTCAAAACCCTGGTGCAGGAGTTTGGTCTAACAGTATAACACAGCACATTCTGAACTACACATGCCCCGTGAGAGATCAGGGTTTGATCCCCATGCCGACCTCTTCAACTTTAAATACTGCATCTGTCTTCCCCTCTCACTTCATCTATATACCATAGCTATCCAAATAAAACAACATTTTAAAGGGGAGGTGAATTCCTTTCCCCTTAAAACAGGTAAAACATCATTCCCTGCTGCAACATGTTACATTAACACCTCATCTTGTGTGCACTGCACGCACATGATTGAGTGCAATACTCCAGCTGTAAACTGTGTGTTATGAAATTACAGCTGCCCAACATACCATACAGGTCAGGTTATGGCTAATGTCTGCATCCTCCAGCTTCTGTAAACAAAGACATCCTCTTCAAATGTATGTAGCCTATCAGGGCGAGCCCCGTATTTGATTCCACGTCTATGAGAATCCTACGCTCTTAGAAAAAAGGGTTCCAAAAGGTTCTTCTGCTGTCCCCATAGGAGAACCCTTTTTGGTTCCAGGTAAAAACCTTTTGGTTTCATGTAGAACCCTCTGTGGAAAGGGTTTTAAATGGAACCCAAAAGGATTCTACCTGGAACCAAAACGGTTATAAATGGAACAAAAAAGGGTTCTTCTAAGGGTTCTCCTATGGTTCTAGATACTACCTTTTTCTAAGAGTGCATGGACTTAAGATACTTTGGAGGACAGCTGACATTTTGCATAGATTTTAGGCTTATATTTCTAAAGCCAATAGGAACAGATCTGCAGATATTCCTTTTTGCATGTCTTCAATTATCATTGGCTTTCTGTCCTCTATAGAAGAATGTATATGCATTGGAAAACCAGAATGCATATGTATAGCATGGGCCAATCTGTGCCTGGGTTTAATGACATTCAACCCACCAACACTCTGAACTCTATAGTCTATCACTAATCTAACATATTGCCACCTCTGCAACATAATACTGTGGATGAGCTACTGTATCCACTACTTTCATCATTACCAGTGACTTAATTGTGTTCTTACAAAATGTTGGTAACACTTTCAAATGCATTATAAACACATTTACAACTATGAGCTATGTATAATACATAGTATTGCTTATAGCCACTCATAAACACTGGATTAAATGTCTGGGAGCCCTATAGGCCTACATGAATAGACAATCTCATCAGTTTTCATGTATTATTCTGGTGAAATACTATTTTACTGAGGATACTGTATGTTTTTTTCTTCTTAAATCCACAGCTAGGCTCCAGTCATATTGCCAATACTGATCCAAAGGTCACAAACTTTGCTACCTCCACCAAAAGCCTTCCAACACACTCTACTTTTACTCACTCATGTAGTAGGCTGTCTGGATTTGACTCGGATGACATTGAGACCACATTTCCCTTGCCTTAAGTGTTTGGATTATCACTAAGTGATGTAAATAGTTGGAATAAAATATGTAAGTGATCTGTAAACATAATTTCAGAGGGAGGGGAGAAGGGGGGTCAATCCAGTGGCAGTCTAGTGGTGTAATCATCTGTGTGTATAGTGTGGACAGAGTGCTGAACACTTAGCAGGCGCTTGTACCCAGTCCATTCTTTAAATTTTTTGACAAACTATTATGTATTGCCTGTATTTTTTATTACACACAGACTTGGACTATTCCATGTGCTTCTGTGGCAGCTTTGGTGATTAATTATTGAGGTCAGCGCTCTTGAACTTGGCGCAGTGATTCAATTTAGATGAGTCTTGCCAAAATATGCTCTTAAAATAAACTTTTCACAAGATACAGTACTTAGGAGCAGTTTCAATCACCATGTCAAACCTTCATCTTCAAATATGTTTGTCAATCATGGACATCTTTAAAAACAATAGCAGAATGAAATCTGTCTTTGCAACAGTGCACCAGATGATAGGACTTTTTAATAGTTTGTCTTTAGCAACTATTCCAGCAAAATAATTACATATATATCTCCAGAGGCTACATTCACCATATCAACTTGTCATATCAATGTTATATCCAATTTCTTAACAAAAAGTTTTTATACTGTCAAGTCCTGACCAGTATTAGGGATTATTTGTAATTGTAGTTTGGTCAGGACGTGGCAGAGGGTATTTGTTTTATGTGGTTCGGGGTGGTTGGCTGTGTATTAGGGTGTTTGATTTGTTAGTTCTGGGTTTTGGGTATGTTCTAGGTTGTATTTCTACGTTCTGTCTAGTTTAGTTTTCTATGTTTAGGTTTGGGTGTTGGACTCTCAATTGGAGGCAGGTGTTTCTGGTTGCCTCTGATTGAGAGTCCTATATATAGGTTTGGGTTTGTGAGTTGTGGGAGATTAATTGCTGTGTATAGCTTTGTGCCTTACAAGCCTGTTCGTCGTCGTCGTCGTGTTTCCTGTGTACGTGTTTTGTTTTCGGTTTACTTTCTTATCCATAATAAAAAGAAGATGAGCACACATAACCCTGCTGCGTATTGGTCCACTTTCTCCGACGATGACTTCTCTTTATCTTCAGACGACGAAGAGTGTGACATATACCCCTTGACTTTTTCCACATTTTGTTGTGTTACAGCCTAAATTTAAAATTGATAAATTTATATTTTCCCACTGGCCTACACATAGTACCCCATAATGTCAAAGTGGAATTATGTTTAACTCATAAAAAATTCAAAACAGGCCTCCCAAGTGGAGCAGTAGTCTAAGACACTGCATCGCAGTGCTAGAGGCGTCACTACAGACCCGTGTTCGATCCCAGGCTGTGTCGCAGCCGGTCGCGACCGGGAGACCCATGAGGCGGTGCACAATTGGCCCAGTATCGTCCAGGTTAGGAGAGGGTTTGGCAGGCCAGGATGTCCTTGTCCTATCGTGCTCTAGCGACTCCTTGTGGTGGGACGGGTGCATGGACGCTGACTTCAGTCGCCAGCTGTACGGTGTTTTCTCCGACACATTGGTGTAGCTGGCTTCTGGGAGAGCAGTGTGTCAAGAAGCAGTACAGCTTGGCGGGGTCGTGTTTTGGAGGACGCATGGTGCTCGACCTTCGCCTCTCCCGAGTCCGTTGCAGCGATGGAACAAGACTGTAACTACCAATTGAAATATCACAAAAAAGGGGTAAAAAGTACAACAACAACAAAAAATATGAAAAGCTGAAATGTCTTGAGTCAATAAGTATTCAACCCCTTTGTTATGGCAAGCCTAAATAAGGTCAGCAGTAAAAATGTGCTTAACAAGTCACATAATAAGTTGCATGAACTCTGTGTGCAATAATAGTGTTTAACATGGATAGGTCAAGTATCCTCAGGGCTCCTAGTACCCCTGGTTGGAAACCACTGGTGTATCAATACAGCCAGTCACTACAAAGATACAGGTGTCTTTCCTAACTCAGTTGCTGGAGAGGAAGAAAACTGCTCAGGGATTTTACAATGAGGCTAATGGTGACTTTAAAACAGTTAGAGTGTAATGCCTGTGATAGGAGAAAACTTGAGTATGGATCAACAACAATGCATTACTAACCTATTTGACAGAGTGAAAAAATATATATTATATTCCAAAACATGCAGCCAGTTTGCAATAAGACACTAAAGTAATACTGCAAAAAATGTGGCAAAGCAACACATTTTTGGTCCTGAATACAAAGTGCTATGTTTAGGGCAAATCCAATAAAACACATTAGTGAGTACCACTCCATATTTTCAAGCATGGTTGTGGGTTACGGGTATGCTTGTAATTGTTAACGACTGGGGAGTTTTTCAGGATAAAAAATAAACGGAATGGAGCTAACCATGGGCAAAATCCTAGAGGAAAACCTTGTTCAGTCTGCTTTCCACCAGACACTGGGAGATGAATTCACCTTTCAGCAGGATAATAACCGCATGTAAGTGTCAAGTGTAGACACAACCTTAGAGACTTACCCAGTAAGACTGCTGTAATGGCTGCCAAAAGTCGCTTTTACAAAGTATTGACTCAGGGGTGTGAATACTTATGTGAATGAGATATTTATGTATTTAATTTTCAATAAATGTGCAAATATTTCTGAAAACATGTTTTCACTTCATCATTTGGGGTATTGTATGTAAATGAGGGAGAAAAAAATATATTTTGAATACAGCTTGTAACACAACAAAATGTGGAATAAGTCAAGGGGTATGAATACTTTCTTAAGGTACTGTATATAAACTAAAAGTATGTGGATTGAGCTATTTCAGCCACACCCGTTGCTGACCGGTGTATAAAATCGAGCACACAGCCGTGCAATCGCCATAGACAAACATTAGCAGTAGAAGGGGCCATACTGTAGTGCTCAGTGACTTTCAACATGGCACCGACTTTCCAACAAGTCAGTTCATCAAATTTCTGCCCTGCTAGAGCTGCCCCGGTCATTTGTAAGTGCTGTTATTGTGAAGTAGATACGTCTAGGAGCAACAATGGCTCAGCCGTGAAGAGGTAGGCCACACAAGCTCACAGATCACGATCACTGAGTGCTGAAGCTCGTAAAATCGTCTGTCTTCGATTGTGACACTCACTATGAGTTCCAAACAACGTCAGCAGAAGAACTTTTCGTTGGGAGCTTCATGAAATGGGTTTCCATGACCAAGCATCCGCACACAAACCTAAGATCACAATGCCATGCGTCGGCTCGAGTGGTGTAGAGCTCGCCGCCATTGGACTCTGGAGCAGGGGAAACGTGTTCTTTGGAGTGATGAATCACGCTTCCCCATCTGGGTTTGGTGGATGCCAGGAGAACGCTACCTGCCCCAATGCATAGTGCCAACGGTAAAGATTGGTGGAGGAGGAATAATGGTCGGGGGCTGTTTTTCATGGTTTGGGCATGGCCCCTTAGTTCCAGTGAAGGGAAATATTAACGCCACAGCATACATACATTGTAGAGGATTCTGTGCTTCCAACTTTGCGGCAACAGTTTGGGAAGGCCCTCTTCTGGTTCCGCATGACAATGCCCCCGTGCACAAAGCGAGGTCCATACAGAAATCATTTGTCGAGATCGATGTGGAATAACTTGACTGGCCTGCACAGAGACCTTAACTCCATCGAACACCTTTGGGAGGAATTGGAATGGCGACTGCGAGCCAGGCCTAATCGCCCAACATCAGTGCCCGACCTCACTAATGCTGCTAGTGGAAAGCCTTCCCAGAAGTGTGGAGGCTGTTATAGCAGTAAAGGGGGTACCAACTCCATATCAATGCCCATGATTTTAGAATGAGATGTTCGACGAGCAGGTATTCACATACTTTTGTCCATGTAGTGTATTTCCAAGTGTTTTAGTTGACAGTAGGCTACTTTTCTGTAACAATATTACTGAAATCTGATAATAATACCAACAACAAAGGTAAGTTGTTTGGGTCGATATTAGACAATGCATGGCATGGGGTTAGGGCTCTGGCCTTACCCCTCATTTGTTTGTAAAGGAGGAACACAGGACCATGCAGGAGAAGATAATGGTATGTCCAGCAGGTGGCGGGTTTTGTACACTAAAGCACCACCGCAAGGTGTTGCTTATCCACACTTTTAAGAGGGATCAAATGCCCTGCAAATGCGAGAAGAAAAAACAGCTTGACCACAGGAGCACGAACACCTTGTCAATATAACAACGATAACGGTGAAGACCTACAGTGAGCTGCATTTGTGTGTGTGTTTTATATTAATCAAATGTATTAGGTAAATGTATTCATTCGATTTTTTGAATAGCTCACTTAGTGATTATTCAACAAAGTCATACATCTCAGCGGGCCTAATGTTTCCAGTTTCGTAAATGTTCCTTCCCTGCTTTGCTTAATTCGAGTTTAACTTCGGATATTTAATGTATTACCTAAACAGCCTAGAAATACCTTATCTCATCTGCTCTTTCTTCCCTATAAAGAAGATATTTTCTCCTGCAATTGAAATTGAACACAGGTTGAGATCCGTCTTAATTGAATAATGGTTTGGGGGGGGGGGGGGGGGGTAAATACACTAATGCTATTTATTTCCCTCCCGATCTCAAGTTAAAGTGACAGTTGCATATTTACTTTAATTAGGAGAAAGAGGGAGTTGATTTGTTAGTCCCTCCCACCTTGTACAGAAGCTTATTTTAAACAGGAAGGAATTATTTTTAAAAGAGAAATTTGCTTTCATTCCAATGAATATAATAATCGAAATGATTTGTTTTGGGGATTTTTGCCCTTCAGATTACAGATTGTATTCTTTAGGTGCATGAGGTTAAATCCACATGTTGTTGCATCCACTAATAATACCAACCCTATGGAAATAAGTATAAACATTGTTATTAAAACTAGGATAATGATGATAATAATAATAACAATAATATAATGTGGATAATATCTTAATAATTATATTTATGACATGCCTATTTGTAAAGTCTATAGGCCTAGACGCTGGTTAAAAAATAATCAATTTTCAGTTATGGGCTAGACAAAATGGCAAATTGATACTTTGATTAGTTTGTAAATAGGAAAATACTGTATGCGTTAAACTCATTAAGGCCACATACACCAACGTTTTGAAAGAGATCACGTTTGACAGTGTGCTGCAACTATTTCCGCTCGTACAACTGTGTTCGCCCCCACCCCACCCCCCACCACTTTGTGGCATAAAGTAAGCCTACTTCCAAAAAAATGGGGGGAATTGAGTTTACAGTAAAGAGCTATCTCAAATTCGAATGGGGGCTGACTAAATGACGCGCATGTGCGAGTAAAGGGTTTGGTTGCAATAAAGAGGCGGTTTGAGTGCAGACCGCAGGGCAGTAACAGAAGGCGTCTTCCCCAGAGTCACTATAGAAGTCCTGCACACAACTATTTGGGACAGCTGTGAACTACACGCGGTTACATTCTGAGCTCGGTGTGAACATGCGGGGCAAGTTGTCTTGCGAAGTCAAAAACTTTCTCAGAACTACTTGAAACTTTTTTTCCAAGGCGTTTTGCATCGGGCCGTCCGCAAATTTTCAACTCCAGGACCCCTCCGGATCCAAGGACCAACCAATCTGAGCTGGTAACTATTTCCTTGCATTACATTTTGTCTGTAATTTTTCTCTGAGCCTTCTGTCAGAATATGACGTATAAAGTTGTTTATGTTCGGGCTTCTTCGGGGGGAATGACAACGCGAGGCACAATGAACAAAGCTGTCAACTTTAGCGCAACTGGTCTGAGCTGAGTTCTAGTAACTGTTCCATTAAAAGTAAATATAGGTGTTATTACAATATCCCCTAATATTCCGTTTGTGACTTTTTTGGCATGTTTTAACGCAGGAACTAGAAGTAAACATCGTCGACAGTGTCTCGAGCTTGCATGGAGTCAGGTCTGGGTGCCTTCTGAGTTAGATGCGCCAGGCGACTGTGAAACAGGTGGGATCTTTCACGTGTTATACGGGATCCTTAGGTAAGGGTTATGGTTAAGGGTAGGCGTTAAGGTTAGGGTATGAACGTCCCAAGGACTCTGGATAGCACTGACCGATCTTTCAGAAGTAAACGCATTCCAGCACGATGTGAAGTTGATGGAGCAAAATCAACAAGGAGGTATGTGTAAATAAAGAAATAATTCCATGCAAAACATACATTTCGTTGAATTGCATTATACTTTACATGGTCTGAGTTAACACAAGAAAGATTCCTGTGTTTGATGACGATGATGGCCATTTATTTTGAGGGTTTTCCCCAATTAATTTATCCAAACCAGTATGAAAGTCGTAGTGAATGCATTTTTCTGTTGTCTATAATGTACAAAAAAAATACATTCATTTGTGGCATAAGGTAAGCCTACTTCCAAATATTAGTAATATATTGATTTACTCTAATATAGCTGGAATGGTTAGGATGATTATGACCATTAGGCTATCGTTGTTATTTGTTTTAAGCGTCTCTTGTAGTAAATTACTTCAACGAATTTCAATAGGCCATCAAAAAACAAAAGCCAGTGTCCGCGTACATTTCATAATTTATTTTGATATCTTTCAACTTTAAGCTGTCTTAGTTGCACGGGAATTTCATGCTATTAATAATCACATATTTAGAGCTAAACCAATGTTATGGAATATAACCAAAGTCGTCATTTTATTGTAGGCTAATTTACATGGATAAGCGTAATAGTTTTACTTGAACACACGATTTATCAGTGTTTTCTGCTGTAGGAATCTATACATCTCATATTAAAACACGGTATTTTGTCTGGAATTACAATAATCTGAATTAAAACAGTGACCACATGTTTGTGCTAATTCTTATGGACAAATTCACGGGTTTATGGTATCAAATATGATTTGGAACAATTGTCTTAAATTGGGATCATTTTTTCCTTGTTATTTTCAGAGCGCTGTTTCCCACGTTGCTTAGGTGCACACATCAGTTACTTAATTTTATTGCGCTCAAGTGCCCATATCCTCTTATGTTCTGCATCAACACACGGCTAAAAACATGCGCATTCGCGGTAATTGCTGCACAATTGACCAAAGGATCTGCATTAACATAAGAACTCTGAAGTTGCTCTCCAAAACCCATTGGGCACAGACGTCAATTCAACATCTATTCCCCGTTGGTTGAACGTAATTTCATTGAAATTACGTGGAAACAACGTTGTTACAACCAGTGTGTGCCCAGTGAGTACACACAAGGTCACCATTCCACATCTATAAGAATTGAACAATATATGTTTCTTAGAAATATGCTTTGTAGTCTACTTTAATCCACTTTTAAACAGCAGAGCTAATGAAATGAAGTCATCCAAGTTTGCATGCAGTTTAGTTTACCAAAAAGCTATGTAGGCATATGACAGAAAGCCTATCCTAGCCACAGTAGTGAGGTTAGGGCTATCAGGCAAATTGACAATATAGATTTAGTTTGACTGAGTCGTAGCCTGTAGTTTCCCGAGTGTATTTGCTCCCGAGTGGCGCAGCATTCTTAGGCACTGCATCTCAGTGCTAGAGGCGTCACTACAGACCCTGGTTCGATCCTGGCTACATCACATCCGGCCGTGATTGGGAGTCCCATAGGCACAATTGGCCCAGCGTCATCCGGGTTAGGGTTTGGCCGGGGTAGGTCATGATTGTAAATAAGAATGTGTTCTTTACTGACTTGCCTACTTAAATGAAGGTTAAATAAAAAAAATATAATAATGAATAACAAAAAATATTCCCACATTCTTTAATCCTAAACTAGTGCATTACAATGTAATGCTTACTGTAGCCTGTATTCGTCTCTTTGTTTATGTACAACCTGAAAGATGCAAGCTCTCTCTAAATCCTGAAATTACATGTAGGCCTAATGTTATAGGTAAGGCCCATATCTGTAGGCTACAAGAGCGCGCATATATGGATACAACATAAAGTGATCCCATGAACTTTTTCATCACCTCAGTTTAGATACATTTGTGGCAAGGAAAAGCTGCGCTGATTTTCATCCATTTTGGCGTGTGCGGACCGAAATGGAAATGCTGGTGTGATTTTTCTTGCCAACACCAATGCAAAATCCTCCTAATTAGCCAACAACGTCTTGGCAAAATGTAATTTAGGTTTACCTCGGGTCACCTTTAATCCATAGGATTTGGGATCTTGTGTTGAACTGTCCTAGTAGTCTAACCTCTATCTATTTAGAATTAGAGTAGAGAGAGCACATTTCTGAAACATACTAACAATAATATACTGGCGTGATGTGTGTGTGAGACAATTCGATCATGCTTTGCGTTATCTTGTATCTCAAATCTCACAACACGTCCGCTTTCGGCCGAGGCGCGGAATTTAACAGTTGGCCAGTCACGACTAACGGGGAATGGGATGTAGCAGTGTTCAGCTTGATTGTTGAGTTGTTGAGATGGTATGTAGACATCAAAGGATTATGAAGGATACGAGACGGCTCGGAAGAAACCGCTGATCTCCCCTAATGACCTCTAAGTAAAAGTCAATTACTTCTGCGTCATGATCAGAAAGGAGAAATCCACGGGGGACGTTTGAGCTTCGGTAATTCTAATTAGGACTATTTTACTTTAATTTACTGCAGCGCAACCATGGCTCTCACTCACTCCCCACTTTTATTTATCAACATTTTAGGCCTATGTTCACCAATATGATCAAGGGGTCCTTTTCTCTAATAGGCCTATCTATATCCATGTAGCCTATTATTATCTATATCTTGATTAGGCCATATCTTGTGGTTTCCTTATGTTATGATAACACAGTATGTATGACTAAAGTAGATAACCCATGACCATTTTTAACAATAAGATGAATAATATAAACCAGTAGTAGAATTCTGACGAAGTCATATTTGCAGAGCAGTAACAAATGGGGATGACACACAGTTCCCTATGACTAACAAAATCAAACAAAGCAAATTGCTTGGCTTAGGGGAAATGCTTTTTTTGTGGAAAGCTAAATCATATCACAATGGTGCGGCATGCCAGCTCTGTTTAGACTTAGACAGAAAAGACACAGGATAACTGTGTCATATCCTGACCATCAAATAGGCACAGAAACAGAGGCATTATTGTGCTTTGTTATATTTCCTCTTATCAAAACCTGTTTAAACAGATTCACAGACATTAAAAACATGAATTGGTACATAAAACCACATAAAATGTAGGAGCACCAGAAACTAAGATTTTTACAGCCTTTATTGGGCCTATATGAATTTGAGATACTTTTGAAGTACATGGTGTCCACTAGAAACTAATATATAACCCTGTAAAGACATTTGTTAATTTTAAAAGCTAAAATTGTGTTTTTTTTTCATGAGCATGTCTTCACCACATAATTCTACATGTAGCTAAGGTGTTTTGTGGTTGTAGAATCAGTATTTATGAAAATCGAAATGTGCATGAAAATTAACTAGCGTGTGTCTGCTTGCTGGCTGAACCAGTCTCAAATTAATCCATATAAAATGAAAGCTATGCTAACAACGTCAGTTCACACACTCAATGCTCCCTGAAGCTAGTGTAGTGAAATTCTAGCTAATAACAGCACAAGTGAGTTTTCATGATAAGACTGTTCTGTTCTGCTGTGATTAGTTCACCGATTTTTGCGGCACAGCTGACTGCTTTAGCTGTGACTTTATCGTGTTTGCCAAATGTTAGAAAGTAGGCACAGTGCCAGCTGTCAGTCAAATACGTGCTGATTTCTGAGAACAGTCCCATAACTTTGGTGCCGTACAACTTCATCAACAAGCTGGCAAACTAGCTACCGTAATGGCCATTCAAAACACTAGGCTGCTAGCTGGGGCAAATTTGCTCAGCTGATCAAGCATGGTTTGCCGTAGTAGTTCCATGTTTGGTTAGACAAATGGCGCCTGGCAACTGACAAATGACGCCATCTGACGTGAGACTATGCATTAATCTCCTGAAGAAGCTGTCCCTTTACCATTCTTTCTGTACCCCCAAATGTTTGGATACACTGGTAAAGTTACCAGGTTGTTAGCTAGCTAGCTAATAAGGTCATGTCAGTAAACAAGGTGTTAACGGCCTGCGACATGATTTATTAATGTAAAATATGGCCTGCCAATGGAGATGCATGCAGCTGGAAAAAAAACGTAGTGCTGGTAATATACTGTAGTCACAACTTTTGAATGGTTTGGGCTAGGGACAAGCGGTTTTATCTGTAGTAATGGTGCAACATCCACGGTCACGAATCTGCGCTCACTTTTATGTATCCAGGGCACTCGGAAACAGCGGTACAGCTAAGCCTCATCATTACGACAATTATAATCTAGTCGCACTGGTGCAAAATATTTAGGAGCACATGCTCACACTTTAGAGCCCTGCTCACGGAGGCATTTCACCTCAGTGAATGGTGTCATTCTATTTACCCTCGTCTTAACAGCCCCCGGCATGTTTTCTGGGAATGGGAAACACCCACACCAAACGCACACCAGTGTCTGTGTGTCAGCACTGAGAGTGCAGTTCACACCTTCTCTTCTCTGACCTGTACCACACACACATGCATGTGTGTACACACACAAACCCACACACGCAGGCTGTCCTCACTCATCGTGTGCCTTGAGGACAATACGTGATTCATGGTGTGTGTGTGTGTCGGACCATGTGTTGAGCTGGTAGCTCCTGTTGCATGGAGGTCTGGTTCAGACAGCTCTTATCACTGTCTTCCCCTTTGTCTCAGTGGTAAAGGGATACATTCACACGCATCACCTTAATCCACTGATATGAGCCCTCTTGAAAAGCAACTAGATAATCAAGCCGGGCCGCTTGTGTATTGGCTTGGCATTGTGGTTGTGTTAGGGTGTGTGGGAAAGATGCCAGGATGACTCAAAACAGGGGGTAGCAGGAAATACTTAGTTCGAAATGTTATTTGATCCACATTAAATATCACAATTATGCTTCCTGGTTCATTATGAAAAATTATGATCATTATTGTCCTTATTTGTATTTTTAGTATAGTAGAAGATGCTATTGTCAATGTATCATTGGTTTGTAAAACAATAACACATTATGACTTATACTGTATGTGTACAGTTCTGTTGTGTTGTCAATATGATCTGACTTTTGAGTGGTGTTGCTTTTCCAGAGAGAATCCCGTGATCTGGTGATCAGTAGCGACACCAACCATGGGCAGCAAGACTCTTCCAGCCCCGGTTCCCCTCCACCCCTCCCTGCAGCTCGCCAACTACTCCTTCCTCCAGACCTCCAATGGCTTCCAGCTTCCCACGGACCAGGTCCCTGGCATCTATAGCTTCAGCGCCCTGCATGCCATCCACCTCCATCAGTGGACCCTGGGCTACCCTCCCTTCGCTCTTCCCCGCTGCACTTTCTCCAAGCTCCCAGCCCTGATGGACGGCCGCTTCCCCGGCATACCTTCCATCCCCATCTTTCCCCACCTGGTCCAGTCCAAGGACCAGGCCGCTGCGGCCAATGCCGCAGCTACCGCAGCCAATGCCGCAGCTACCGCCATGGGTCTCTTCCAGGGCTCCAAGAACAAGCCTCAGCCACGCTTCGACTTCGCCAACTTGGCTGCCGCCGCCACCCAGGAAGACCCACTGAAGGCGGAAGACTTGAGCATAATGGGGGCAGTCGCCACCACTTCCCCTCGCCATGGCGGGCTAGGCTGTCTCATGGACATAGCCAAGCTGTCATCACCCGAGCGCAAGCCCAGCCGCGGCCGCCTGCCCTCCAAGACCAAGAAGGAGTTTGTGTGCAAGTTCTGCGGCCGCCACTTCACTAAGTCCTACAACCTGCTTATCCATGAGCGGACGCACACGGACGAGAGGCCATACACCTGCGACATCTGCCACAAGGCCTTCCGGAGGCAGGACCACCTCCGAGACCATAGGTGAGACCTGCACTTTTCTATTACAATGAAGCTCAATTTAATGAACGAGGAGTATGGAGATAGATAGCTGCCAAAATGTTGTAAATTAATGTATAATATTTTATTGTAAATTATTGTATTATTGGAAATTGTATTAATTGGCCACAGAACATTCTACATAAGAACAGCATAGGATATTAATACAAAATATGAGTAATTGCTTCCAAAATTGTCGTATACGCTACTGATTAATCATGTTGAGTCTCTAACAGTGTAATGCATCAGGGTTGTGTCCAATTCCATTTGAATTCATTCTAATTCAAGACATGGAATAGCCCTGAATGGAATTTGCCCCAACCATATCATGCATTGGACTGTTAATCCATTTAGAGCGACATGCCACTAACATGATCAGTATGTGAAAAAAATCCAGTAACAATCCAGTATGTGAATTAAATCGGGTAAAAATCTGGTTAAGTAGTGTGAAAAGCTGCAACAAAGGCATGAAGCAATAACATGTCCATATTAAAGAGTTTAGCGGGGACAATCTAAAGTTAATATGTCGGAATGCCTTTGAATTGACATTGGCACTGTTGATATTGATTTGAATTATAGCTGTAAGTGATATAAACAACATCAACATTTTGCATACGTGTTGAGTATGAGAGGCATACATTGTAATTCATACCTTTAGAACAATATATCACCATAACGTTCACCTCCTTTTTCTCTTATTTCTTTGTTGTCTTTTATTAATTTGTGGCTTTAGATTGATAGTTGTCTTTGTGTGTTTGTTATGTTTTGTTACTCAAACCTGGCACTCTTTTTGTTCTCTTCTGCCCTACAGGTACATCCATTCCAAGGAGAAACCTTTCAAGTGCCAGGAGTGTGGAAAGGGATTTTGTCAGTCCAGAACTCTAGCCGTCCACAAAACGTTGCACATGCAGGTCAAGGAACTAAAGCCATCCAAGATTAAGTGATATCAATAACTAAAAAAGAGGAATAGGGGACACTGGAAAGAATAAAAGCAAAGACATTTTTTAAAGCAAATTTAGGCATTTAGCAGACGCTCATATCCAGAGTGATTTACAGGAGGAATTAGGTTTAAGTGCCTTGCTCAAGGGCACATGAACAGATTTTTAACATAGAACATCTCTGAACTTGAACTGAACTGAAGTTTTCTGACTGAAAAAGTGAAATGTTCACCAACATTTCACACCAGCCTCTTGAGCTCATCGTGGGGAACGATTCTTCAGAGATTTGAAAATCCTGGATCTCTATGATGTATCCAGACAATTTCCAGGAGCACCTTGGACTATAACTAAGTTGTTTTTCCACGTTTAGTTAAGAGAGAATTGGACTAAAGGACTTAGAGGCTGTGTATTGGTTGGGCATGATGAAACCCAGTGGTGCGAATGGATCATACATCATGGATGTATGGAATGTGATCCAGATCTTTCTGACAAATTTGACCTCTCAGACATTCCGAGAGACTCACATTTTTTAAGGGACATTTGGTTAAAGCCATGTCAGCATAACTAACTGCCTTATTCCCATTTCGAAGCTCACATTCCAATGTTATTTTTGTACAGATATCTTTTTGTATAATTGTATTTTTGCACTTTAACCTGATTATTGATTATTTACATATATCACTGGATTCCTTAAACTTATTTTCTAAAAATAAATAGTCATTTTCTAAACAAAATAAATATTGTATAATTTATTCTGGTTTGTTGTGAGAGAAATACTATCAAATACTTTGTCCTTTTAATTTCCATAACTTCTTTTGAGGTTTTTCAATGGAAATCAGTTGCAAATATGTTTTGTTTACTAATTTCCTGTAGTTGACACATTCATTTTATTGGGATTTCCTTGTTTCTGAAGGAGATTCCCTTGAATTGAAACAACTAATAGGCACATTACATAAAGAGTATAGAGACATTTTCAGCAAATACCTTGAACCTACTATAGATTGATTACATAATGGCATGTATCTGTGTGAGTGTGCGTGCGTGTGTGTTGTGAGGTGTAGCAGTGGTCCTAATCTGAATCGCAGCATTTTAGGAGTTGGTTTAACACTTGGCAACGTGACTTTGGTGGCAGGTAGCTAACCTCACTGTCAACATTAGGTGTTAACAGGATCATCAGACATGTATATTGTGAACATGAAAGGACAGGTACAAACATTAGCCGTTACCTTGCACCCTGTCACTCTCTTCCCTTTTGAAGCTCTCACAAGTTGTCACTTCACACTATGCATGTGAAAGACATAATGAATGATGTTAAGAGATCAGTCACATGATACTAATGACACCTCAATAGATTATCTTATTCTTCCAAATTCTCCCCATTGTAGAGATCAAATGCATGACACCCAATGACTATACGATACCACACCCCAGTCAATAACAAACGTTCCCCCAAGTGTAATGGAACATTTCAAGAAACATTCGGACAGTATCAAATGAGTATCTTGGCATAGTTTTAAAAAGAATGTTGTCAGATCATTTCAAAACCGGACCGTCAATGTTAGAGGAGAAAGACAACCTGTAACCTACCATAACTGTTTCTGCGGAACAAAATGTGTCATGTGAAACAGTTTTCATATATCAGGTTAGACTGCTAAGCATTTTTGTAAGTTGAAAGGCATGTACAGACGTAAGGGGCTCCCGAGTGGTGCAGGGGTCTAAGGTAGTACATCTCAGTGCTAGAGGCGTCACTACAGACCCTGGTTCGGTCCCGGGCTGTATCACAACCGGACGTGATCGGGAGTCCCATAGGGCGGCGCATAATTGGCCCAGCGTCGTCCAGGTTAGGGGAGGGTTTGGCCGGCAGGGATGTTCTTGTCCCATCGCGCACTAGCGACTCATGTGGTGGGTGGGCGCAATGCACGCTGACATGGTCGCCAGGTGTACGGTGTTTGCCCCGACACATTGGTGCGGCTGGCTTCCTGGTTAAGCGTGCATTGTGTCAAGAAGCAGTGAGGCTTGGCTCGACCTTCGCCTCTCCCGTATCCGCACGGGATTTGCAGCGATGGGACAAGACTGTAACTACCAATTGGATACCACGAAATTGGGGAGAAAAAGGGGTAAATAAAATACACAAAAATATAAATAATAATAATATTTAGAGACTGTGTAACCTATGATAACTGTATGGTCTGGTGGAATATGAAATCAGATCCGATTGCACTGAAAGCATACCTAAATTGCCCCTGATTCTGAAATAAGATAATTAAACCCTAACTCGTAAAAACCAGAGAAACCTACAGTACGTTATGGTAGTACCTCTTGGGGATATGAAGCAAAAGCGTATCTCATGCAGATTCGTGCTGACCTTTCTTACTTTGCTCAATGTCTCCTTGGAGCCCTTTACTACACTGATGTTTCATTTGAGTTTCTAACCTGCAGCTGTTTTTTTCTTCTTCCACTGTGTCCCAAATGGCACCCTATTCCCTATTTAGTGCACTACTTTTGACCAGGGCCCATAGGGAATAGGGTGCCATTTGGCCGCCTGACTGACCTTCCACACTGTTATCACATGATCAACAAACTGGCACTGTTTGGAACGTGCCTGCAGTGAAACTTCTCAATCTACGTGTTGGAGTTATCCAAGAACCCCTTGGTGCTGGGTCCAATAGTACTGATTGGGGAAAACGATGATCTAAGCACAGGTCTTGGATCAGCTTATCATGTTCCAATCCAAACCTAAGTCATTATGAAGTTTGAAAATGTAAAGACTAAACTGACCCCATTTATAACCTAATACCATCAACCATACTACTAGAACAAGTTAAGGGTGAACATATTTATAGCGCTTATAATATAACATCCATAAATGAGTCACTGACTCATACATAAACATGACGTCAAGGGACAGAGCACACTACATGTCAAGTGTGCTGTAATGCGTTGAACATGCTCTGGTGAGCTGTTATCGATGAGTTGGATGTGTCATGAATGATTATTTGTAAATAGAGTGTTCATTTTTGCCGATGAAAGCCATGGATATATACATTAAGAACATTTCCTGGAAATCCTTACCTTGGAATGCACATTATAGTTCCCACCTTGAAATCATACAACTTAATATTGTGTGCATACATAATTAACTATTATGATTCTTAAGGCGGTAGGGACAAAACATTCCAATCCAGAGCCGATTTTGGTTATTGGTTAACTTTGTGTCAATTCAGTGTTCTTTATTACACGCCAAACTATTTGATATTAATGCTTTTTTGCTTTGGGTACGCTACACTGTGTTTTAATAATCGCCTTATGTTTGATTTCAAAACCGTGGCATTGAAGCATTTGACATCAATCAATTCAGTGGTTCAGTCCCTTGCGCACCGAAATGATATGACGTTGCATATTTGAACACACCTTAACGAGCACATGAGCACAGTGGGGATGTAAGGTATGTCAGATAATGACATGTTAATGAATAGTATGAAACTAATGGAATGATTCAAATAATCTGTGGTTTTAAAGACTATTAGAATGTCTTTGACAAGTGTTCTTTGACTCTATTACATTGGTCCTGGTGACTGCTGAAGTAGTTTGCCAGATGGGCTGGTCCATCTTTAGCCCGGTGGGCCTGTCTAAATAGTTGTTTGGTGTTGCATAAAATGGCTAATAGTGGGGGCCTCGAGGAAAAAAAATGGGCCAGTGTGTTATACATGCCCTGGCAATATCTGGTCCCAGTCTGTCCCTGAATCCAGACCATTATGGAATAATCTGAGCCCCAGTATTACACCCAAACCATTGCATTGTGTAGCAAGCAACATGGAAAACCCTGGCATGTTCAAAAGCAATTATATTCAAACACTGGATAGACAAAAGTGAGTGATGAAGAGGCAATACACACACACATGCGTATGTGTATATACAGTGCATTCGGAAGGTATTCAGACCCCTTGACTTTTTCCCAATTTTGTTACGTTAAAGCCTTATTCTAAAATGTCTTTTTTTTCTTTTTTTTCTTCTTATCAATCTACACACAATACCCCATAATGACAAAGAAAAACAGGCTTTAAAAAATGTTTGCTAATAAAAAAGAAAATAAATATCACATGTACACAAGTATTCAGACCCTTTACTAAGTACTTTGTTTGGCAGCGATTACAGCCTTGAGTCTTCTTGACACTACAAGCTTGGCACACCTGTATTTGGGGAATTTCTCCCATTCTCCTCTGCAGATCCTCTCAAGCTCTGTCAGGTTGTATGGGGAGCGTCACTGCACAACTATTTTCAGGTCGCTCCAGAGATGTTTGATTGGGTTCAAGTCCGGGCTCTGGCTGGGCCACTCAAGGACATTCAGAGACTTGTCCTGAAGCCACTCATGCATTTTCTTGGCTGTGTGCTTTGGGTCGTTGTAATGTTGGAAGGTGAACATTTGCCCCAGTCTGAGGAGCAGGTTTTCATAAATGATCTCTCTGTACTTTGCTCCATTAATCTTTCCCTCGATCCTGACTAGTCTCTCAGTCCCTGCCGCTGAAAAATATCCCCACAGCATTATGCTGCCACCACCATGCCTCACCGTAGGGATGGTGCAAGGTTTTCCCCAGACGTGACGCTTGACATTCAAGCCAAAGAGTTCAATCTTGGTTTCATCAGACCTGAGAATCTTGTTTCTCATGGTCTGAGAGTCCTTTAGGTGCTTTTAGGCTCCAAGCGAGCTCTCATGTGCCTTTTTCTGAGGAATGGCTTCCGTCTTGCCACTCTACCATAAAGGCCTGATTGATGGAGTGTTGCAGAGATGGTTGTCCTTCTGGAAGTTTCTCCCATCTCTGCAGAGGAACTCTGTAGCTCTGTCAGAGTGACCATCGGGTTCTTGGTCACCTCCCTGACCAAGGCCCTTCTCCCCCAATTGCTCAGTTTGGCCGGGCGGCCAGCTCTAGGAAGATTCTTGGTGGTTCCAAACTTCTTCCATTTACAAATGATGGAGGCCACTGTGTTCTTGGGGACCTCCAAGGCTGCAGAAATGTTTTGGTACCCTTCCTCAGTGCTGTGCCTCGACACAATCCTGTCTCTGAGCTCTATGGACAATTCCTTCGACCTCATGGTTTGGTTTTTGCTCTGACATGCACTGTCACCTGTGGGACCTTATATAGACTGGTGTGTGCCTTTCCAAATCATGTCCAATCAATTGAATTTACCACAGGTGGACTCAAATTAAGTTGTAGAAACATCTCAAGGATGATCAATGGAACAGGATGCACCTGAGCTCAATTTTGAATCTCATAGCAAAGGGTCTGAATACTTATGTAAATTAGCAAAACATTAAAAAAATGTTTTTCCTTTGTCATTATGGGGTGTTGTGTGTAGATTGATGAGTAAAACAAATAATTTTATCCATATTAGAATAAGGCTATAACGTAACAAAATGTGGAAAAAGGGAAGGGGTCTGAATACTTTCCAAATGGACTGTATACACAACACATACAGTCAATATAGAAGTATGTTGAGCGATACAACTCTGCATTATTAGAAAGGCTGAGAATATACATTGAACTTCTATAGCTGATTTGATCCATGACACCATACTGTACGTTTCAGACAGTGTGAACATTTTGTTAACCACACAATCATGGAAACTAGATACTGGCTGTCTTTTTGTCCCAAAAACAGTACAGTACTATGAGTGTAAATATATCAGTTCATCTGCGTACAGACTTTTCCTGAAGTTCACCAATTCTGTCAACGGGGACACTGTAGCGCTACCGTGCTCTTTCCATTTCTCCCAGGCAGAGCGAGAGAGGCAGAGAGATTTCTGAATTGAAATAATTGTAAACAAATAACTTTCAGTGAGGCCTTTTCATCCTTACAAACAAGTTATTTCAAATCTGTCTCTTTTTCTAATATTTTTCAGTACAGCTCAACATCCAAACAACAAACACATGTATTGAGAAGCACTTCAGTTTCTCATATATCTGGCACCAGAGAACAGCTACTGAGGGTAGCCATGGTTGTGGTTGTACCACTGACTCAGTAGGGGACTTTAGTATAGGAAGCTACCTTAAGCCTTTGTGGTCGATATATAGCTTTTATTTACGTACCCAGTGCAGTGTTCATGGTAAAAAGCAGTGCGGTTTCTCATAAAACTACATCTCAATAACGTCGTTAGACGTAAAATCACATACATAAACACAATAGTTGATTAATAGTGTCAGACAGTACAGGATTTATGTGTAGGATCAGGGCTTTAGGGTAAGACTATGACATTATGTAGTAGTAGGCCCTGTTTGTTAGATATCCTCCGTCAGGTTTTGTGTTGTGGTGGATTGTGCAGTAGGGAAGCAGCTCTGGGGCTGGCTACGGGGAGAAGCAGAGTTCACAGGATGGCGAGCCCTGTTGCTCACCGCCAAGAACTCATCAGTCCATCAACATCTCACTGTCTGACCTTCCGGTGGGACAAGCCAGGGACATGTACTGGTCTGTGCTGGTCATCCACACACACACACACACACACACACACACTCACACTCACACTCACACTCACACTCACACTCACACTCACACACACAGCTGGCCAGCCAGGCAGTGGCAGCCTTGGGACAGTGTCGTGACACTTCTCTAGTCTCAGCCACTGCAGGTGGCTGAGAGGGCAAGGAGGACACAGGAGTGCCCTTCGTAACAATGCCCCCCTCCCTCCCCGCAGAGAGATGAAATGGTACATTCCAAATAGGGAAATGAATAAGACATGAAGACAATCTCTCAAACTGTAAAAGCTGGAGGGATCTAACACACTTCCAAAAAGGTTGCCAAGCTTTTCAGTCAAATATGAACCTTTGTATGACCATACCTGACTCCTATAGCCTTTAAGCAGCGCTTTTACCTCTGTTGCTGACAGAGATGTCATTCACAACTACTGTACAAATGGAATGATTTAGGGCAGACTCCCAGAAGACAGTGCAAGGGGTAAATGTATGTGTGTGTCAGTGTTTTGGAGAGCTGCATGCAGTAGACGGTGGCCTACGCGATGACACGTTTAATGCCCCTGGCCGGGGGGTAAGGTAGAGGGCGGCAGGATGAGCAGACGAGGGACTGACAGACACAGCGGCCGAGGGGGACCGGTCCGCCCTCGCTTCCTCCTGCAAGGAAAAGGGAAACTGGTGTGACAGAAAAACTGCTCCCCCAATATAGAAAAGAACAAGGGGAAGGCCAGGAAGGTGAAAGCGGGTCTCGATGAAAATCACTTCCACTTAGTGTGTGGCCTCTTTACCTTTTGACCGTCAAAGAGAGACACAATAAGCACCGGGCCCCATTTGACCAGAGGGTTATATGTTAAGGTTGTTAGTCATAGGCCTATAGCTCTCATAGGGGCGAATTAAAGGTGATGCGTGCTTAATTGTATGACCTAATACATGCAAACACCGCCGTATGACTAAGATGATTTTAAAATGCAGATGTCAAATGGAGACAAATTTGCTGTGCATTTTGCAAGTGAGTCCTACAAATGTGCAATTTCATATAACTTAAAGCATTTACACCTTTCTGATTGCCAACACGCCATTAAGGTTAATGTGATCTGGCTCTCTCTTGACAACTAATCTGAATTTGATCTGAATTTGGCTGGGAAAAGGGAGCAAGTTAAGTTAAAGTATGTAGTGATTCGCCACGGCCCTTTTGAGACAATGGACACTCAGAAACAATCCTATTTCTATATATGGGCAATATTACAAGTGTTTGAAGTGCATCATTCCTGTGTTAAAGGCCATGTGACTGCTGTTTCTATATCAGGTGTCAACTCCCTCTATACAGGGCACACTGCTATGCAAATCAAAAGCACTTACAATAGGGTTACCCTGAATATCCACCATCTGCAATTGATTGACTTGAGAGAGGAAAGGAAATGGGGCAGTAAACTTGGTTTGCCCTTGGTAGAATGACAACTAAGACCTTATTGTGCTGTTACAATTAAGGATACATAAGGGTTCACCAAGCAAACCTATAGTTCTACTGTATAAGACACTGGAAAAAATCTTGAGAATGTAAATTTGGGAGTTCAGTCAGAATTACATCTAATGGCCGATTAAACGAATGGCTGTTGTTCACAAAGGACCATGGGAAAATGTCAGAGTAAGGTCAAAGAGAAAATAAAACTTTATGGAAGGAGAAAGTCCAAATTCTACACATTATCTAAACACTGCCTGGATTTTGACCTTTTAGTCCCCAAAATAAATGGCAAGTGATTATCTATCCCGATGGAGAAATTTGCTTCTTTTATTTTCCCCAGACAATCAATCCATACCATAAATATGAAACAAAAAGGCAATAAGGAGTATAAGAGATCTGACTGTATGGAATGGAATGGTGCCTCATTTAGTAATATCCAACAACGCCGAAAAACTCATAAAGTTAGCCTTGAGTTAACACTTATTGAATCGGTGTGATCCTCTCCAAGCTTAGTCCATTACCTAAGCTTTGACAGGCCCAGAGTAAAACTGTTTCCATGCCCAAAATGCTGATTTATTTACTAAAATACAAATATATGACCGTTTAACAACTTTATGATATTATTGAAAGCAACAAGCTGAAAATATAATTTGAAAATCATTTCAATGTGCCTAAGGCCCTAAAAATGCAGGGCGCTGCCAAAGGGTAGGAAAGCAATTACACTTTTGAGTGTAATAATATGTTTTAGTGGTCAAATACTGTGCGAGAGAGAAAATACCCTGCATCCAATTTGTTTGGGAATTTCACATTTTAAATCACAGGGGTATAGCTGGATTATTGCCTGAAACCAATGTTGCCTTATACTTAGCAAACTGTACTGAACATGCATAAATCATCTTAAGAACATACAAGATTTGAAGTTAAATCAAATTTTATTTGTCACATGCGCCGAATACAACAGGTATTGTAACCTTACCGTGAACTGCTTACTTACAAGCCCTTAAACAACAATGCAGTTCAAGAAATAGAGTTAAGACATTTCTAAATAAACGAGGCTATATAAAGGGGGTACCGGTACCGAGTCAATGTGCGGGGGTACAGGTCAGTCAAGGTAATTTGTACATGTAGGTCTGGGTAAAGTGACTATGCATAGATAATAAACAGTGAGTAGCAGCAGTGTAAAAACAAATGGGGGGGGGGGTGTAAATAGTCCGGGTGGCCACTTGATTAATTGTTCAGCAGTCTTATGGCTTGGGGGTAAAAGCTGTTAAGGAGCCTTTTGGACCTAGACTTGGCGCTCCGGTACCACTTGCTGTGTGGTAGCAGAGAGGACAGTCTATGACTTGGGTGACTGGAGTCTCTGACAATTTTATGGGCTTTCTTCTGACACCGCCTAATATCTAGGTCCTGGATGGCAGGAGGCTTGGCCCCAGTGATGTACTACCCTCTGTAGCGCCTTACGGTCGGATGCCGAGCAGTTGCCATGCCAGGCGATGACGCAACCGGTCAGGATGCTCTCTATGGTGCAGCTGTAGAACTTTTTGAGGATCTGGGGACCCATGTCAAATCTTTTCAGTGTCCTGAGGGGAAAAGGTGTTGTCGTGCCCTCTTCACGACTGTCTTGGTGTGTTTAGACCATGCTAGTTTGTTGGTGATGTGGACATCAAGGAACTTGAAACTCTCGGTCTGCTCCACTACAGCCCCGTCGATGTTAATGTGGGCCTGTTCGGCCCTCATTTTCCTGTAGTCCATGATCATCTCCTTTGTCTTGCTCACATTGAGGGAGAGGTTGTTGTCCTGGCACCACATCATTGTCGGTGATCATTGTCGGCTGTCTCATCATTGTCGGCTGTCTCATCCTTGTCGGTGATCAGGCTGTTGTGTCGTCAGCAAACATAATGATGGTGTTGGAGTCGTGCTTGGCCATGCAGTCGTGGGTGAACAGGGTGTGCAGGAGGGGACTAAGCACGTACCCCTGAGGGGCCCCAGTGTTGAGGATCAGCGTGGCAGATGTGGGGTGGCCCATCAGGAAGTCCAGGATCTAGTTGTTAAAGGTGCACTTTGGAAGTTAAGTTGCTAATTGTTTACCTTGGCTGTGTTGACTGTGTGGTTTGCACAATCCTTAGTTTTAGACTAACAAACCTTGAATGGAATATAAGCTTTTTTTCATGGGCGATGGAGGAGTGCCAATTTCTGTCGAATCAGGTCATTTCTGGACAATTCTTCTGGCCATTTAGGAGACCATTTTTGACTCAAGAGCAACCCCAAGGCCAAGTCTTCTGTGATGTAACTTTAACCTGTTATGGCTAGGGGGCAGTATTTTCACGGCCGGATAAAAAACGTACCCGATTTAATCTGATTATTACTCCTGCCCAGAAACTAGAATATGCATATAATTATTAGCTTTGGATAGAAAACACTCCAAAGTTTCTAAAACTGTTTGAATGGTGTCTGTGAGTATAACAGAACTCATTTGGCAGGCCAAAACATGAGAAGATTCTGTACAGGAAGTACCCTGTCTGACCATTTCTTGCCCTTCTTGATTATCTCTATCCATTACAGAGGATCTCTGCTGTTACGTGACACTTCCCTCCATGGGATCTCAGAAGGCGGCAAAAAGCTGAATCGTGGCTTTGCAGGCTCTGGCTGAAAAACATTAGTGCGTTTGGATAGTGGCCAGTAACAGTACTATGAAACTCAGGCTCGTGCACGACGGGATAGCATGCTTTTATTTTCTCTCTCTTTGTACGTATACACGCTTTGCCGGTCAGAATATTATCGCTTTTTTACGAGAAAAGTGCCATAAAAATGTATTTTAAACAGCGGTTGGCATGCTTCGAAGTACGGTAATGGAATATTTAGAAATCTTTTGTCACGAAATGCGCCATGCTCGTGACCCTTATTTACACTTCGGATAGTGTCTTGAACGCACGAACATACGCACGAATATAACTATGGAGTATTTTGAACCAAACCAACATTTGTTATTGAAGTAGCAGTCCTGGGAGTGCATTCTGACGAAGAACACCAAAGGTAATCAAACTTTTCTAATAGTAAATCGGAGTTTGGTCAGGGCTAAACTTGGTCGGTGTCTAAATGGCTAGCCGTGATGGCTGGGCTATCTACTTAGAATATTGCAAAATGTGCTTTCACCGAAAAGCTATTTTAAAATCGGACATATCGAGTGCATAGAGGAATTTATCGTGAGTAATTTAGTAAATTCACCGGATGTTTGCGGGGGGTATGCTAGTTCTGAACGTCACATGCTAATGTAAAAAAGCTGTTTTTTGATAAATATGAACTTGATTGAACAAAACATGCATGCATTGTATAACATAATGTCCTAGGGTTGTCATCTGATGAAGATCATCAAAGGTTAGTGCTGCATTTAGCTGTGGTTTTGTTTTTTGTGACATTATATGCTAGCTTGAAAAATGGGTGTCTGATTATTTCTGGCTGGGTACTCTGCTGACATAATCTAATGTTTTGCTTTCGCTGTAAAGCCTTTTTGAAATCGGACAGTGTGGTTAGATTAATGAGTGTATTGTCTTTAAAATGCTGTAAAATAGTCATCAAACATATGACTATTTTAGCCTTCATCCTCTGGAACAAAAGTCCACTCGCAAAATACTCCCTTATTGCCATTGATTATGATAAACATGGGTATTTGTACCGTAATACCCTTATTACTTTTGTCCATTTGATTGTCAACTTCACAAGGACATCACATTGGTGGTTTTGGCTGCCATACATTTCTGCAGATAGGCCCTGGGGGCACTTCTCCAGTCCTGTAATATTAAGACAGTATAAGGAGCAGGAAGAACTGACTGGGCCCCACTTGGATTGCATATGTGCATGGAAAAGAAAATGTTGCATTTTGACTTTTTCAATTCAAGTATTTGTCTTTCTCAGGGTTTTGGATGTGGTAGCATATGTTAGTGGTTTGTATTATTCCCTATGTGTATCCCCTAGTCTCGACCCAAATAGGGCCAACTTCTGGTTTTCGAGGATGGTGCCCTCTCCAGCAGACCAGACGCATGTTTTGGTTCAGGGGGAAAACACCAGCCGTGCACTCCACTTCTAAGTAAAATTTGTTATCCCGGTCTCTTGGTAGCTGCTCTGCTTGAAACTAAAAAGCTGTCTGAATCAAGTGCCTCTTTGTCTTCTGGCCAGTGGTTCTGATGATTTGTCACAGAAGATTGGGTTAACATGGTGATGACAGCGAACACAGCGGGTACAGAGTATCTCTGTGGCTGGCATTGCATTAACATGACCCTAACAGGGGGCAATGACAATTACCTTAATCAAAAGACTGGCCAATTCCTAACGGCTGGCCAATTCCATTGCTCGTCTTTGTAGTAAAAACCCAGAGCAAATCAAAGCTAATCTGTTCTGAAATCTCTGCTCAGACAGCAGACAAACTAGCCAACTTCTGTGGTGTTTCACATTTTGGAAATGTTTCAAGTTCTTAGGGATGAATTTACTTAGATGAACTCTGGGGAAAGGTAGAGAGAGCGGCTACAGCCATAAGGTATTCTATCTGTACGTCCATGCTGTGAATTTGAGATGGTCTACTTGAGCTTCTGGAAGGCCAGTCTAAAACCAAAGTAGAATACTTTAAACAGGTGTCAATGTATCCACTGTCACAAAAGCACCAGCAAATGTTAATAGTATTGTTCACAACCATGTCCATAACCACATGCTAAAATCTCTCTATTATTTGTAGAAACAAACAATGTCAAACCCCAAAGCACTTAGCTCCTCCACTACTTGGCCTCCCAGGCCTATCAAGTGTTCGGCACGTTGCTGTGGAAATCTAACTGAGGCTTGGTTTCCTCGAACTGCTTTGTATGTTGGCCCTTTAATGTAAAAAGGAAGTATATATGGTGTTGTAAAAACCCGAGCCAAAATAAATCAGAGGGATTGCACAATAATGAAGGCATTCAAGCATTTTACAAGAATAAGGAGGTGCCAGACTTATTTTCCCTTTTATTTCTAATCAGAACACACTGAAGTATGTGAGTGTCCATCATATTTTAGCTTATGATTCTTTATCTAAATCATTGACTTTTAAAGCCCAAAGATTTTGGTGGAATTGAACAGATACAGTGCATTTTGTTAAGTTACAGCCTAATTCTAAAATTGATTAAATTATCTGTTTTCATCATCAATCTACACACAATATCCCATAATGACAAAACAAAACAGATTTTTTGAAATGTTTGCTAATTTATATTAAAAAAAAAACTATATGTACATAAGTATTCAGACTCGAAATTGAGCTCAGGTGCATCCTGTTTCCACTGACCATCTTTGAGATGTTTCTACAACTTGATTGGAGTCCACCTGTGGTAAATTCAATTGATTGGACATGATTTGGAAAGGCACCTTAGACTGGGGCGCAGGTTCACCTTCCAATTGGACAACGACCCAAAACACACAGCCAAGACAGCATAGGAGTGGCTTCAGGACAAGTCTCTGAATGTCCTTGAGTGGCCCAGCAGAGCCCAGACTTTAACCCGATCAAACATCTCTGGAGAGACCTGAAAATAGTTGTGAAGCGGCGCTCCCCATCCAACCTAACAGAGCTTGAGAGGATCGGCAAAGAAGAATGAGATAAACTCCCCAAATACAGGTGTACCAAGGTTGTTGCTTCATACCGAATTAGACTCGAGGCTGTAATCGCTGCCAAAAGTGCTTCAATAAAGTACTGAGTAAAGGGTCTGAATACTTATGTAAATGTTATATTTCAATTTTGAACTTTTTAAACATTTGCAAACATTTCTAAAAACCTGTTTTTGCTTTGTCATTATGGGGTATTGTGTGTAGATTGATGAGGAAAAAAATTATTTAATACATTTTAGAATAAGGCTGTAACGTAACAAAATTTTAAAAAAGTAAAGGAGTCTGAATACTTTCCGAATACACTGTACCTCATGCTTGCAATTGACATAGTGATTGACAACGAAAAGCAATGGTTTTTTGCAGATGTTGATGTTGGCTGTTATTGTTATCCAAGAGGCATACTGGATCACAGGAGGTTGGTGGCACCTTAATTGGGGAGGACGGGCTCATGGTAATGGCTGCAGTGGAATAAGTGGTATGGTATCAAATATGGTTTCCATATGTTTGATGCCATTTCATTCGCTCCGTTCCAGCCATTATTATGAGCCGTCCTCCCCTCAGCAGCTTCCAATGTTCTGGAGAGTTTTAGGATTTGACACCACATAATTAACATCACACTGGTCATCTTAACTCTTTGGAATAAGGACATTTTCAATCATGATGGTGACATCTTGTTTCTTTGGATCATTCATATCTTGGAATTATAGCGACTGTGTTGGAGTCCCGGTCAGGGCTAACCCCCAAATTCACTACATTGGTGTCAGAAGTGGGATGGTGCCCGTGAGGAATTAGGGGTGCTGCAGCATCCCCTGATGAATCCAAATAAAATACAAAATTAGTGAACTAGGCATTTATTACTCCTGTATGAGCGGAGAAAAATACTCCCCCCATAGACAAGCAACCCCAACCCAAAACATCTTCCCGTGGCCACGCATCGGAGAAGTGTGTACACGTGAGGGACTTGGTATAAAGAAGCATGGGGACATGCTCTACCAACGGAAGGGGGTAGTATTGTGACCTTAACACAACACCTAGAGGCCTCATTAAGAGGTTTGGATCGCATAACAGCTAAGGTATTGCTTATGTTGACAGTCACTGGACCCGGGTTCCAGTCACAGTTGGTGTTATACTATGTCCAATTATACTATGTCCAATTATTCTTTATACAGTCTATGGCTTTGACATTGGTAATTGTGCAATATGTCTTTAAGAGCAGCTGGTCAATGTCTTAAAGGTACACTGTGGAATTTTAGTTGTTAATAGTGAGCCTGAATTTTGGATATGATTTTAACTATATGGTTCATATCTTCGCAATATACAATATACATTCATATCTTACCCCATTTAACCACAAAATACTTTGTTTTTTTGTGAGTACCCAACTTTGAAAATTAAAAAAGATTGACCAAACTTCCTAAGCTTTTGTGTGTGGGAGTGGAGATGTGTGCACCTTTCTGTCCAATGAGGGTTCATTCCTGAGGACCCTTTTTGGCTCACGAGGCTCAAAGTTAAAATGCATCTTTAGCCAATGACAACATACAGTATGTTTGATAGTATGACAAACAAAAACATATTTGAATTGATGCACAACTACAGATGCATCAAATTCAGCTCCAATTCAAATGTTAAGGAAATTGAGATATTGATTTAGTTTATTCTCATTGATTTGGCTATAGCCCCTTAAACAGGTGCAGGTGCAATTGTGAGGCAAAAACTGCCCACAAAATGGTTATGTTTAAGACTTTCCACTGAGCCCCACAAGCTATTGAAATCCTTTGGGGCTATTTAAAGCATGAAACCAGACCAGCAGCAGGGTTAGGAATTGGCATAGGGGCAAATGCAATGCAGACATGTTTGTTTAATAATGTTAAAAGTACAGGAAGTTGCTTGCTGCCAGGAATATCTGCAGGGATGTGAAAAGAAGATGAAAAAACAACCCCCAATTGCAACTAATCTTCTGATAATTAGCTTTCACAACATGCTCCCATCATCTGCGTTTGTTGATGGTTCATTTGCAAGACCGGCAGCAGAGCAAAATTAACCTGGCGTGAATACAGATCCTTGTGGGACAACAATCCCTTTATGTAACATATGATGAACAGAAACAAGCGGAGGAGGTGGCAAACATGACTTCATATCATGACATCACATGCCATGATTAAAAGGCCCTCGTTTACGACTCTGCGAACTACATGGGAACCTGAAACAATTTGTTCTGTCATCACAAGGGGTGGCTGAACAGGTTGATGCAATTTTCGTAAGTTAAGCATGCTCCCTCATCATTGTTGTTAGTGTTTGTTGCTCAAAGGGGGTTGTTCAATATGAACACCTGGGATTCTATTTGTGTGTGTACAGTAAATGTAGGACATAGTATAGTTGGGTGCATTAAAAAAGGTTCCTTGTGCTGCAAAGTGCATATAACTACACCGTCATGGGCATATTTAAAAAATGCATTTCTTTGCACAGGTTAGTTAGTGTTAGACGATCGCAAATAAACTTGTCACTTGGTGTCGACCTGTGGGAGAGTTTGTCACACTAACGATGTACCATTGCTGCAGCACTGTCTCTGTATGGACCCTCAAACAGTCCCCTTATTTATCCCTTCTGGTCACCATCTCTCCTTCTTGTTTTGTACGTTAACTCATACCCCCCCTTTTATAAATAGTAATAGTTTGATCGGAAATACATTTAATTCACTGCTACCCAAAATAGCTAATTGATCAATGACATCATTTCTTTGTGTACTCTGTGTACTCTTTGTGTACCATGAGAGAAGCAAGGCCCAGAGAAACCCTGCACCTCGTCAAGGTCCAAGACATTTCTTGTAAGCCACTTACCCAAAGTACACTTACTTCACTATACTCTTTTCATCCCTCCATACCCCCACTCCCACAAATAAAGATCTGTCAAGTCCCCCCTGCAACTTTAGAGCAAGCCCCCCATAGGACGGAGACCCCATCACTGCAGGGTGTGTTTGTGTGTTTTGGATGCTACATGGCTCTGTAAACAAGGTCCTTGGGTCAGGGCAATGTTTGTGGCTCCACTGTCCTGCACTCATCCTTCAAGGCTTAAGGACAGTTTGTCAACTCATGATAGCATCTTTGACAGCCATATTATTCCATGACTTCCCACTGTTTTAAGGCTCAAATGTAGTTGATTCTTCAGTGCTGTAATGTGGATGATAATTTTTGGGGAAAAAACACTTCACCTGCAGGTATAAGCAGGTATAAGCCGTTATAATGTCTTAAAATATGGCTTATGGTTTGGAGACGTGCCTTATGGTTTGGACAGTGGTAGGGGCAAAGTTGTAGGCAACAAGCATACATTAAGGGATCCATCAAGTAGCCTAGCATACATGATTCCATCTACATCATACAAAGTAAGTATACAGTATATAAATACATGAATATAGCTACATGGAATTGATTACGCCAGTGGGATGACAACAAGTATTATGCACATCTTTCATCAACAAGATTCTGTCAACGTTAACAAACTCATCCGGCCCTTGCACATGTATTCCTTTGCTAAACAGCTTGGATGACAGAATAATAACTTCAGATTTAATGATCAAATGATAACAAACTGTTGCATAATATTACATTTAGACTGTCGTTCTTCCTTTCAAGTTGGGATCCTCCTCTCCCACACTCCAACTCTCCACCTTGTTGAAAGCTTGGATCGGCCTGTTCTCTGTCAAAAAAGGGAAACAGCAAGAGGAAAAATAGTGGAAAGGAGGAGAAGAGTTGAGTGAAAAGTTGAGTGGCCAAGAGCTCCCATTACTTTATGTATAACACAGCTTCCTTGGCAGGAGAAATGGGCTGCATGCAAATCTGATTTCAATAACCCAGTTAGTATTATTTTCTGTTATTTATTTTTTTAGCATTCTAGAATTCCCCAGGCTTGATTCACCTCTGTAGCTGGGATTGACCTGCGTAGGTCTGCTTGGCATCGCAAGTATCCAACTAACTGGCTGCCCAGCGATGCAAAGCCGGTGCGGCTGTAACAGAAAAAAGTGTGGGAAAACCAACGGACAGGTCCGCAGGAGACCTGGGTCCTGTTCAGTAGAAGGAAAATGTTTTGAAACACATTTTCGTTTTCCACTGTGAAACTGTAACAGGAGGATGCCCTAGCGGTAGAGGTTTCAGTGAAGAGGCAGACAAGGAGTAGCAGTGCAATGTTCCAAGGTGGATGTTTATGTACAGTAACCAGTGGCAGTTCTAGCTTGTATGGCTCCCTGGGAGAATTCCCCCTTCAACCAAAAAAAAAAAAAGCACCATTCTGCACAAACTGTAATTTTTATTCAGACATTTGGAAGAACACAAATAAATAATTATCAAGGCACAAGGCGAGACCCAAATGCAGACATAGGAGGCAGATGGATGGAGTCTTACAATGTTTATTAATCCAAAAGGGTAGGCAAGAGAATGGTCGTGGACAAGCAAAAAGGTCAAAACCAGATCAGAGTCCAGGAGGTACAGAGTGGCAGACAGGTTCGTGGTCAAAGCAGGCAGAATGGTCAGGCAGGCGGGTACAAAGTCCAGAAACAGGCCAGGGTCAAAACCGGGAGGACTAGAAAAAGCAGAATTCAAAACGCTGGTTGACTTGGAAACATACAAGACGAACTGGCACAGAGAGACAGGAAACGGGGTGGAGACAATCACAAGGACATGTGAAACAGATCAGGGCATGACAAATAATCATATAAAAACATTTAAAACTATACTGCTCAAAAAAATAAAGGTAACACTTAAACAACACATCCTAGATCTGAATGAAAGAAATAATCTTATTAAATACTTTTTTCTTTACATAGTTGAATGTGCTGACAACAAAATCACATAAAAATAATCAGTGGAAATCCAATTTATCAACCCATGGAGGTCTGAATTTGGAGTCACACTCAAAATTAAAGTGGAAAACCACACTATAGGCTGATCCAACTTTCATGTAATGTCCTTAAAACAAGTCAAAATGAGGCTCAGTAGTGTGTATGGCCTCCACATGCCTGTATGACCTCTCTACAATGCCTGGGCATGCTCCTGATGAGGTGGTGGATGGTCTCCTGAGGGATCTCCTCCCAAACCTGGACTAAAGCATCCGCCAACTCCTGGACAGTCTGTGGTGCAACGTGGCGTTGGTGGATGGAGCGAGGCATGATGTCCCAGATGTGCTCAATTGGATTCAGGTCTGGGGAACGGGCGGGCCAGTCCATAGCATCAATGCTTTCCTCTTGCAGGAACTGCTGACACACTCCAGCCACATGAGGTCTAGCATTGTCTTGCATTAGGAGGAACCCAGGGCCAACCGCACCAGCATATGGTCTCACAAGGGGTCTGAGGATCTCATCTCGGTACCCAATGGCAGTCAGGCTACCTCTGGCGAGCACATGGAGGTCTGTGCAGCCCCCCAAAGAAATGCCACCCCACACCATGACTGACCCACCGCCAAACCGGTCATGCTGGAGGATGTTGCAGGCAGCAGAACGTTCTCCACGGCGTCTCCAGACTCTGTCACTTCTGTCACGTGCTCAGTGTGAACCTGCTTTCATCTGTGAAGAGCACAGGGCGCCAGTGGCGAATTTGCCAATCTTGGTGTTCTCTGGCAAATGCAAAACGTCCTGCACGGTGTTGGGCTGTAAGCACAACCCCCACCTGTGGACGTCGGGCCCTCATACCACCCTCATGGAGTCTGTTTCTGACCGTTTGAGCAGACACATGCACATTTGTGGCCTGCTGGAGGTCATTTTGCAGGGCTCTGGCAGTGCTTCTCCTGCTCCTCCTTGCACAAAGGCGGAGGTAGCGGTCCTGCTGCTGGGTTGTTGTCCTCCTACGGCCTCCTCCACGTCTCCTGATGTACTGGCCTGTCTCCTGGTAGCGCCTCCATGCTCTGGACACTACGCTGACAGACACAGCAAACCTTCTTGCCACAGCTCGCATTGATGTGCCATCCTGGATGAACTGCACTACCTGAGCCACTTGTGTGGGTTGTAGACTCCGTCTCATGCTACCACTAGAGTGAAAGCACCGCCAGCATTCAAAAGTGACCAAAACATCAGCCAGGAAGCATAGGAACTGAGAAGTGGTCTGTGGTCCCCACCTGCAGAACCACTCCTTTATTGGGGGTGTTTTGCTAATTGCCTATAATTTCCACCTGTTGTCCATTCCATTTGCACAACAGCATGTGAAATGTATTGTCAATCAGTGTTGCTTCCTAAGTGGACAGTTTTATTTCACAGAAGTGTGATTGACTTGGAGTTACATTGTGTTGTTTAAGTGTTCCCTTTATTTTTTTGAGCAGTGTATCTAAATATACAAATATATACAAAAATATCAAAAAGAAGTAACAAAGACAAATAGAAACACATTTGTGTTGATTTGGCACTCGAGCATCAAAACATTACCCATCCCCCAACACTGTCAACCAAGAGTTAAGACTAAACCAATTCACCATGGTGGTGTGCAGACTGGTTTTATATTTTTCCTAACGATTTCACACAAACCAGAAAAAAATGCAACAATATGTCTGTGAAACTATATATTCACAGTATTATGAATGAATTGTGGTTTATTTGGTAGCATTTCGTAGTGTGACTGATTTTACTAATTGCATTAGTACTGCACATAGTTAGAGGTGCGCTATTTGATAGATTCCCCCACTCCTCCTACCTCCGGCTTCCAGTGGGGAGACCTGAGGTCAACCTACCCCCGCCCCCTCCCCATCTCCTACTTCTGAGTGGGGGCCTTCCCAGGCAGTAGCCTGCCTAGCTCACAAACTACAATCAGGGCGCCTACACCGACAATGTTAACTGACCCACAGTCCCACACAGTGACATGATATCATTGACGTGACGTGCAAATGAGCGATAGAAAACCGATCGCGCAAATGTCACCATTACAATTTTTTTGTGCGGGTGCCCCGTGCCACCCCCGGCAAGATGTTGCTCTGAGCGGCTGCCCATGTCGCCTATACCTAAATCCGCCACTGACAGTAACAGAGAACTAGAGGCAAACTGTACACCATATACATATGTACAATGAAAATAAGCAGCATGAGGAAACATGAAACATAAACTGAATAAATCAAATAACTTTAACAATCAAAAGAAACCAGGCCTCAATAATGCCTGTAGCATGCCAGCATGGCAACCTTAGCTCTGTCCCTGTTTGGCCTAAACAAAACTCTGAGGGTGACAAAACTGACAAAACTCTGAGGGTGACTTCCAGAGAGTGGCGAGGGGATCGGTAAGCCCATCAACTTTGGGACACACTCGTGACTTGAATGTTGTTTTACAAGATATAAAACTCAGTAACAGTTAAACATTTAATTATAGAGATATTTAATTTTTCGTTGTATTTTACCTCCCTTTTCTCCCCAATTTCGATCTTGTCTCATTGCTGCAACTCCCCAATGGGCTTGTGAGGTGATGCATGCTCCGAAACATGACCTGCCAAGCCACACTTCTTAACACCCGCCTGCTTAACCCAGAAGCCAGCCGCACCAATGTGTCGGAGGAAACACCGTTCACCTGAGGTCTGCAGGTGCCCGGCCCACCACAAGGAGTCGCTAGAGCGCAATGAGCCAAGTAAAGCCCTCTCCTGGCCAAACCCTCCCCTAAACTGGACAGCACTGACCCAATTGTATGGTGCCTTACGGGACTCCCGATCACATGTGCACTTGAATGGTAACATTCATAAGCAAAGTCAGATTAGACAGAGTAAATTAGCAGCACTACAAACAATGATCTGGCTCACACCCAAAACCAAATGAATGTATGAGTGCCAACTCAACCTGGTCTCAGAGTATTTTGTATTATTCTGTACCTAAATCTGAGACACTCCATTTAGTATGATATGATATGTTACGTTTCGTATGTTATGTATTCATTTGTAGATGTCCATCACCCATTTTGTAGGATATGTTGCGAATTGCAATTTGTATTATATGTTAAGAATTAGCTAAATGTACAATATGTTACAAATTTGCTAAATGTAGGATATGTTGCGAATTTGCAAAACGGATGATATGTTAAGAATTCTAGCTAGGTGGCTAATATTAGCTAACTGGATAATGTTAGCTAGGCTAGGGGCAAGGGGTTAGGGTTAAGTTTAGGAGTTAGGTTAAGGGTTAGGGGAAGGGTTAGCTAAAAGGGTTAAGATTAAGGTTAGGAGAAGAGTTAACTTGCTAAGTATTTGCAAAGTAAAGAAAAAGTAGTAAGTAGTTGAAAAGTTGGTAATTGGCTAAAATTGTAAAGTTGTCAGTGAAGAGATTTGAACTTGCAACCTTTGGGTTGCTAGACGTTCACATTATATGCCAACTTATCCACCCCGACCAACCACCCTACTATCATTTTTGCCATAAGTGACCACATGTCTTATGTAACCATATCAAAAGTAACATATCATACTAATTTGAGTGTCCCGGATTTACATTTACGATGTTACGTCTAGACTATGAGACCAGGCTTGCGACTACAAATTCTAATGTGCATTTCTCTCTTGTTACAGGCAAACAGAAGCGAAGGACATGGGTAAACACATACATAAACACTTATTATATTCAATCATTTATGCTTTCTCATAAACCCATAAACCATTTCAAAGTCTGGTTATTTAGTGTGTCAAGTAGAATAACATACACGGACTGACACCAGCTCCTTAACAGAAACGTTTTGTTACGGTACGCCCTACTGAACACGACTCTATAGATATTAATTGCCAGGACATAAGGAGTCCATGAGAGCCATTAACAAGTGCATGCATATTCTGTACATTAAGCAAAGTAATAAAGCACAGATATGAACCCCTTTTTATGGAGTCTTTTTTAACACTGAAGACCTCAAGGATTGGTGTGGTTTGTTTTATTTGTTGAAAATGATTCAGCTGAACAGAATTTCACAGTTAATGCCCAACAGGATGGATATCTTCAGAGTTACTAGTAAAAAGGACCGTTAAAAGTGGAATCCACATATTTTCCCACATAAGAACACTATAACAGGATCTCTCTTCAGCCTGAATCCTTACTTGAGATCCACATATTGACATCAAGGCCTTATTTTTGCAAAAATGTCCAAATTTAGCACACACAGACCTTAATTCAGCTGTTTTTAGAGGGCTCTGAAAGGAAAATACTATAGCTAAAGACATTCCTTGCCCATGGCGCTGATTCATTTGAAGCCATGCACTGCATAATGTTCACTTTGTCACTAACGTGCAACCACGCATAACAATAAACCAGCATTACAGTATTAATAAATCCCATATTTCACATCTAATCACTTACATATGGTACTCTATAGTTTGCAACAATAATCTAGGGAGGGGAGAATGGCATTTAAATCAGAACAGCAGCATGGGATTACCATAACTATCAGAACATTCCTGCAACGCTGTGGGAGCATTCAGGATGTTGGTTTTGCCAAAAGTAGGTCCATCGGGGGGGGGGGGGGGGGGGGGGTTTAATTTACAGTAAGGTTGTCCTTTACAAGGGAGAGACAATTCTTAAAACATTAGTTACATGACCAAAGTACTATTTGTTCATCTGCATAGACTTTCAGGCCTTTAAGTTTTTGTCATATTCTTTTTTCATTTAAATAGGCAATTCAGTTAAGAACAAATTGTTATTTACACTGACGGCCTAGGAACAGTGGGTTAACTGCCTTGTTCAGGGGCAGAATGGGAATTTGATCTAGCAACCTTTTGGTTACTGGCCCAACACTCTAACCACCAGGCTACCTGCTGCCCCAATCCTAAACTTATTGGAGATTCCACCTGGCTCTTACTTTTGAAATAATTTTGGATTTCCTTTCATCAGAATGTTGGACATAGCAGTAATTATGATGAGGTCATCATGTGTAGTAAAAAATATGTATTTAAAACGGACAGTCCCTCAATCCCGTACTCAAACTTTTTGGACTTAATTGTGAATAGGAAATGCAGAGAGTTGTTCTAATTTCTGGTCTTTAAAGGGGCAGTGCAGTAAAAAATGTATTTGTCCAGTTTTTATTGATATTCCCTCACTGAGATCGAAAAAAATGTATAATTTTTTATGTATTTATTTCACCTTTATTTAACCAGGTAGGCTAGTTGAGAAAAAGTTCTCATTTACAACTGCGACCTGGCCAAGATAAAGCAAAGCAATGTGACACAAACAACAACACAGAGTTGCATATGGAATAAACAAACATACAGTCAATTACACAATAGAGAAAAAAGTCTACATACTGTGTGTGCAAATGGGGTAAGATAAGGGAAGTAAGGCAATAAATAGGCCATAGTGGCAAAATAATTACAATTTAGCAATCAAACACTGTAGTGATAGATGTGCAGAAGATGAATGTGCAAGTAGAGATACTGGGGTGCAAAGGAGCAAAAAAATAAATAACAGTATGTGGATGAGGTAGTTGGATGGGCTGTTTACAGATTGGCTATGTACAGGTGCAGTGATTTGTGAGCTTCTCTGACAGCTGGTGCTTAAAGTTAGTGAGGGAGATATGGGTCTCCAGCTTCAGTGATTTTTGTAATTCGTTCCAGTCATTGGCAGCAGAGAACTGGAAGGACAGGCGGCCAAATAAGGAATTGGCTTTGGGGGTGACCAGTGAAATATACCTGCTGGAGCGCGTGCTACGGGTGGGTGCTAATATGGTGACCAGTGAGCTGTGATAAGGCGTGGCTTTACCTAGCAAAGACTTATAGATGACCTGGAGCCAGTGGGTTTGTCAACGAATATGAAGCGAGGGCCAGCCAACGAGAGCATACAGGATGTAGTGGCGGGTAGTATATGGGGCTTTGGTGACAAAACAGATGGCACTGTGATAGACTGCATCCAATTGGCTGAGTAGAGTGTTGGAGGCCATTTTGTAAATGACATCGCCGAAGTCAAGGATCGGCAGGATAGTCAGTTTTACGAGGGTATGTTTGGCAGCATGAATGAAGGATGCTTTGTTGCGAAATAGAAAGCCGATTCTAGATTTAATTTTGGATTGGAGATGCTTAATGTGAGTCTGGAAGGCGAGTTTACAGTCTAACCAGACACCTAAGTATTTGTAGTTGTCCACATATTCTAAGTCAGAGTCGTCCAGAGTAGTGATGCTGGACGGGCGGGCAGGTGCGGACAGCGATCGGTTAAAGAGCATGCATTTAGTTTTACTTGCATTTAAGAGCAGTTGGAGGCCACGGAAGGAGAGTTGTATGGCATTGAAGCTCGTCTGGAGGTTAGTTAACACAGTGTCCAAAGAAGGGCCAGAAGTATACAGAATGGTGTCGTCTGCGTAGAGGTGGATCAGAGAATCACCAGCAGCAAGAGCGACATCATTGATGTACAGAGAAAAGACTTGGCCTGAGAATTGAACCCTGCGGCACCCCCATAGAGACTACCAGAGGTCTGGACAACAGGCTCTCCGATTTGACACACTGAACTCTGTCTGAGAAGTAGTTGGTGAACCAGGCGAGGCAGTCGTTTGAGAAACCAAGGCTGTTGAGTCTGCCGATAAGAATGTGGTGATTGACAGAGTCGAAAGCCTTGGCCAGGTCGATGAATAGAGCTGCACAGTATTGTCTCTTATTGATGGCGGTTATGATATCGTTTAGGACCTTGAGCGTGGCTGAGGTGCACCCATGACCAGCTCAGAAACCAGATTGGATAGCGGAGAAAGTACGGTGGGATTCGAAATGGTCGGTAATCTTTTTGTTAACTAGGCTTTCGAAGACCTTAGAAAGGCAGAGTAGGATAGATATAGGTCTGTAGCAGTTTGGGTCTAGAGTGTCTCCCCCTTTGAAGAGGGGGATGACCGCGGCAGCTTACCAATCTTTGCGGATCTCAGACAATACAAAAGAGAGGTTGAACAGGCTAGTAATAGGGGTTGCAACAATAATGGCCTTGTGATGGAAAATGTTTTGTTGGTGCTTTTCTATTTACTAATTTCCATGTTCTATGTTTGTGCTTTTCTAATAACCATTTTCAATGTTCATGCAAGTGACTGATTGAATTAATCCTCACTATCAGTATCTGCAATTTGGCAGTACGCCTAAACCCTTGTTTTGAGAACAAAAGATATCTCAGTTTCAAGGTCTCAGCTTAGGGAGAAGAAGCCTTCGAGTGTCCCATGTGTAGAATTTCCATGACAATTTGGCGTCACGAAAATAATGATTTATTCTACCTGCGGAGCTTTCCAGTGCAAGGAAAACCGGTGGCACATTTTATGAAGCATGAGAGAAATTCCCGTCTGACCAAAAGACGACGTGACCTGCCCAGACCCTTACTGTGAGCTGCCCAGGAGGAGACACATCATCTGTGAACAAAAGAGGGACACGTCTTCTGAATTTCAGTAAGTCAATTTAAATGAATCTGTATAAAAAATACAAAATAAATGATAAAAAATAAAATTATGGCAAGTAACACATATAAAGGTACCTATAGTCTTATAGAGAGAAGGCTATTCACTAGTTGTATGAGAAGACTAGAGCGAGGGCGTAACGGTACCATGGAAAGCCTCGCTTTCAGCTGTCTGTAGGCATTTAGAAGAAATGTCTACGTGGTCTGCAGCCACCACAAATAACAGGAGGTGTTTTTGAATACTGGGTGTTATTTGTCTGTATAGGAAGTAGCGGCAAGAGAACCGTTGAAGATACATATGATGCATAGCAAGTAATGACAAGAGATTCGTTGAATATGCACATGGGGTAATAAGGGAGATTACTGAGTGTGAATGTGGATGTGGAAGTTGTGTGATTGTGAGATATGACATATTAAGAAATGTAGCTATTAATTACTGAGTGAATATTAGCTGTCAGAGGACTAGCTGCAGTGTGAAAGAGGATTGCTGAGTGCGTGAAAGAATGGATACCCCAACCAGTTCTGTGTGAGCTGAGTTTTTCGATCTATAACGTTATCTAGGGGTTCTGTCCACCACCACCCATCAATCTACAGGCAGTGAGCACTGACAGGAGAAGCCATTGAAAAGTTTGAGAGGGTAACAGCTGAGATGGATAAGGGGTGAACAATGAAGTTTATTGATGCCCCCGGACATTGAGAGAGAGAGAGAGAGGGTAACAGTTGAGATGAGATGGGTAAGGGCTGTAACAATGTTCACTGATGCCCCCAGACACTGAGATTTCCTTGTGAACATGATATGTGTACCTCTCAGGCTGCTGCGCTGTGGTCATTGCTGCGATGTGGACATGAATAACTAAAGATTTATAACATTATATTGGGATTCTGTATGGAGATATGAAAGAAGAGAGTGTTATTCCCGAATATGCTGTTAAATAGAACACGCTCGCTGATAATAAAAAAGATTGACTTTGGTTGTCCCTGTGTAAGAATTTCCACAACACCCTTTTAATAAATAGAATGCCCTTGTAGTGTAAGAGCTTCACCTGTTCAGGTGGGATGGAGTTGTTGGCCCACAGCATGACATCACAATCTGATCTGATTAATGTGACCAATGACCAGTAACCTTTCATTTGCATATGTATCTTCTTACTTTGAACGGGGGTAGGCTCTAGACTCTAGAGCAAATGAGTCTAGACTATCCTATCCACCAATTAGGGCTGTGAATGTACAGTTGAAGTCTGAAGTTTACATACACTTAGGTTGGAGTCATTAAAACTCTTTTTTCAACCACTCCACAAATTTCTTGTTAACAAACTATAGTTTTGGCAAGTTGGTTAGGACATCTACTTTGTGTATGACACAAGTAATTTTAACCACAATTGTTTACAGACAGATTATTTTACTTATAATTCACTGTATCACAATTCCAGTGGATCAGAAGTTTACATACACTAAGTTGACTGTGCCTTTAAACAGCTTGGAAAATACCAGAAAATGATGTCATGGCTTTAGAAGCTACTGATCAAAAGAAATCAGCCAAGACTTCACAAAATAAATTGTAGACCTCCACAAGACTGGTTAATCATTGGGAGCAATTTCCGAATGCCAGAAGGTACCGCATTCATCTGTACAAACAATAGTATGCAAGTATAAACATCATGGGACATCGCAGCCATCATACCGCTCAGGAAGGAGACGCATTCTGTCTCCTAGAGATGAACGTACTTTGGTGCGAAAAGTGCAAATCAATCCCAGAACAACAGCAAAGGACCTTGTGAAGATCCTGGAGGAAACAGGAACAAAAGTATCTGTGACCTCAAGCCTATAGAAAATGTGTGGGCAGAACTGAAAAAGCGTGTGTAGGCAAGGAGGTCTACTAACCTGATTCAGTTACACCAGCTCTGTCAGGAGTAATGGGCCAAAATTCACCCAACTTATTGTTGGAAGCTTGTGGAAGGCTACCCAAAACGTTTGACCCAAGTTAAACAATTTAAAGGCAATGCTACCAAATACTAATTGAGTGTATGTAAACATCTGACCCACTGGGAATGTGATGAAAGAAATAAAAGCTAAAATAAACAATTCTCTCTACTATTATTCTGACATTTCACATTCTTAAAATAAAGTGGTGATCCTAACTGACCTAAAACAGGGAATTTTTACTAGGATTAAATGTCAGGAATTGTGAAAAACTGAGTTTAAATGTATTTGGCTAAGGTGTATGTAAACTTCTGACTTCAACTGTAAATATATGTACATTTGTATCAACTTGCCCACATGATAAGACTGAGCATTTCAATGGAAAAAGGAAATACATTTTAAAATATATATTTTGAGTTATTTTCATGAAATTAACAGACACTGATTTATTAGAAATACAATGATGATTAAAAATCTAATTTAAGCATGGGGGCTTTAATTCCATTTTTTATTTTTGTCTTTTCACCCTATAATTATTTGATTAGGTTTACTTGGTTAAAATAGTGATGAAATAAAACCAATTCAACCGCTACTTCTACTAACTGCATTTTGAAAGTCAAGTGACGAGGAAAAGACAGAAGTAGAAAGTGGAGAAAGTGTTCAACTGACAGTGCTAATAAGTTAATGTAAATAAAAAGCAAACAGGCTGAAGGTACCGCAACCACCAATAAGCGGTGTGAGGTTTCGTACTCCTGCAGTTAAAAAGCACAAGTCTGTGGCCCCATTGATAGCCTAGACCATTGTAAACACAGTCTGGAACAACATTAGTGTAGCTTAGGGTGGCATCACTGTTTTCTCTCTCAACACCAGTACACAAGACCCTTCCTTCCTAGAAGATGGTCTCTGTGGCCCATGAAAAATTGCTAATTGTATTTCTCTTTTGAGTCAAACAGAAAGCATATTAATATGCTGACATTCTACGGTGTGTGTGTTTGTTTGCATACTTGCGTGTGGGCCTGTGCGTGGGGGATGACCCATGCCGTTCAACTTGAGTCATTAATGAACATTTCGATAAACTTCAGTGTTGTTCCGGGCAAGCCAAACAGAGATGTTACTTCTCCTAAAAATGATGTGTGTGCGTGCTCGCTTGTGTATGTGTGTGGTGATAATGCCATATCAACAGTAAAATACTGTCCCATTGTTCCTCTGATGGTAGGCTGATAAACAATGTTTTGCAGCAGGCTATGTTGATCCTGTCAATGGGAAGCATTGATAGCTTTCATGTCAGAAGAGTTCACAAATTCTCTGCCTGGATTAAGAGCATTTGATAGCTGTGTGTGAGCGCTTGTGTCACCCCAAACTCTCTCTCTGTCCCAACAGATCACCACTAAGTACCACATTTGTATTATGTGACTATTAATTTTGTGAGTTTGTGGTGTGTGCATCTGTAGTTATCCTCCGAACCTTTCTTGCTCTTTCTCCATCCAGTATACCACCCTTGCAGCTCACTGTATCTCCCGCACCCCACCCCCTGCCGAGGTGAGTGATTGGCTGATTAGATTGGACACAGACTAACACAGCAGCGGTTTTACCTATGCAACCACCATCAATCACTCAGGGGAGACGCTCTCTAAACGAAGGCTTGGTAAATAAACCGTCCCCCTACTAACCCAGAGGCAGAGCCCACCCCTGTAACGGGTCAGTAGGCTCAGTAGTAGGGGGCTAACCCTACATCCCTGACCCCCTCCCTGGGTTTCACACCCCGACCTGGCCTCCCGTCTCCCCTCCCTCGTCTTGATAAGGGGTGAACCAACACCTCTGGTCTTTTGTGCTCCTACTGAGAAGCGTTTTTGCCACTTTCCCCTTGGTCAGGCCCTTTAATCTTACTCCTCTGGAAATGTTGTGGAGAAGAGAAGCCATGCATGAATACAGATACAGTATCAGTGGCAATCTGGAAGACACCTCAGATGGCCACCATGGAAAAGAAGTGCCAATCACTCCTGATAAGCTGAATGAAACGTTTTGTGATCCAAGAGGGACTTGAACAACATTGCCACGCTTTTACACACACGTACATATACACACCCCACACACACACAAAGGCTGAAACGCAAACAATACATGTCACTTATTTGCTCTGCCGCTTGTTTGCTGACTCTGGTCTCTCCCACTGGGCAGCCGGCTCTCAAGTTTCTCAGCCCCAGAATCAGCTCATCCTACAATCCAGCACAGCGGCATGAGCAGCGAGGGGAGATAGGGCACAAAAAAAGCCTGGAGAAGTGTTTTCTCAGCAAACCTCGGCTCTCTGAGACACTGGAGAGCAGGTTTTCACTCCGAGCTGCATCACAATGTCTTTCCTGTGATAACCCCCCATGCTTCCCCTTCCATTTTTCATCCTTCCCTGCTCCCATCCACGACTTCACCCCCCCCCCCAAACACACAGACCAGTGGCTTCAAGGAACTCTGCGACCCTCTCTCAGGTCGGAGGGGTGGAGTAAGACACAGGCAAGCATCCCCATAATCCCTGCACCCCTGCCAAAGTTAACAGATAGCAGGGATTCAGTATCAAAGTTGCTCATATTTGGCTCCACAAACACAATAGCCCATTGCAAAAAATATGAGCCCAAGGAGCCCCCCCCCCCCAACGTTTAATTATGAACATTGGGGAAATCTAACCGTGGTGCCCTAGGTACTTTGCACCAGGTTCCCTACCGGGAGTGAAAGCATAGCTTGGGATTTTGACCAATTCCTGACTTCCACTCTGCTTCCCCGTAGTCATCCTCCTTTGGCATTTACTGTAGCTGTTCTTTCCCTCTAAATTCCTTCTGACTCCTGAATAGTGAAGCAACAGAAAACGTTGCTGAACTATGGAGGGTGAGCAGTGCCAGATGATCATACTAGCAACAATCTGTTGATAAGCATCTGCTTGCTAAGGTTAAGTTTAGGGTTAGGATAAGGGTTAAGGTTAGGGTTAGAAATTGGGTTAGTAGATAGTTGAAATGTTACTGCGTCTACAGATGGACTATCCAAATAAAGTGTTACCTGAAAATGAGATGCTTAAATGCTAAATAGGAATGTGAAAATGATAAATACACGTATATTTTTAGATCACTAATTCATGCCACAATGAAATTGCAATGTTTAAATGAAAATCTGAAATGGCTAATTTGAAATGGAATTTATAAATGAAATTGGCAAATGGTAAACAAAAAATGGTAAATGGAAAGTGGGTATTTTTATTTTTCAACTGCCCAATGTAGCATTTTTTTCTCTTTTCATTTTCAAAATATTAGCAAATTGCTTCCTGGAGGCATGAACCAGGAAACCAACACGACACCACCCTGCAGAGATACATCCTAGCCATGTCACGCTCACTGTGCATTGATTTTACACTAGTGTAACTGATGGGGTTTGAACCTGGTGTCCTGTACCCCAGAAGAACACCTTAACCTGCTAAGCCAAAGCCTAGGTAAATTAGCTTGGGGAGCCATTGCAATTTTTCTGATCCCACTCAGGCAAAGTTACACAAAGTTACTCATCACATGTGTGTGGTCATCAAGCCACTTCTTTCTGGTTTGTTCTTCACATGATGAGGAACCTTGCTTGATACCTGAAGAGTTGCATTGGCTATAGGCTTTGGTTTAGCGGGCTAATGTCCTCCACTGATGTGCAGACGATGCTTGTTCCTATTTGTGCAGTGGCTCAGATGGGTCTCTGTGAGGAGGAGGAGGTCAAAGAATGGTGAATTGTAACTGAGGTAGTTCAGTTACTACACATGCTTGATGATTAGGTTTAACCTTGCCTGAGACCTGAAGAGTAGCATTGGCTCCCCGAGTCAATGCTTAGGCTTCAGCTTTGCAGGCCTATGCTTTTCTGGTGCTCAGGAAACCTGGGTTAGCACCATGTGTGTTGGTTACACGGGGTGGTGGCACTGGAATCCTCATCTCTCCCAAGTGGACATTCTCTCTTTCTCCCCTGACCCATCTGTCTATCTCCTCATTTGAATTCCATGCTGTCACAGTTACCAAGCTTAACATCCTTATCATTTATCGCACTCCAGGTTCCCTTGGAGAGTTCATCAATGAGCTTGACGCCTTGATAAGTTCCTTTCCTGAGGATGGCTCACCTCTCACAGTTCTGGGTGACTTTAACCTCCCCACGTCTACCTTTGACTCATTCCTCTCTGCCTCCTTCTTTCCACTCCTCTCCTCTTTTGACCTCACCCTCTCACCTTCCCCCCCTACTCACAAGGCAGGCAATACGCTTGACCTCGTCTTTACTAGATGCTGTTCTTCCACTAATCTCATTGCAACTCCCCTCCAAGTCTCCGACCACTACCTTGTATCCTTTTCCCTCTCGCTTTCATCCAACACTTCTCACTCTGCCCCTACTCGGATGGTATTGCGCCGTCCCAACCTTCGCTCTCTCTCTTCCGCTACTCTCTCCTCTTCCATCCTATCATCTCTTCCCTCTGCTCAAACCTTCTCCAACCTATCTCCTGATTCTGCCTCCTCAACCCTCCTTTCCTCCCTTTCTGCATCCTTTGATTTTCTCTGTCCCCTATCCTCCAAGCCGGCTCGGTCCTCCCCTCCTGCTCCGTGGCTCGACGACTCACTGCGAGCTCACAGAACAGGGCTCCGGGCAGCCGAGCGGAAATGGAGGAAAACTCGCCTCCCAGCGAACCTGGCATCCTTTCACTCCCTCCTCTCTACATTCTCCTCTTCTGTCTCTGCTGCTAAAGCCACTTTCTACCACTCTAAATTCCAAGCATCTGCCTCTAACCCTAGGATGCTCTTTGCTACCTTCTCCTCCCTCCTGAATCCTCCTCCCCCTCCCCCCCCTCCTCCCTCTCTGCGGATGACTTCGTCAACCATTTTGAAAAGAAGGTTGACGATATCCGATCCTCGTTTGCTAAGTCAAACGACACCGCTGGTCCTGCTCACACTGCCCTACCCTGTGCTTTGATCTCTTTCTCCCCTCTCTCTCCAGATGAAATCTCGCGTCTTGTGACGGCCGGCCGCCCAACAACCTGCCCACTTGACCCTATCCCCTCCTCTCTTCTCCAGACCATTTCCGGAGACCTTCTCCTCTACCTCACCTCGCTCATCAACTCATCCTTGACCGCTGGCTACGTCCCTTCCGTCTTCAAGAGAGCGAGAGTTGCACCCCTTCTGAAAAAACCTACACTCGATCCCTCCGATGTCAACAACTACAGACCAGTATCCCTTCTTTCTTTTCTCTCCAAAACTCTTGAACGTGCCGTCCTTGGCCAGCTCTCCTGCTATCTCTCTCAGAATGACCTTCTTGATCCTAATCAGTCAGGTTTCAAGACTGGGCATTCAACTGAGACTGCTCTTCTCTGTGTCACGCAGGCTCTCCACACTGCTAAAGCTAACTCTCTCTCCTCTGCTCTCATCCTTCTAGACCTATCTGCTGCCTTTGATACTGTGAACCATCAGATCCTCCTCTCCACCCTCTCCGAGTTGGGCAACTCCGGCGCGGCCCACGCTTGGATTGCGTCCTACCTGACAGGTCGCTCCTACCAGGTGGCGTGGCGAGAATCTGTCTCCGCACCACGTGCTCTCACCACTGGTGTCCCCCAGGGCTCTGTTCTAGGCCCTCTCCTATTCTCGCTATACACCAAGTCACTTGGCTCTGTCATATCCTCACATGGTCTCTCCTATCATTGCTATGCAGACGACACACAATTAATCTTCTCCTTTCCCCCTTCCAGGCGGCGAATCGCATCTCTGCATGTCTGGCAGACATATCAGTGTGGATGACGGATCACCACCTCAAGCTGAACCTCGGCAAGACGGAGCTGCTCTTCCTCCCGGGGGAGAACTGCCCGTTCCATGATCTCGCCATCACGGTTGACAACTCCCTTGTGTCCTCCTCCCAGAGTGCTAAGAACCTTGGTGTGATCCTGGACAACACCCTGTCGTTCTCCACTAACATCAAGGCGGTGACCCGATCCTGTAGGTTCATGCTCTACAACATTCGCAGAGTACGACCCTGCCTCACACAGGAAGCAACGCAGGTCCTAATCCAGGCACTTGTCATCTCCCGTCTGGATTACTGCAACTCGCTGTTGGCTGGGCTCCCTGCCTGTGCCATTATACCCCTACAACTCATCCAGAACGCCGCAGCCCGTCTGGTGTTCAACCTTCCCAAGTTCTCTCACGTCACCCCGCTCCTCCGCTCTCTCCACTGGCTTCCAGTTGAAGCTCGCATCCGCTACAAGACCATGGTGCTTGCCTACGGAGCTGTGAGGGGAACGGCACCTCCGTACCTTCAGGCTCTGATCAGGCCCTACACCCAAACAAGGGCACTGCGTTCATCCACCTCTGGCCTGCTCGCCTCCCTACCTCTGAGGAAGCACAGTTCCCGCTCAGCCCAGTCAAAACTGTTCGCTGCTCTGGCACCCCAATGGTGGAACAAGCTCCCTCACGACGCCAGGACAGCGGAGTCAATCACCACCTTCCGGAGACACCTGAAACCCCACTTCTTTAAGGAATACCTGGGATAGGATAAAGTAATCCTTCTAACCCCCCCCCCTTAAAAGATTTAGATGCACTATTGTAAAGTGGTTGTTCCACTGGATATCATAAGGTGAATGCACCAATTTGTAAGTCGCTCTGGATAAGAGCGTCTGCTAAATTACTTAAATGTAAATGTAAATGTAATGTACAGAGAGCACGACATGGCTAGGATGTACTAGTACATGAGGGTGTGTTGCTCTCCTGGTTCACACCTACAAGAAGCAATAGCATACACTAGAAAACAGCCAATTTCACTTTGCACATTGCATTTTTATTTAGAATTTCTGTTTACCATTTATAATTTTCAATTAACCATTTACTATTTTCAAACTTTTAAATGTAATTGTGTCATAAATTCAACCTGGTCTTAAAGCATTTCATATTATATAGTACGCAAATCCGAGACCCTATTTATTATGATATTTCGTTTTTCGTATGGTATGTATTAATTTGTGGTAGTCCATCACCCATTTCGTTTGATATCTTACGAATTACAATTCGTATTTTATGTTGCGAATTAGCAAAACATAAAAAAAAATGTCACAAATTTGTAAAACGTACTATATGTTACGAATTTTCAAAACTTTCAAAATGTTCGAATTCTAGCTAGGTGGCTCACGTTAGCTAGCGGGTTAACAGTAGCTAGGCTAGGGGTTAGGGGTTAGGGTTAAGATTAAGTTCAGGATTAGGTGAGTTAAAGTTAAAGTTAAAGGGTTAGGTGAGGGTTAGCTAAAATAGTTGCAGTTAGGGGAAGGGCTAGCTAACATGCTAAGTTGAAGCAAAATAGCTAAAAAGTAGTAAGTAGTTGAAAAGTTGCTAATCAGCTAAAGTTATCCCTGATGAGATTCAAACTCGCAACCTTTGGGTTGCTAGATGTTCAAGTTACACACCCACACCCACACAGCCACCTCAACCAACCTCCTTACTTTTGTTTTTGCCTTAGGAAACCATCTGTCCTATGTAACCATACCAAACGTAACATACAGTGCCTTCGGAAAGTATTCAAACCCCTTGACTTTTTCCAAATGTTGTTATGTTACAGCCTTAATCTAAAATGGATTTAAAAATAATCCTCAGCGTTCTATACAATACCCCATAATGACAAGTGAAAACAAGTTTTTTGAACTTTTCACAAACAGAAATACCCTTTTTTACATAAGTATTCAGACCCTTTGCTATGAGACTCGAAATTGAGCTCAGGTGCATACTGTTTCCATTGATCATCCTTGAGATGTTTCTATAACTTGATTGGAGTCCACCTGAAGTAAATTCAATTGATTGAATATGATTTGGAAAGGCACTAAGGTCCCTTAGTTGACAGTGCATATCAGAGCAAAAATCAAGCCATGAGGTCGAAGGAATTGTCCGTAGAGCTCCGAGACAGAATTGTGTCAAGGCACAGATCTGAGGAAGGGTAACAACATTTCTACAGCATTGAAGGTCCCCAAGAACACAGTGGTCTCTATCATTCTTAAATGGACAATCGATCCTGACTAGTCTTCCAGTCCCTGCTGCTGAAAAACATACCCACAGCATGATGCTGCCACCAACATGCTTCACCGTAGGGATGGTATGGAACCACGAAGACTCTTCCTAGAACCACCATGCTTCACCGTAGGGATGGTTTGGAACCACGAAGACTCTTCCTAGATCCGGCCGCCTGGCCAAACTGAGCAATTGGCCTTGGTCAGGGAGATGGTCACTATGACAGAGCTCTAGAATACCATCCCTACGGTGAAGCATGGTGGTGGCAGCATCATGCTGTGGGTATGTTTTTCAGCAGCAGGGACTGGGAGACTAGTCAGGATCGAGGCAAAAATGAACGGAACAAAGTATATAGAGATCCTTGATGAAAACCTGCTCCAGAGCGCTCAGGACCTCAAACTGGGGTGAAGGACAACCCTTCCAACAGGACAACCCTAAGCACACAGCCAAGACCACGCAGGAGTCGCTTCAGGACAAGTCTCTGAATGTCCTTGAGTGGCCCAGCCAGAGCCCAGACTTGAACCTGATTGAACATCCCTGGAGAGACCTGAAAGCAAAGCTTCCCATCCAAACCTGACAGAGCTTGAGAGGATCTGCAGAGAACAATGGGAGAAACTCCCCAAATACAGATGTGCCAAGCTTGTAGTGTCATACCCAAGACCCCTCGAGGCTGTAATCGCTGCCAAAGTTGCTTCAAAAAAGTGAGTAAAGGTTCTGAATACTTATGTAAATGTAATATTTATTTATTTATTTTTATTAGTTAATTTTTCGAAAAACCTGTTTTTGCTTTGACATGGGGTATTGTGTTTAGATTGATGAGGGGAAAAAAACTATTTAATCAATAACGCTGTAACCTAACAAAATGTGGAAAAAGTCAAGGGATCTTAATACTTTCCTAACGCACTGCATCATACTAATTTGTGTGTCCCGGATTTACATTTACTATGTTATGTCTAGTGTATGAGACCCGGCTGCATACATCATGCACACTCATATGAAAATAAAAATGCATTTATCATTTTCCCCTTCCTATTTAGAATTTAAGCATTGCATTTTCTGTCTGGCACTGATCACCCTCCTTTTTCTAACAGCCCAAGAAAGAAAGAAATAAAGAACTAAAGACTGCATTCATCCAGTAAAGTATACACTGATTTGCCATTTATAATTATTTAGGGTCATTCAGTAAGGGTAAATTCTTAATTTGGATTACAAGGGCATTATTTGTAATTTCAGTTAAATCATGCACATCAATGGGAGATATGTGCACATGTACTGTATATACAATTGTTGCTATTAAGGTACCATTTAGTACACATACAGCTCTGGAAAAAAATTAAGAGAAAACTTGCTTCCTTCTGCTCTGACAATGTTCCCAAACTCTGAGGATTGGTTTTTCCAGCAGACAATGCTCCATGCCACACAGCCAGGTCAATCAAGGTGTGGATAGAGGACCATCAGATCAAGACCCTGTCATGGCCAGCCCAATCTCCAGACCTGAACCCCATTGAAAACCTCTGGAATGTGATCAAGAGGAAGATGGATGGTCACAAGCCATCAAACAAAGCCGAGCTGCACTGAATTTTTGCGCCAGGAGTGGCATAAAGTCACTCAACATCAATGTGAAAGACTGGTGGAGAGCAGGCCAAGACGCATGCAAGCTGTGATTGAAAATGTATTTTATATTGTTTATGTCCCTAACACTAAACCTTGAAAGGTTCAATGGGCCGGTGTCTGGCTGGATTCGAGCCCACTGAGGTTTTTAATTAATTTTCTATAGGCCGTAGTTTGAACAACTAGGCATGTTCAAACTATGCATACTGACTGATTTGGGATGGTAATGGGGTCAAGTAGATATACATTTGGTAACACTTCATTTGAAACACCTGTGTACAACGCATAAATGACTTAAATGTAAATGTACAATGTTTGCTATGAACATAACGGCTCATGTCTCCTTATAATAGCCCACTTTAAGTTCACAAATGCCTATACCTATGATGTATTAATAATATTGACAAAAACAAACATTTACATATCAATGAGACAGAGTTCCATATTGCTAGTGAATACCTGTTTGTGAACATGAGAGGGGATATCATTGCATTTCTACGGTATTTTTCCTGTTGGCCAGGTGTACTGTATAACCTGTACTGTTGCCGTTCGCTGACATTTCATTTACACAAATTAATCACTTTTTGGAAGCCTGGGGTGACACTATTAATCATTACTATTGAACCTCGCGAAAAAACTAGTAAAAATACGAGAGGGTGTGTATTGTTAGAAATCCTTTTAATAAAGAGTGACAGGGCAAATAAATCTTATTGGTTGAGTAAGAATACATTGTTTATGTTTTGAAACCCCTATATTTTCCACTGAAAGAAACCTTGTCTGTCACCATTAATAATCTTAATGATTCTAAGAGAAAATGTATCTGGGGGTTATATTACCTCTTCATTAATTGGAATACAAAATGCACAACGACCATAATATACCTTAATAAAGGTGCAACACTTATTTGTCTAAATCAGCGGCCTTGTGGGATATTTGTGCGCATTTGTATGTCATTTGTACATCTTTAAATTGTTCCTACTTTCTCAGTCATTACTGACAAATACACCAACATATGTTATATTTCTCAAGAAACACAGTAACAATATAAGTGTAATGGGAAACTGTAGAATTGTAGAAAATAATGTACAGTATGTATAAATTACTTTTAAAAGGACATTCTTCACCTATAAAGACGTTCTCACTAAAATGGTTTGGCCGATTCCACTCGTTCATGAATGGGAAACATATGCTTGTGAAGGTCAGAAACCGATCACATATTTCAATGAATGGGAAGATGATCATCTCCAGATAGGACAATGGAAGATAGGGAAATGGAAGAAATAACATTGTGTTTCAATGAACCAGTAAGTGTCTAACACTTACATCTATATGAAACTACTGCTAACGGGGAAACAATTGCTTTGGGACAATTGTGATGGGATGATTAGAGGTAAATCTGAATGAGGGTGTCAGTATAAACATCATAACGTAAAGCCAAGTATCGTGAATATTAAAGCTAGACTCGGCGAAATGACATTGCCATGAGCAGCACGGCAGATATTGAGATGAGCGTGATGCAAGACATTGTATTCACACAGTCACACACAGTATCTTTGCATGTACATGGGTTCGCTTCATGCTGTTACAGCATAGTAGCCATGGGACCAAAACAGTGGAGAAGTTGAGCCTTGCGCTTCTACGCTCTTAGTTATTGTGGAAATTGATCAACTATGCTGTTTACTTTCTGCATCCATGTCATATTGCTGTGTACATTTAAACAATAAATATGAGGATTAAAAGCTGTGTCCAGCATGCAGACCTGAACTGGTGTCCAAACAAAATACTGTGCTCTCTCTCTCTCTCTCCAACCCCCCCCCCCCCCCCCCCCCCCCCTCCAAGCTGCAGGTGGCTTCTGGTAACTCGGGATCATGACTTCCTGAACATACCGCTTATTATCAAAGCTGCAGCTCAGCTTCGGCCAAGCACAACACTCACCATACCTATGAGGCCCACCTCAAATATTTGGTTTTCCAAAAAAGTAGAGTCAGATACACTACAGGACGAAAGTATGTGGACACCTGCCCGTTGAACATCTCATTCTAAAGTCATGGGCATTAATGTGGAGTTGGTCCCCCTTTGCTGCTTTAATAGCCTGCACTCTTCTGCCAAGGCTTTCCACTAGATGTTGGAACATTGCTGCAGGGACTTGTTTCCATTCAGCCAAAAGAGCATTAGTGAGGTCAGGTACTGATGTTGGGCGATTATGTCTGGCTCGCAGTCACCATTCAAATTCATCCCAAAGGTGTTCGATGGGGTTGAGGTCAGGACTCTGTGCAGTCCAGTCAAGTTCTTCCACACCAATCTCGACAAACCATTTCTGTATGGACATCGCTTTGTGCACAGGGGCATTGTCATGCTGAAACAGGAAAAGGGCCTTCCCCAAACTGTTGCCACAAAGTTGGAAGCACAGAATTGTCTAGAATGTCTTTGTTTGCTGTAGTGTTAAGATTCCCCTTCACTGGGGCCTAGCCCAAACCATGAAAAATAGCCCCAGACCATAATTCGTCCTCCACCAAACGTTACAGTTGGCACTATGCATATAGACAGGTAGCGTTCTCTTGTCATCCGCCAAACACAGATTAGTCCGTTGGACTGCCAGATGGTGAAGCGTGATTCATCACTCCAGAGAACGCGTTTCTACTGCTCCAGAGTCCAATGGCGGTGAGCTTTACAACGCTCCAGCTTACGCTTGGCATTGCTCATGGTGATCTTAGGCTTGTGTGAAGCTGCTCGGCCATGGAAACCCATTTTATGAAGCTCCCGATGAACAGTTCTTGTGCAGACGTTGCTTCAAGAGGCAGTTTGGAACTCAGCAGTCAGTGTTGCAAACAAGGACAGATGATTTTTACACGCTACGCGCTTCAGCACACGGCGGTCCCGTTCTATGAGCTTGTGTGGCCTACCACTTCGTGGCTGAGACATTGTTGCTCCAGTTGACTGTGGCAGCTTTAGCAGGGCATAAATTTGACAAACTGATTTGTTGGAAAAGTGGCATCCTATGACGGTGCCACGTTGAAAGTCACTGAGCTCTTCAGTAATGTCAATGTCTGTCTATGTAGAGACGCATGACGGTGTGTTCGATTTTATACATCTGTCAGCAATGGGTGTGCCTGAAATGGCCGAATCCACTAATTTGAAGGGGTGTCCACTTTCTTTTGTATGTACAGTGCATTCGGAAAGGATTCAGACCCTTTGACTTTTTCCACATTTTGTTACGTTACAGCCTTATTCCAAAACGAATAAAATAAAAATAATTCCTCATCAATCTTTCCCATGAACACAGTGGCCTCCATCATTCTTAAATGGAAGAAGTTTGGAACCACCAACACTCTTCCTAGAGCTGGCCGTCCTGCCAAACTGAGCAATAGGGGGAGAAGGGCCTAGGTTGGGGAGGTGACCAAAAACCTGATGGTCACTCTGACAGAGCTCCAGAGTTCCTCTGTGGATAAGGACAACCATCTCTGCAGCACTCCACCAATCAGGCCTTTATGGTAGATTGGCCAGACAGAAGCCACTCCTCAGTCAAAGGCACAGGACAGCCCATTTGGAGTTTGCCAAAAGGCACCTAAAGGACTCAGACCATAAGAAACAAGATTTTCTGGTCTGATGAAACCAAGATTGAACTCTTTGCCCTGAATGCCAAACGTCACGTCTGGAGGAAACCTGGGACCATTACTACGGTGAAGCATGGTGGTGGCAGCATCATGCTATGGGTATGTTCTTCAGCAGCAGGGACTGAGAGACTAGTCAGGATCAAGGGAAAGATGAATGGAGCAAAATACAGAGAGATCCTTGAGTCCGGAGTGGCATCTCTGAATGTCCATGAGTGGCCCAGCCAGAGCCCGGACTTGAACCCGATTGAACATCTCTTGATTGACCTGAAAATAGCTGTGCAGCGACGCTCCCCATCCAACCTGACAGAGCTTAAGAGGATCTGCAAAGAAGAATGGAAGAAACTCCCCAAATACAGCTGTGTCAAGCTTGTAGCGTCATACCCAAGAAGACTAGAGGCTGTACTCGCTGCCAAAGGTGCTTCAACAAATTACTGAGTAAATGGTGTGAATACTTATGTAAATGTGATTTTTATATTTCTTTAATACATTTGCACAAATATCTAAAACCTGTTTTTGCTTTGTCATTATTGGTTATTATGTGTATATTATAAACAATTGAATGCATTTTTGAATAAGGCTGTAACTTAACAAAATGTGGAAAAAGTCAAGGGGTCTTAATACTTTATTACGCACTATGTAGTGTATGAGCAGTACGTAACATTTTTTTTAAAATTAAAGTGAAGTAAACTAAAGTATATAAGGTATGGGTCAAGAGGAGATGGTCTTTCGAAGAATGTCTTACAGATTTTTTGAATAAAAACAATATTAGGAAGGTAGGAGTATTTTAAAATATCTGCCTCGCAGTGCACCAATCTTGAATCAATATGGACTGGTAACATTTATGAATCCAAATGTCAAGAGATCCACCAAAGGTTACATCCTAAATGCCACGTTTGATGACTGCTGGCCCAAGTTAGTGGAACTCTAATCAAGGCAATCACCTTGTCCAGTCTGCTATCACAGACTGGAACATATTCCTGGATTCTTCCAATGACATTGAGGAATACACCACATCAGTCACTGGCTTTATCAATAAGTGCATTGAGGACGTCGTCCCGACAGTTGGGGTACATACCCCAACCAGAAGCCATGGATTACAGGCAACACTCGCACTGAGCTAAAGGGTAGAGCTGCCGCTTTCAAGGTGCGGGACTCTAACCCGGAAGCTTACAAGAATTCCCGCTATGCCCTGCGATGAACCATCAAACAGCAAAAGTGTCAATACAGGGCTAAGATTGAATCATACAACACCGGCTCCGACGCTCGTCGGATGTGGCAGGGCTTGCAAACTATTACAGACTACAAAGGGAAGCACAGCCGCGAGCTGCCCAGTGACACGAGCCTACCAGACGAGCTAAATCACTTCTATCCTCGCTTCGAGGCAAGCAACACTGAGGCATGCATGAGAGCATCAGCTGTTCCGGACGACTGTCTGATCATGCTCTCCGTAGCTGACGTGAGTAAGACCTTTAAACAGGTCAACATACGCAAGGCTGCGGGCCAGACGGATTACCAGGACGTGTGCTCCGGGCATGTGCTGACCAACTGGCAGGTGTCTTCACTGACATTTTCAACATGTCCCTGATTGAGTCTGTAATAGCAACATGTTTCAAGCAGACCACCATAGTCCCTGTGCCCGAGAACACAAAGGCAACCTGCCTAAATGACTACCGACCCGTAGCACTCACGTCCGTAGCCATGAAGTGCTTTGAAAGGCTGGTAATGGCTCACATCAACACCATTATCCCAGAAACCCTAGACCCACTCCAATTTGCATACCGCCCAAACAGATCCACAGATGATGCAATCTCCATTGCACTCCACACTGCCCTTTCCCACCTGGACACAGGGAAAACACCTATGTGAGAATGCTATTCATTGACTACAGCTCAGCGTTTAACACAATAGTACCCTCAAAGCTCATCACTAAGCTAAGGAACCTGGGACTAAACACCTCCCTCTGCAACTGGATCCTGGACTTCCTGACGGGCCGCCCCCAGGTGGTGAGGGTAGGTAGCAACACATCTGCCACACTGATCCTCAACACTGGAGCTCCCCAGGGGTGTGTGCTCAGTCCCCTCCTGTACTTCTTGTTCACCCACGACTGCATGGCCAGGCACGACTCCAACACCATCATTAAGTTTGCAGATGACACAACAGTGGTAGGCCTGATCACCGACAACGACGAGACAGCCTATAGGGAGGAGGTCAGAGACCTGGCTGGGTGGTGGCAGAATAACAACCTATCCCTCAACGTAACCAAGACTAAGGAGATGATTGTGGACTACAGGAAAAGGAGCACCGAGCACGCCCCCATTCTCATCGACGAGGCTGTAGGGGAGCAGGTTGAGAGCTTCAAGTTCCTTGGTGTCCACATCAACAATAAACTAGAATGATCCAAACACACCAAGACAGTCGTGAAGATGGCACGACAAAGCCTATTCCCCCTCAAGAAACTAAAAAGATTTGGCATGCGTCCTGAGATCCTCAAAAGGTTCTACAGCTGCAACATCGAGAGCATCCTGACCGGTTGCATCACTGCCTGGTACGGCAATTGCTCTGCCTCCGACCGCAAGGCACTACAGAGGGTAGTGCGTACGGCCCAGTACATCACTGGGGCAAAGCTGCCTGCCATCCAGGACCTCTACACCAGGCGGTGTCAGAGGAAGGCCCTAAAAATTGCCAAAGACCCCAGCCACCCCAGTCATAGACTGTTCTCTCTACTACCGCATGGCAAGCGGTACCGGAGTGCCAAGTCTAGGACAAAAAGGCTTCTCAACAGTTTTTACCCCCAAGCCATAAGACTCCTGAACAGGTAACCAAATAGTTACCCGGACTATTTGCATTGTGTGCCCCCCCCAACCCCTCTTTTACGCTGCTGCTACTCTCTGTTTATCTTATATGTGTAGTTACTTGAACTATACATTCATGTACATACAACCTCAATTGGCCCGACCAACCAGTGCTCCCGCACATTGGCTAACCGGGCTATCTGCATTGTGTCCCACCACCCGCCAACCCCTCTTTTTACGCTACTGCTACTCTCTGGTCATCATATATGCATAGTCACTTTAACCATACCTATATGTACATACTACCTCAATAAGCCTGACTAACCGGTGTCTGTATATAGCCTTGCTACTGTTATTTTCAAATTTCTTTTTACTGTTGTTTTATTTCTTTACTTACCTACACACACACACACACACACACACACACACACACACACACACACACACACACACACACACACACACACACACACACACACTTTTTTTTCGCACTATTGGTTAGTTCCTGTAAGTAAGCATTTCACTGTAAGGTCTACACCTGTTGTATTCGGCGCACGTGACAAATAAACTTTGATTTGATTTGAGATTCCTTGCATCTTCTCTCCTCGCCTCCTTCTCAAAACATTAGAAGGAAGTGCGGTGAGCATTGGGGGAGAAGATCTCCTTGAAGCAGATCCTAACCATCCAACAGCAGGCTTTCACTCTGAAGTCAACTAGAGACAGACATTGGGCAGTTCTGGCAAGTGCCAGATGGATCCTCAGGCCTAGAGGAATAAAATAGTCCTGTGTGTTAGAAATGGCTGGCCCTGCTTCACAGTGCTGCATCGCAGTGTTGCGATGCCGGGCGCAGGCACACTGACTTTGGTCGCCAGCTGTACGGTGTTTCCTCCGACACATTGGTGCAGCTGGCTTCCGGGTTAAGCGAGCAGTGTGTCAAGAAGCAGTAAGGCTTGGCGGGGTCGTGTTCTGGAGGATGCATGGTTCTCAACCTTTGCCTCTCCCAAGTCAGTATGGGAGTTGCAGCGATGGGACAAGACTGTAACTTCCAATTGGATATCTCCCCCAAAAAATGTTTCTGATGAAATGCCTGGCCCAATTTCTGGTCCCAGTCCCTGAAGTCAACTGTACCGTGTCACTGAAATGATAGCCGTCTTCAGATGTTAGCAAAGGTGAAATTGCCACGTGAGAGTAGGCTTACCAATGAACTACAATAGATTTTTTTTCAGACATTGCACAAGGTACACTCAGAGCATGTCTTGATCTGCTTCGAGCACATTGACCGGCACTGAGCAGGTCAGAGGTCAAATTTGTAGTCAGAGGTGTCTTGAGAAGATACTGTATGTCATAAACAAGACAGCACAGTTACAGATTGTGCTCTGAGCAGATCAAGACATGTTCTGATTGTACCTTGTGCAATAGCTGGGGAAAAAAATCCCTTGTGAAAGAGGAAAGCAACTGTTTCCCCAAAAAGCTCAATCAGCCATTGTTTGGCTTTATGAAAGGGCATGATTTACTGGAGAACTAGACAGTATGTTGAATAGTCATTTTACTGCTTAGTTTAATAACTACAAAATACATTTGCACACTTATATTGACAAAATTATCCATGGGCTACCATTCCTAAATTGTCTAACGTTGAATTAAACAAATTGCTGCGTTTATCTGTCGAGTTGAACCGAGAGACCCACACCGCACAAGGTGCTCAATGAACCAAACGTTGAAACAACATTCAGGGGGCTGAACTTCACCAAAACAATAAAGAAACATTTTCACAGGACAATTTGCAACAGGGCCTTTCACAACATCAACGTGACAATTGTTTTGTCTAGAGCCTCACAAAGTAGTTGTTTCATCTAGACACCTTGGGTGAAAGGAGTAAGGAATACACAGTGCGCTCGGGGGGGTTGTATGGCTAAGGTTACCCAAGTTGCTCTTGGAGAAGGATCAAACCTCAGCGAGGCCCGGGCAGCCTTTATCGTCATCCCTCACCCGCTGCTGTTATTATGGTTAGCCTTTTAGATAAACCCTTTTCTAAAAGGTGATTGCTCACAGCAGTTTCACTTTTTTTCCTTTTACATTTTAAAGGAAGGAAAGCTTTGGGGGAGAAAAGTTTGAGTTTGGGAAGATGGTGGGTGGTTGTGGGTGGGGGAATGAATGACTTGTCATCACATATTCCATGGCCTGGCTGTATGAGACAAAAATGTGTCTTTCCTCAGCGCTTCTCAATTCAAGGACAACAGGAATTTCTCTTTGTCCCTTTTTGCATTAATCCAATTACCAAACACCTGCAGACATGCAATAACAGTTTCTGTGCCAAGACATCCATCCACCCGCTTTTAAAAATGGTTTTCTGTTGGAAGAATATAATCATCTGCGATCGAGAGTCGTGTTACACACCTGCCAAGTCTTAAACTAAAAAAATAACATCCAAATGTTTTGAGGTATTTTAAGAATGGCTTAGAGTGAATTTCAGATACAAATCCTGCCATCCTGCTAAAATACGGGTGCTCACTCGACGCATTGAACTACATGTTTCCCTTTGCCCGGTTTTCCCCCCACACGCTTTGAGAGAAAGAGACTCGGCTGTCTTGTGTTTACAGTATAAGATGAAAGAAGTTAGCACATTTTTGCATAATTCAAATGGTAGGAAGTCATTGACATGACGAATGGTCTTGGATCAGCTTTTGAAGAGTGAAAGAATGAGAAAGTAAAAGCCAGATGACATTTGAAATTCACGAACAGATAAAGGTCTTCCATTCAGATATACAGTATTTAGCCATTGCTGAAATGTGTCTCAGAAATGGGGTGATCACTCTAAACAGAAGTTACATTTTCAGGCAGGGGAATGGAAAGTACAAGGACCAGTAGTAAGCACCCACCTCTGGTTCAACGGGTCTGGACTCTGTTCCACATAGACAACAGTCATTGGTGAGCAGGGGAACTTTGTCCAACCCCTTGTAAAGTTGTTTTTGATATCCAAAAGGTGGGAATTAAGATTCAGATTTAATAGTTGGTTCTGTATTGATTTGTAGATCAATGATACTGTAAATCTACAAATCAATACAGAACCAACTATGAAAATCTGTATCTTAATTCACACCATTTGGATAATTTTAATTCTGGATTTCTAAGATGAACAGTAAGTTAGCTACCACACTTGTTTTTGCTAGCAAATGTAACGCTCCCTCCAAAAGGGGGCGCCTCTAGTGTTTACATTTTTATGTTTGTGATGTACCTACCTCAAGCATATATAGTGCCTTCAGAAAGTATTTATACCTCTTGACGTATTCCACATTTTGTTGTGTTAGAGCCTGAATTCAAAATGGATTAAATATATGCATTTTACCCATCTACACACAAACCCCATAATAACAGTGAAAACATGTTTTTAGAAATGTTGGCAAATGTATTAGAAATGAAATGAATAACTATCTCATTTACTTAAGTATTCACACCCCTTCGCTATGACACTCCAAATTGCTTTTCAGCAGCAGGGACTAGGATAGACGGAGAGACGGAACAATGAATGGAGCCAACAACAGGCAAATAGTCGATGAGAACCTGCTTCAGAGTTCAAATGACCTTAGACTGAAGTGAAGATTTACGTTGCAACAGGACAATGACCTCAAGCATACAGCCAAAGCAACACTGGAATGGCTTCAAAACAAGAATGTGAAAGTCCTTGAGTGGCCCATCCAAAACCAATAATCCCTTTGAAAATCTGTGAAAAACTTGAAGATTGCTGTTCACCATTGCTCCCCATGTAATCAGGAAGGCCAAGTCAAGACAACCTGAATGACCATAGAAAGTTTTGGATGGCTATTAAGTCTATGTCTGGTAACAGTAATGTAAATGAATTACCGTCAGGTGTATTGAAGGACTCTGTTGCTGTATATGTTTCAATGAGCACTTTCTATAATCTGGTAGGCTGTATGATTCAGTATCCTCTGGCTCTGTACAACCCTGTGTGGATGAACCAGTGAGAGCTGGTCAAACTTGTAACTTTTTGCCATTCTCAGTGCAGGAGGTACATAAAGCCCTGAAATCCTTGGATCAGAGAAAACCTGCAGGTCCTGATCTTCTTGATCCCTGCTTTTTAAAACTGGCAGCTGATTTCATAGCTGAACCACTTACATATCTGTTCAATCTAACCCTGGAATGTAATGAAATTCCAAAGATCTGGAAATCAGCATTTGTCCAACCACTTTAGAAAAGGGGGAGATCCAACTCTTTGAAATAATTATTGGCCAATCTCAAAGCTGTCACCCCTGGTGAAAATACTTGAAACCCAGCACTGTGTCTCACTTTTTATTGATCTCTCTAAGGCTTTTGATACAGTTGATCATGCTATACTGAGGCAGAGATTGTCGAGCGTAGGTCTTTCAGGGGCATGCAGTTGCATGGTTTGCGAACAATCTTCCTGATAGAACTCAGTGCACTCAATTTGATGGGCTCATGTCTGTTAAATTGTCTGTCTGTAATGGTGTGCCCCAGGGCTCTGTACTTGGTCCCCCCCCCCTCTTATTCACTATTAATATAAATAATTTTGACAAAAATGTCCAAAATGCACAACTTCACATGTATGCTGATGATACTGTTATTGTTGTGCCTTGTCTCTCACAAAAGCTTTCCAGAACTTGCAAACTGCGTTTTATAGTGTTCAACATACCTTGTGCCTTGAATTGAAGCTTATCCTCAATACTGACAAAACTAAACTAATTGTGTTTTCTAAAGCAAGAAATAGACCTCTGAACCTTTCACCTTTTACTACCTGTCAGGGCAATGAGATTGAGACTGTAACCTCATATAAATATCTTGGAATTTTAATTGATGATGTCCTCTCTTTTAAATTGCATATTCAATGACTTATAAAAATATTGAAGCTGAAGTTGGGATTTTATTTTAGGAATGAGGCCTGTTTTTCTTTTGAAGCCAGAAGGAGGCTAGTATCAGCTACATTATGCCTTTACTAGACTATGAGGATATTTAATATATGAATGCTTCCGTTCAGTATTTGAGATCAATTGACACCCATTACCATGGGGCATTGAGATTTATTTTAAACTGCAAAACCCTTACGCACCACTGCACTTTATATACAAGGGTTGGCTGGCCTTCTCTAGTCAATTCTAAGCTCAGTCACTGGTATACTTTTATTTACAAAGCCATTTTACACTACCATTTTATTTGGCCATTTTTATTGTTCGTTGTGGTGGGTACTCTCTTCGTTCGCAGTTCTTTGTCCTGCTAATTGTTCCAATTGTACAAACTTAATTTGATAAAAGGTCTTTCATGTGCTCTGCGCCATCGGCTTGGAACGCCTTACAAAACACTTTTAAACTGTAAGAACTTGTCCCGATTGGTGTTTTTAAATCATTGATGAAGGATTTTGAGGCTGATTCCCTGTTTTTAATTAGCTGTTTTATGATTTTGTTATACTCGTATGCATTCTATGTTTTTTTACTAGATTACCTGTAGTTGATTTCATGTCTGTCTATAATTTTGTAATGACTTGGTGCTGCCTATCTTGGCCATGACGCTCTTGAAAAAGAGATTTCAAATCTCAATGAGCCCTTCCTGGTTAAATAAAGGTTAAATGAAATAAAATAAAACAGAGCTTGAGAAAATCTGCAGGGATGAATTGGAGACAATCCCCAAATCCAGATGTGCAAAGCTAATACAGGCATACTCAAGACGACTCAGGGCTGTAATCGCTGCCAAAGGTGCTTCTACAAAGTATTGACTCAGGGGTGTGAATACTTACTGTATGTACATGAGATATTTCTGTAATTAATTTTCAATACTTTTGTTAACATTTTTAAAGACATGTTTTCACTTTGTCGTTATGGGGTATTGTGTGCAAATGGGTGAAAAGAAAAATCTATTTAATCCATTTTGAATTCAGGCTGTTGCACAACAAAATGTGGAATAAGTCAAGGGATATGACTACTTTGAAACACAAAGGCCGACGGAAATAGCTGTAGTCATACAGGGGTCAATCGTGACATCTTAATGACAGTATAAATCCAGGTAATTAGTTAGGTTCTGAAGTCAGTCACACCCTGCAATTATAACATGTATTTCAATAACAGAAAATAACACCTTTAGCCTATATCTCATTCTAAGCCGGATGGGCATGTGTCACAGTATTATGTTATGAGGTGCTCCACGTTAATTTGAAAAATGTATAGAATTATAAAGGGAGCCTGTCATAACTGACCTTTGCCTTCACAGACCTTTTGGGACCATCAAATTTACATATATGATTTTTTGGACACACCCTTGGTCGGTGGACCTGAACTGATGTACTGAACCTTGCCATTTATGTTGATTTCCACTATGATTCATGTGATGCTGCTTCATGGAGAAAATTACTTTCCTCAGCCGTGCGATGTGTTACCTCACTGGTGTGTCCCCCCCCCCGCCCCATCTCACCAGCTAACATTATGGTTCCTGTTTAGCCGGGCACATAGTTTGAAACATTGACGAGAATTAGTATTTATTTTTGGAACAGATTCACCCAGTTTCTAAATGTTTTCTCCCTAATGAACATGATCCTGTGAACTAAGGCCTCTTTCAGTGAAGATGGATCCTTTTTCTACAAATGTGGGTTAATTCTATAACCATAACATTGACAATATAGCTTCCTCTGTTGAGAAAATTCACTTTACTTCTGCCTCTTTTTGTTACAAAACGAATAAGGAATACCATGCTAAAACATGACAAAGCCCCCTTGAAATAGAGTGGTTATTGATACTCGAATCTAAATAACTCTCACATCCATGTGATAATCAGCATAAAGATAAAATGTAATTCAGTCACAATGAGTACAATGTCAAAGGGCTCGATTCAATCTGTATAGCTTAAGCGCTATCGAAATGTAAAGGTCATTTACTATTGAGCCAGCATATGCAGTGTTTACCGTGATGCAGTCTCCACTAACGTGGGAACATTGCCTTTACATTTCAATGATGCTATAACGCTGAACTTCACCAATACAGATTGAATCCAGCCCAAACTTTCTGAGCCTCTCATGCCCTCATCCCTTCAAAAAAAAGGAATAGTTAAATGATCTAAATACCTTGCTGTGAAATTTGTGTGTTAGATAATTATACAGCCTGAGGCTATCTACTGTATATCTACAGTCTGAGAAAAAAGATGATCTAAAACCTAAAATTATTCTTCTGCTGTCCCCATAGGAGAACCCTTTTGAAGAACCCTTTTGGTTCCAGGTAGAACCCTTTTGGGTTACATGTAGTACCCTTTCCACAGACGGTTCTAAATGGAACCCAAAAGGGTTGTACGTGTAACCAAAAAGGGTTATCCTATGGGCACAGCCAAATAACCCTTTTTGGAACCCTTTTTTCTAAGAGTGTACTCTTGGAATGGCTCTGGTTTTGCAGGCCATCTCTACAAAAATGTTACAGGTTTGCATTTTTCATCAAGAATCTTGTGGAGGCAGCTCTGCAGAGTGATCACTAGCTTGCACAGCCACAAAGTAGTAAAATCAGATTTTAAAGCTAACCCTAACCTTGAATCAATTCAATTGTTTTCATACATTTTTACAATATAACAATTTTGACTTTTCTAATGGAAATCTCTCAGTTCTGCCTCCATGACAAGACTCATGACAATAAACGTCAACCAGCAGAAATGTCAGCTTCTATTTCAGCCACTTGTTTTGATTAATCAAGTTTCATTCCCCAACAGAAGCACTTCTGTCATACTAGACAAGGCAAATATACTTTGCTTTGATTGTATTGTAATTCATGAGAATAACTCAAAATGCTTGTTGATATTTTTACAGTGATAACTTTGAAACAGGATATGATTCAATTAACACCACACACACACACACACACACTCAGCCCTGGCCCAGTTTGCAGGCCATATAATTATTTAACCCTTCACTTCAGATTGGTTTTCTAACTCCTCATCTCTCCACTGATGTTGAGAGTGGCACTTGACAACAGAGTGCTAAGAGTTACAGGCCGCTCATTAGGCAAGTGGTTCCTCAATTATCTGTGTGAAGACAAACATTGGGAGTGTCAGCCACCCTCACTCAGTCATTTAAACAATGTTTATAAACTATCAACAAGTGGTCAAGCTACACTTGTAAGGGATTCCTGCTGCCTTTTCACTGGATTCTGACAGAGATAACAAGCTAATATCATTCTTATGTCTACATCAGTGTGTGTGTGTGTGCGCGTGCGCACGTGTGTGTGTGTGTGTGTGTGTGTGTTTGTGTGTGTGTGTGTGTGTGTGTGTGCCAAACCAAAGCAAAAACGAATACAGAATGTGTGGATAATGTCTTTGTTGAATCGGTTGTTAGCCTAGATATTGCTTTTTCATTTAAGTAGACATTTTGGAATTGATTACATTCTATTAATCTACGTACATCTACATTAGCAGTGTCTGCCCATGGGATGATGCTTCTGTGAGAATTCTGAAGTCAAGTGAGTCATCCAAATCGGGCAGTACCATCTGTGTTACATTTTGGGGGCTCTTTGCAAGCTATTTCCAGTTAATAGGCTAAATATATGCAGTTGAAACCCAACACAAATTCCCACCTCTGTCTCAACAACTCACCCCCATTTTCTGTAGATAACGACCAACACACTATCACAGCTTATTGTGAAATTAACACAAACTACTTATTCTAAATTTATGACAGGATTTTCATCACAACACATTTTGTGTGTATTACACAACTTTCTTTCTTCATAACACAAATTCCAATTTGTTGTGGCTGATGTTAGCTAAGCTAGCTAGGTGGCTAACATTAGCTAGGTTAGGGTTAGGGGTTAAGGTTAGGGTAGGGGTTAAGGTTAGAGCTAGTTAGCTAAGTAGTTAAAGGGTTAAGTTTAGGAGTTAAGTTAAAGGGTTAAGGTTAGGGTTGCTAACATGCTAAGTAGTTGCAAAGTTATCCATGATGAGATTTGAACACACAACCTTTGGATTGCTAGAAGTTTGTGTTTTAAGTCCACCCATCCTCCCCGACCAACTTCCCTCTTATCGTTTCTGTCTTAAGTAACCTATTGTCTTCATCTGTGATTGTAACGCACTGTATACAAAATCATATACTGCAATTGAAAAAATATTTTGTGTGCCTGTCACAAATTTCCAATAAGCAATTTGTGTCTATTTCACAATAATATGTGATACTGGGTTGAGGGCGACAAGTAGACCTATGCTACTGAAAGGGGAGGGTGGTATGTTTTACACCTAGTTCACTAACATCCTCACCTCCTCACTGTGAAAACCGCAATGTATGGTTAACATTCTGTGGCTGACATTTGGTGTTACATGTTGGGAGCTCTCCCTATTAGCAAAATGCCTTGAAAACAATTGTACAGTTTTTCCGCCAACATAACTATCAATCACCCTCTCCGTGACTGATTTGATAATAACATTTATTTATAATGAAGAAAACTGCAGAGGCTCCATTGAATCCATGTACTGTAGGAAAAATGTATATCAGTCATTTTCAATTCAACAGACACTCAGACAGTACTCACACTATACAAACACTTCCATCCACAACAAGCACATTGTTCTCTCTTGTTGAACTTTCTGCACCCCTTTTCTTGGTAGTGAATGATTTTTCAATAACATCCTCAACAGACAGCCTCTAATTGTCTGTTTCCCCTCAAAAACTAATCCAAAAGCCATTTCTCTTTGAGAGGTTTGCAGATGAACACTAACCAAACAAACTTTCCAGAAGAAGGGCCAGATTTAACCTTGTATCCAGACAAAGGGTAAAATTAATCAGCATAAAAAGAATAACTCTAATAACATTAATTGTGATGAATCGCCCAGATACTGTAACACACCTTTCCTTGTCAAAAAACGAATCTCTGCATAATTTAAACGGATGGCCTGTTGAAATTAATAGAAAATTAAGATGTGCAAAAAAAAAGAGAGAGCTGCCAACCCCAAGAATTCACCCCTGTAGCAGCTTCGAGCCAATACTATCAATTGTGCTGTAGATTCGAAACCATTGTTATTCTTGCAGATGTTAGCAATAAAGGAAGGGGTGGGGGGGTGAGAGATGAGGGAAGAACGAGATTAAGCAAAAGCAGACGTTAGAAATTACACCGTGGGCCTGTAATCATGGGAGCCTGCTGCAGTTTAGTAGTTATGGATACCAGACCGCAGAGCACCTGACGTTCTATTGCTATATTTATATCTTTCTAAATAGGCTTTTGGCCCATCAGCCAAAATCATTCTTGTCGGCTCTTACAGCAGCAGTAAAAAGGATGTGGGGGAAAAGGAGAATTGGACTGTGTCCCGATGCTCTTAAATGGCTTCTCTTCTTATACTCTCTCTCACGACCGTTCAGGTGAAAAGACAGGATAGGCTTAGGTCGAACACCACGTTGTACACTATGTACTGTACACTGACTCTCTTACAGTACCCACACACTTACACATACTATACATACACCGACACTCCAACACACACATACACACTACATTCGCTTGCTCGCACACACACACACACACACACACACACACACACACACACACACACACACACACTGCTGCTACCCTATTTATTATCTATCCTGATTGTCTAGTCACTTCTACTTTTTAGCTCTGCATGTTGGGAAAGGGCTCATAAGTAAGCACTTCACGGTAAAGTCTTCACCTGTTGTATTTGGCTCATATGACAAATAAAATATGATTTGAGGCTATTGAAAGGAGGCTATTGAAGACTGTTTGGAACCAGCCATGATTTGAGAAGTGTCCAACTACTTCTCTTTAATGATCCTTCGCAAAGTCAAAATACTAATACAAAATGTAATCCTAATTTCCTTTATCTCCCTTCTGACACTGTTCAGAAGACTTGAGAGAGTAGGTGAGAACAGGTGAATGTTGAAAAACGTCACATCATGATGGCTTTTAAATTCCTTTTGATCCCTGGTTTGTCATTTCAAGCCCCGGTTATGTTTTTTTTATAATGCCCCGCGATGACAGGTGAATGGATGGTAATAAGTACACCTTATCTACATCCCTTATTTAGCTCAAGAGATTGGTTCTTAGAGAAACAATGAAAAAGCCATCAGTGGTGTTGCTCTGTGAAAAGTGGTTGATAGACTTGTTGGGCTTCCCCTGAGGACTGGAACTGTGAAAAATATACATTCAACCTCCAGTCAATCCATCCCTAATCCCCCATATCCCCAAACCACTTTGGAACAATGAGGGCGGAGATTCACTGTCCCTCTGTGAAAGAGATGCCATCTCTCACGTTGGATTTTGTGGCCACATAAATTCTTAGGGGATATTGTAGCAATTTGCCAGGAATCTGCTTTTGTAAAAGAGCCCGGTTGTCAGACGAGACCTCATGTCAAACTGAGGAAATTCTTGAGATCGTTTTGTAGAATCAACATGCCAAATCCTGGGCTCCCAACCACTCTGCTTCTGCTATAGTATAACATTGGTCTGTGGTAGTATTTTTTGGGTTTCTAGTCTATGCAGTAGGAGACCTCTACACCACAGACATTCATGTTAGCTCTCTGGAAGCTTTATAGCCTTGACTCTTTCGTACACTGGTTCCGTTTCAAGTGTTTTGCAGCTTTGTTTTATGGCGGGAACACTCAAGCTCCCTAGCTACATCGTCTGTGCAAACAACCATCCACAGTGTAAATTAATTGCGATATTTATATATGTATTGATGTATAGTTCTCAACCAAGTTTAGTGCAGGGGGCTACCCACAGCCCCTGTACCAAATGACTCTATTAAATAAATGCCCTATGTCTAATGTTGGGCATTAGTGTGGTGAATTACCATAAACAGACCTACTGACACCTAAAAGTCTTGAAATGGGAGCAAAAATACCAGCATTTAATCCCTTATTGCTTCCAGATTAACCATTACATTATTACAAGAAAAAAGAGATGGAGGGAGGTTAGAACCCAGGAGAGAGGAAGTGTTGGGGCGTCAGCTTCTTGGGCTTTCTGGGATCCAGATGAACAGAAGCAGCTCCGACGGCAGCCATCGGGGATTTGTGTTTGCAGGAGTCGTCAACGGGCTAGACCGGCCTGAGATAAAGAGAGTATAGGGAGAGTCTCGGTCATGTCAACACTGGTCGGGCACACGGCGTCCTGCTCCTAAACCACTCTGTCAGCCATTTGTCAAAGGAGTGCAATTATAGTGACTCACACCCGAGGAGCACATACCTCTATTCATCCTCAAGGGCCTTTATCCAAACAGAAGCACCAAATTGTACAGTAAATAAAAAGTGCAATGTTTTGTTTTTTTTGCTCACTCTGTGACAGCATGGGCCGACGGGCGGATGTGAGACTGCACTCAGAGTAAGCCTGTTGATGTACTGAGGGCAAAAAGAAAACACCAGGACGATGACACAGTTAATTACAGGCTGAAGACACAGTACACTAGTCTTCAATAGGACCCGCTAACCCAGTTTACGGGAGAAGTCGACGACATCACTTGTCTTGAATCTGAAGAATGTGCTATTTGATTCATGTTCTTGACATAACGCTGTTTACAATGTGAACCAAAAAGTAACTCTATGCATATTAATAAAAAAATGCTTTGATATTGTGCAAGACAAATATTCCAGAAACCCAGTAATTAGCTTTAATTGATTATAGCCCTCATAAGTAGACTTGTTGGTTCACTTTGATACTTTGGTTTTTCAGGGAATTTTGACATATAAAAACATATTTGACATTTGCACCCTGATGCAGTTCCCCATTTATGAGAGTTCCAGAATACTATTCAATTTCACAAGAACTCAAAATAAAAATGTCAGGGTGTGTTGAAAACTATGCACATTCTATAGTACGTTAACACACTCCGAGCTGTCCTAAAACTGCCACTGTTGAACGCCGTGGCATAAAACAAAGACTTCAATAACTATAGGCCTGGCTAACACCGACCCCTCAGCACTAAGTTGGGTTGGTGTATGTGGGTGACTTTTTCAATGATGTAATGCACCAAAGCATGTGTACACGCAGAGGCCCATCCATCCGTCAAAAGGAATGCCCATCAGCGGACTCCCATCTCTGGGGGATGCCCCCCTCCCGACCCTCTCCTGATGCTGTCACCCCTGGCCCAACCTCCCGTCATGAACCCTGAAAGGCTGCGTTGAAATATGAGGCACCTCACAGTCAAGGTCGCCCTGTTCCTCCCTGCCCCGGGTTCATATTTATTTAGGGATTGGCCACCAAGCAAAGCGTGCCAGTAAGCTAACTGTTTCCCTGCCCTGGCAAATTTCCAACTTCAAGGCTGGAATTATGGAATTGAAAACCACCTTCTCGTTGGGAGACGAAGAAAAAAGTGGAAAAAGAATGTAGGAGAGTCCCTGAATATCAGAGTGAGGAATCCATGTTGCTCTCCTTCCACAAATTTGAGTGTGGTTGAGGTTCCTACAGTATGGCGCTACTACCAAAGTGGTCCAAAGTACACAGGTCCAGGAGTGCGCAAGTTAATATCGGTTCCTATCACACAATCTAAAAACTGTACTGAATGGATCTGACAAAGTGGAACAAGCCCCTCTGTTTGAAAAGCCTGGGAGTGTACTGATACTGTGACTATTTTAGCTCAGAATGAAAGGATTAGCCCCAAAAATGAGGTAATTTCATCCATCTATAGTATAACACTATTTCTTCTACTTTTATTTCATCGTTGCGTCTACATATACACACCCCTCTACTGGCACCCAATTTAAATTGGACGAACTATCCTCTTTAATATTTTTAATATACTAAAGTATGCATGCAAATGTGAATGCAAAGCTTCTGTAAAACAAACAACAAGGATCACCACTACACTTTATGTGAATGTATGCTTATCGCTGATATTAAGTCCCATGGTGGAAATGCCCTATATCAGACTCAAGAGCCATGGAGGTTTTGACAATGACAGCAGGTACTTAACAGGTTAGCGGTAAGCAAAATGATAAACTTGGCAAGTACTGTACGTGTTTGGTGAAGCTTCTGAAGAAGCACCCTAGAGCTATGCTAAAGACACCAGATAGCCTGGTAAGGAAAGGTGAGGAAAGTGTGACAAACTATAGTGTTAGCCATGGCACCATTTCAATCAAATATGCAGGATAACAGCTGAAAACAATTATAAATGAAAGAATATAGATGAGATAACAAAAGTTGGTTACTTTAACAGATATTAATATCAATGTCATTCAGCCAACAAAATGTAACACTTGAATTTGAAATGCCCAGGAAGCTTTAATTACCTCTTTCATTGAAACTAATCTTGAATCAACACAGACATCAGGCAACAGGCTCACACGAGAGCTGAGGTAATAGTCAGAAGAGAAAAAGAAAGATGGACCTAACGACTCTTACTTATGTAGTCATAGTAGGATTGACATGGCATTAATAAAACTTGAGTGTCTCCAGGTGTGGCTTCAACTTTGATCCCACAAAAATATGTAAACATGTTTATGTTTGTTTAGTCTGGGATCAACCGTGAGAACCCCGCCAGGTGTTCTCCACACCTAATGCATATAAGATGAGATAAGAATAAAATGAGAGATTCTGCACTTGGATTCAATAAATACAGTTGAAGTCAGAAGTTTACATACACTTAGGTTGGAGTCATTAAAACTAGTTTTTCAACCACTCCACAAATTTCTTATTAACAAACTATAGTTTTGGCAAGTCGGTTAGGACATCTACTTTGTGCATGACACAAGTCATTTTTCCAACAATTGTTTACAGACAGATTATTTCACGTATAATTCACTGTATCACAATTCCAGTGGGCCAGAAGGTTACATTCACTAAGTTGACTGTGCCTTTAAACAGCTTGGAAAATTCCAGAAAATTGTGTCATGGCTTTAGAAGCTACTGATAGGCTAATTGACATCATTTAAGTCAATTGGAGGTGTACCTGTGGATGTATTTCAAGGCCTACCTTCAAACTCAGTGCCTCTTTGCTTGACATCTTGGGAAAATCAAAAGAAATCAGCCAAGACCTCAAAAAAAAAATGTACAGTGGGGGAAAAAAGTATTTGATCCCCTGCTGATTTTGTACGTTTGCCCACTTACAAAGAAATGATCAGTCTATCATTTTAATGGTAGGTTTATATGAACAGTGAGAGACAGAATAACAACAACAAAAAACAGAAAAACGCATGTCAAAATGTTATAAATTGATTTGCATTTTAATGAGGGAAATAAGTATTTCACCCCTCTGCAAAACATGACTTAGTACTTGGTGGCAAAACCCTTGTTGGCAATCGCAGAGGTCAGACGTTTCTTGTAGTTGGCCACCAAGTTTGCACACATCTCAGGAGGGATTATGTCCCACTCCTCTTTGCAGATCTTCTCCAAGTCATTAAGGTTTCGAGGCTGACGTTTGGCAACTCGAACCTTCAGCTCCCTCCACAGATTTTCTATGGGATTAAGGTCTGGAGACTGGCTAGGCCACTCCAGGACCTTAATGTGATTCTTCTTGAGCCACTCCTTTGTTGCCTTGGCCGTGTGTTTTGGGTCATTGTCATGCTGGAATACCCATCCACGACCCATTTTCAATGCCCTGGCTGAGGGAAGGAGGTTCTCACCCAAGATTTGATAGTACATGGCCCCGTCAAATGATGTAGTGAAGTTGTCCTGTCCCCTTAGCAGAAAAACACCCCCAAAGCATAATGTTTCCACCTCCATGTTTGACGGTGGAGATGGTGTTCTTGGGGTCATAGGCAGCATTCCTCCTCCTCCAAACACGGCGAGTTGAGTTGATGCCAAAGAGCTCCATTTTGGTCTCATCTGACCACAACACTTTCACCCAGTTGTCCTCTGAATCATTCAGATGTTCATTGGCAAACTTCAGACGGGCATGTATATGTATTCTTGAGCAGGGGGACCTTGCGGGCACTGCAGGATTTCAGTCCTTCACGGCGTAGTGTGTTACCAATTGTTTTCTTGGTGACTATGGTCCCAGCTGCCTTGAGATCATTGACAAGATCCTCCCGTGTAATTCTGAGCTGATTCCTCACCGTTCTCATGATCATTGCAACTCCACGAGGTGAGATCTTGCATGGAGCCCCAGGCCGAGGGATATTGACAGTTCTTTTGTGTTTCTTCCATTTGCGAATAATCGCACCAAATGTTGTCACCTTCTCACCAAGCTGCTTGGCGATGGTCTTGTAGCCCATTCCAGCCTTGTGTAGGTCTACAATCTTGTTCCTGACATCCTTGGAGAGCTCTTTGGTCTTGGCCATGGTGGAGAGTTTGGAATCTGATTGATTGATTGCTTCTGTGGACAGGTGTCTTTTATACAGGTAACAAGCTGCGGTTAAGAGCACAGCCTTTAAGAGTGTGCTCCTAATCTCGGCTCGTTACCTGTATAAAATACACCTGGGAGCCAGAAATCTTTCTGATTGAGAGGGGGTCAAATACTTATTTCCCTCATTAAAATGCAAATCAATTTATAACATTTTTGACATGCGTTTTTCTCTATATTTTTGTTGTTATTCTGTCTCTCACTGTTGAAATAAACCTACCATTAAAGTTTTAGGCTGATCATTTCTTTGTCAGTGGGCAAACGTACAAAATCAGCAGTGGATCAAATACTTTTTTCCCCCACTGTAGACCTCCACCAGTCTGGTTCATCCTTTGGAGCAATTTTCAAACGCCTAAAGGTACCATGTTCATCTGTACAAACAATAGTACGCAAGTGTAAATACCATGGGACCACGCAGCCATCATACCCCTCAGGAAGGAGATGCGTTCTGTCTCCTAGAGATGAACGTACTTTGGTGCGAAAAGTGGAAATCAATCCCCGAACAACAGCAAAGGACCTTGTAAAGATACTGGAGGAAACCGGTACAAAAGTATCTATATCCACAGTAAAATGAGTCCTATGTCATGTCGACGTAAGCTGAAAGGCCGCTCAGCAATGAAGAAGCCACTGCTCCAAAACTTCCATAAAAAAGACAGAGTACGTTTTGCAACTGCACATGAGGACAAAGATTGTAGTTTTCGGAGAAATGTCCTCTGGTCTGATGAAACAAAAAATATAACTGTTTGGCCACAATGACCATCGTTATGTTTGGAGGAAAAGGGCTTGCAAGCCGAAGAACACCATCCCAACCGTGAAGCACAGGAGTGGCAGCATCATGTTGTGGGGGTGCTTTGCTGCAGAAGGAACTGGTGCACTTCACAAAATAGATGGCTTCATGAGGAAGGAAAAGTATGTGGATATATTGAAGCAACATCTCAAGACATCAGTCAGGAAGCTAAAGCTTGGTCACAAATGGGTCTTCCAAATGGACAATGACCCCAAAGTTGTGACAAAATTACTTAAGGACGACAAAGTCAAGGTATTGGTGATCTTAACTGACCTAAAACAGGGAATTTTTACTAGGATTAAATGTCAGGAATTGTGAAAAACTGAGATTAAATGTATTTGGCTAAGGTGTATGTAAACTTCCGACTTCAACTGTATATTAATATAGATGTTCCCTTGTAAGACATGATCACTCACTAAAAGGAATTTGGTTATTTTATGCTATGGAGTGGCTCAAAGGGATCAAGGATCTAAACATAAGGCCCTTTAAGAAGGATACTATGACAACACATCGAAATACCTCAAAAGTCTACTGTCCTGGATCTTTTACAAGATGGCTGCCGATGGGCATTGCCTAATTGTGTCCTTTGGCTCCTCTGTTTGGCGTTTTTCTGCCATGCTTTTGCGAGACCGAGCTGGATTGGCCAATAACTCTATTTACTCCCCTCTCCTCGAGGCGATGATGTCATGAGAAATATGTTATTTATTTTTTATTTAAGCTTTATTTAACTATGCAAGTTAGTTAAGAACAAATTAGTATTTACAATGACGAAGGTTATATTTTGTTAAAGAACACTGCGAAACCTGGAGTTCTTCTCGTACCCTTTTGGGGTTTGATGCTGCCAAATTTTTCACATTTTCTTGGAAATTGGGCTTACCACAGTTAAGGGCCATGGATATTATCGAAGCCATTTCCTAATGGCCGTTCTGGTGTGGAATGGCCACTATTTAAATGTTATTCAAATGCTGCTTAATTCTTACTCAAGATTGCAGTATCGTTCTAACATTGCTTTCATGACACGGCATTTCACTGCCCCGAGAGTCTTCCGTTCCGTAATGCTGTGATGACTCATCCATGTAGTTTATCCATTGCAGAAGGCAACATTGGTTGAAATGACATCATTACAACCAGAAACGGGTTGAATTGGCATCATTATGAGGTCATTTCAACCACTTTTGCCTGCTGGGTATACACAGAGTGTACAAAATATTAGGAACACCTGCTCTTTCCGTGACAGACTGACCAGGTGAATCCAGGTGAAAGCTATGATCCCTTTTTGATGTCACTTCTTAAATCCACTTCAGGGGAGGAGACAGATAAAAAAATTGAGACATGGTTTGTGTATGTGTGCCATTGATAGGGTGAATGGGCAAGACAAAATATTTAAGTGTCTTTGAATGGGGTTTGGTCGTAGATGTCAGGCGCACCGGTTTGTGTCAAGAACTACAATGCTGCAGGGTTTTTCACGCTTAACAGTTTCCTGTGTGTATCAAGAATGGTCCACCATCCAAAAGACATCCAGCCAACTTGACACAACTGTGGGAAGCATTGGAGCCATCATAGACCAGCATCCATGTGGAACGCTTTCGACACCTTGTAGAGTCCATGCCCTGACGAATTGAGGCTGTTCTGAGGGCAAAAGGGGGTGAAACTCAATATTAGGAAGGTGTTCCTAATGTGTTGTAACTACACTCAGTGAAGATTATTTGTTAAAATAACAAAAGGTAAAACATAATGCAAATTTAGGAGCAACAATAAAGAGTAAAGCAGTTTTCAGCAGCATAGAACTTCCCTGTTAAAATCAAGGTTAAATAAAAAGAAATTGGAGAGTAATGCCAGTTACAATGTCCCAAACTTGTTAGTGTGCAACTACACTTGACTGGATCAACATTTTCCCTTTGTCACATCCTGACCCTAGTAAGATGTCATTTTCTATAGTAGAATAGGTCAGGGCGTGACAGGGGGTGTTTTGGGTTGTTCTATGTTTTCTATTTCTATGTTTAAGTTCTAGTTTTTCTATTTCTATGTTGGGATTGTTTGAGTTGATCTCTAATTGGAGGCAGCTGATCCTCATTGCCTCTGATTAGAGATCATATTTAAGTAGGGGTTTTTCTTCCTGGGTTTTGTGGGTAGTTGTTTTCTGTTTAGTGTATGTCACCTGACAGAACTGTTCTCGGTCGTTTTGTTGTTTTGTTAAAGTATATTCATTAAAAGTAAATATGAGCACTATACACGCTGCACCTTGGTCCCCTTTAGATGACCCACGTTACAGAACTACCCACCATGATTGGATCAAGCGGCGTGCCCGGGCAGAAATGGACACATCAGGAGTGGATTGAGCAGAGAGACTGGACTTGGGGCCAGGTAATCGAGCGATATCGGAGCCTACCTGGGAAGAACGAGAGGCAGCCCCCAAAAAATGTTTTGGGGGGGGCACACGGGTAGTTTGCCAGGACTGGGACCTGAGCCAATTCCCCGTGCTTTTTGTGTTGAGCATGTGCCTGCCTCTTGCACTCTCTCTCCAGTGCGCCTCCATAGCACAGTACGTCCTGTGCCTGCTCCTCGCGCTCTCCCTCCAGTGCGCCTCCAGAATCCAGTACGTCCTGTGCCTGTTCTTCGCACTCTCCCTCCAGTGCGCATCCATAACCCAGTACGGCCGGTGCCTGCTTTGAGCACTCGGTCCGCAGTGTGTCTCCCCAGTCCGGTGAGACCGGTTTCTGCTCCTCGTACAAAGCCTCCAGTCATAATCGATGGTCCGACGCCTGTAGAGATGATCCATGGCCCGGAGCCTGTAGGGATATTCCATGGCACGAAGCCTGAAGAGGTAATCCATGGCCCGGAACCTGAAGAAATAATCCTTGGCAAAAAACCTGGAGGGATTATAAATGGTCCGGAGCCTGTAGTGTTAGCTAATCCAAATTTATCATTTATAGACTGAGGAGTTTAAGAAGAAAGTTCTTTGTTTCTAGCCATTTTGAGCCTGTAATCGAACCCACAAATGCTGATGCTCCAGATACTCAACTAGTCTAAAGAAGGCCAGTTGTATTGCTTCTTTAATCAGCACAACAGTTTTTAGCTGTGCTAACATAATTGCAAAAGGGTTTTCTAATGATCAATTAGCCTTTTAAAATGATACAACTGGATTAGCTAACACAATGTGCTATTGGAACACAGGAGTGATGGTTGCTAGTAATGTAGATATTCCATAAAAAATCTGCCGTACATAACCAGAAGCCATGGATTACAGGCAACATCCGCACTGAGCTACAGGATAGCACTGTCACTTTCATGGAGCGGGACACTAATCCGGACCCTTATAAGAAGCTGCCCAGATAAGCGAGCCTACCAGACGAGCTAAATTCCATCTATGCTCGCATCGAGGCAAGCAACACTGAACCATGCATAAGAGCACCAGCTCTTCCGGATGACTTTGTGATCTCGCACTCAGTAGCCGATGTGAGCAAGACTTTTAACCAGGTTAACATTCACAAGGCATTTGGGCTCCCGAGTGGCGCAGCAGTCTAAGACACTGCATCTCAGTGCTAGAGGCGTCACTACAGACCCTGGTTCAATCCTGGGCTGTATCACAACCGGTCGTACAAGGGAGTCCCATAGGGCGGCGCACAATTGGCCAAGCGTCATCCGGGTTAGGGTTTGGCCGGGGAAGGCCGTCACTGTAAATAACAATTTGATCTTAACTGATTTGCCTAGTTAAATAAAGATGAAATAAAAATTAAAAAACAAGGCTGAAGGGCCAGATGGATTACCAGGATGTGTACTCAGAGCACTCGCTGACTCAGGATGACGCTGGGCCAATTGTGTGCTGCCCTATGGGACTCCCAATGACCTACTACATGTTTCAAGCAGACTACCATAGTCTCTGTGCCCAAGAATGCCAAGATAGCAAGTCTAAATGACTATCGACCCATAGCACTGACATTTGTAGCCATGAAATGCTTTGATAGGCTGGTCATGGCTCACATCAACACCATCATCCCAGACACACTCCAATTTGCCAATAGATACACAGATGACACAATCTCTATTGCACTCCACCTGCCTTTTCCCACCTGGACAAGAGGAACACCAATGTGAGAATTCTGTTCATTGACTATAGCTCAGCGTTCAACACCATAGTGCCCTCCAAGCTCATCACTAAGCTCAGGACCCTGGGACTGAACTCCTCCCTCCACAACTGGATCCTGGACTTCCTGACGGGCCACCCCTAGGTGGTGAGGGTAGGAAACAACACATATGACATGCTGACCCTCAACACGGGGGCCCTCAGGGATGTGTGCTTAGTCCCCTCCTGTACTCATTAAGTTTGCTGATGACACGACCGTGGTTGGCCTGAATCACTGACGACGATGAGACAGCCTATAGAGAGGTCAGTGACCTGCCAGTGTGGTGCCAGGACAACAACCTCTCCCACAGCTACAGCAAGACAAAGGAGCTGATCATAAACTACAGGAAACGGAGGGCCGAGCATGCCCCCATCCACATTGACAAGGCTGTAGTGGAGTGGGTCGAGAGCTTCAAGTTCCTCTGTGTCCTCATTATTAAGGAATTATCATGGTCTACATACACCAACACAGTCGTGACAAAGCACCACAATGTCTCTTCCCCTTCAGGAGGATGAAAAGATTTGGCATGGGCCCTCAGTACCTCAAAAAGTAATACAGCTGAACCATTGATAGCATCTTGACTGGCTGCATCACCGCTTGGTATGGCAACTGCTTGGCATCCGACCGATGGTGGTACAGAGGGTAATGCATATGGCCCAGTACATCACTGGGGCCGAGCTCCCTGCCATCCAGGACCTTTATACCAGGCGGTGTCAGAGGAAGATCCTAAAAAGACTCCAGCCACCCAAGTGGTACTGATGCACCAAGTCTGGAACCAACAGGACCCTGAACAGCTTCTACCCCCAAGCCGTGAGACTGCTAAGTAGTTGGTTAAATAGTCTGGGTAGCTATTGGTTAACTATCTGCATTGACTCTTTTTTCACTAACTCTTTTGACTCATCACATTAGCTGCTGTTACTGTTTATTATCAGTCCTGTTGCCTAGTCACTTTATCCCTACCTATATGTACATGTCTACCTCAATTACCTCATACCCCTACACATTGACTCGGTACTGGTATGCTGTGTATATAGCCAAGTTAGCGTTACTCATTTTGTATTCATTCCTCGTGTTATTATTTTCTATTTTTTTCTCTCTGCATTGTTGGGAAGGGCCTGTAAGCATTTCCCTGTTAGTCTTCACCTGTTGTTTACAAAGCATGTGACAAATAAAAAAAGAAAAGAAAAAGGCTGACCCTAGGCATGCCCAGCATTATCCAATGAGGTTTCAGGACGGCTCATTGGAGAGGGAGGGAGGGAGGGAGAGAGCGAGAGGGAGGGAGAGAGGGAGAGAGAGGGAGGGAGATCAGCACATACAGTATATGATGTAGTACGCAATTTTCGGGGACCCGCTTTGGCTCGAGTGCTACTTTCAAAACTACTGGCTGAAAAGGATGGAAATCTTCAGGAAAGTCTAAATAGACCACTAATCCTTTGTGTGTGTGTGTGTGTGTGTGTGTGTGTTTGCATGATGATGGTGTGTGTGCATGTTCAAGTTTTTGGTGGGTGAATTATGTGGGAACATTTAAATAATATTACTCTTCCCTTTTCTGACCAATTTTTAGAGAGACATGTTAGACCTCAAGTAGAATTGCAAGTACAAATTCTCCAAGTTCAATATGTCATGTAAACTCCGTTTCATATGGGATTTCTATAAAAATAGATAATTTCACAAGGAGGAATGTAAACTCTAACATGGGAGCAAATTAACCGCCCGCAAATTATTGCTAAGAGTATGAAGTTTTCGACCAAAAGTCCCGGTGGAATGCCTTTGCCAAGGGCATGAAATCAGAGTTACACATGTTTCTATTTGAACAGACTGTAACTGTGGTTTTGTTATGCTTTCAGAGGATGTACAGGAGAACAAGACTTGGTGCTCTGTGATTTCACTCAACATCAAAAATATGTGTGTGTGTGTGTGTGTGTGTGTGTGTGTGTGTGTGTGTGTGTGTGTGTGTGTGTGTGTGTGTGTGTGTGTGTGTGTATTGGGGTAGTCCACATGTCAAGAAATAGACAGAGAAATCAGTAACATGATTCATGAGTGATTTATAAGTTCTTCATAAGAAATAAATAACTCAAATACTTCACTAAACAGTGCTTTTTATGGCTTCTGACTGAGCTACAGGTCCTACATGAAGTGTGACATGACACCAATGGAGGAAAATATTGGGCTGTTTTATATAATTATTATTATTTAACCTTTTTTTAAATAGGCAAGTCAGTTTTCTGCCCCAACTTCAGACTATCATCTTTTTTTTCTGGTTGAAACGACAATCCCATTGGACTCTAAACTAGGGGACTGTGTTTCTCCAGATGTGAGAGGAGTGGTGGTGAACTCTGCTGCCATTATGTGGCCACTAGACTGTAAAGATCAACACTGATTAGGATAGAAATTCCCCAGCTAGTGATTTTGTCAACCTATTTACGCATGATAGAATGATGTAGTAGGCAGCAGGTAAACTGTGATATTGAACTTTTGATTTGTGACTGAAGTTGGTCAGATTGTTAGGTTGGGGGTTTCAGCAAATTTTTGAATGGTGGCCTTTTTTAACCTTTATTTAACTAGGCAAGGCAGTTAGGAACAAATTCTTATTTACAATGACATCCTAGGAACAGTGAGTTAACCGCCTTGTTCAGTGGCAGAATGACAGATTTTTACCTTGTCAGCTTGGGGATTCGATCTAGCAACCTTTTGGTTACTGGCCCAATGCTCTAACCACTAGGCTACTTTCCGCCCAAAAATGATGGCCTACCTCGGCCAAACCCTAACCCGGACGACGCTGGGCCAATTGTGCACCGCCCTATGGGACTACCAATCACGGCAGGTTGTGATATTTCCTGGCATCGAACCAGGGTCTGTAGTGACGCCTCTAGCACTGAGATGCAGGACCTTAGATGCAGGGAATTCCTAGGGAATCTTCAAAATGGTGTGTGTATATGAAGTGATGACACAGGACATCTTTATTGTTCATTTTCATGGACATTCCTCTTTCTGAGACAAAACCAGAGTTAAGTAACTGGAGTTGGAAAGCAGCTTTGTTTCAATCAGGATTTGATACCTCCTCCTTTGGAACCTTCCGGAGAACCTTAACACAACCATATACCGGCATGCCAACATTGACGATCAAGGGGTTAGCCTCTACAGGATCGGTGTCCCCCCCGCGGTACGGTTGAGCTATCATAGGCTAATGTGATTAGCATGATGTTGTAAGTAACAAGAAAATTTCCCAGGACATAGACATATCTGATATGGGCAGAAAGCTTAAATTCTTGTTAATCTAACTGCACTGTCCAATTTATAGTAGCTATTACAGTGAAATAATGCCTTTCTGTTATTTGAGGAGAGTTCACAGTTATGAACTGGAAAATGTGTCAATAAACCAATTAGGCACATTTGGGCAGACTTGATACAACATTTTGAACAAAAATGCAATGGTTCATTGGATCAGTCCAACACTTTTGCAGAGATAATGCTGCCATCTAGTGGCCAAAATCGAACCTTGAATAATACATTTCTCTTGCATTTCAAAGATGATGGAGAAAAAAAAAGCGCATGTTTTTTTCTTTGTATTATCTTTTACCAGATGTTATGTGTTATATTCTCCTACAAGAATTTCACATTTCCACAAACTTCAAAGTGTTTCCTTTCAAGTGGTATCAAGAAAATGCAGATCCTTGCTTCAGGTACTGAGCTACATGCAGTTAGATTTGGGTGTCATTTTAGGCAATTTTTTAAAAAAAAGGGTCCGATCCTTATTAAAGTGAGTAGTGTTCCATTCCACTGGCCAGTGATTTCTAGTCTATGCCTATAGGCAGCAGCCTCTAAGTTGCTAGTGATGGCTGTTTAACAGTCTGATGGCCTTGAGATAGAAGCTGTTTTTCAGTCTCTCGGTCACAGCTTTGATGCACCTGTACTGACCTGGCCTTCTGGATGATAGCGGGGTGAACAGACAGTGGCTCGGGTGGTTGATGTCCTTGATGATCTTTTTTGCCTTCTTGTGACAACGGGTGCTGTAGGTGTCCTGGAGGGCAGGTAGTTTTCCCCCAGTAATGTGTTGGGCAGACCGCACCACCCTCTGGAGAGCCTTGCTGTTGCGGGCGGTGCAGTTGCCGTACCAGGCGGTGATACAGCCCGAAAGCATGCTTTCAATTGTGCATCTCTAAAAGTTTGTGAGGGTTTTAGGTGACAAGCTAAATTTCTTTAGCCTCCTGAGATTGAAGAGGCGCTGTTGTGCCATCTTCAACACACTGTCTGTGTGGGTGGTCCATTTCAGTTTGTCAGTAATGTGTACGTCAAGGAACCTTCTGCACTGCTGGCCCATCGATGTAGATAGGGGGTGCACCCTCTGCTGTTCCCTGAAGTCCACGATCATCTCCTTTGTTTTGTTGACGTTGAGTGAGAGGTTGCTTTCCAGGCACCACACTCCCAGAGCCCTCACCTCCTCCCTGTAGGCTGTCTCCTCATTGTTGGTAATCAAGCCTACTACTGTTGTGTCGTCTGCAAACTTGATGATTGAGTTGGAGGCGTGCTTGGCCACGCAGTCATGGGTGAACAGGGAGTACAGGAGGGGCTGAGCACGCACCCTTGTGGGGCCCCAGTGTTGAAGATCAGCGGAGTGGAGGGGATATTTCCTACCTTCACCACCTGGGGCGGCCCGTCAGGAAGTCCAGGACCCAGTTGCACATGGCGGGATTCAGACCCAGGGCCTCGAGCTTTATGATGAGCTTGGAGGGTACTATGGTGTTGAATACTGGGCTATAGTAAATAACAATGCCTCAATTGATTTCATAAACTATATTGGATATACTGTATGCTGTAGGTTCGAATCAACCCAAGAAGATGAATCTTGAAGATGGGATAAAGTGCATGACAAAGTGGCCCAGAGGAAGCCAGCTGTTTGATCACAATCCCTACCTTCCCTCATTCACTGAGTTTGAATGAAGACCTCTAGTGAGGTAAGTACACATATACACACACCAGCTTGGTATGTCCCTTGTCCCCTGTTTTTTTACCCACAGAGTAACAGCCCTGTCTCTCATTCTATTCTTTATTTTGATATACTTGTCCTAGAGGTGAGAAGAGCTGACAAATCAGAATTGAGGAGGTGTGTTACGGAGCCACATGAGGTTGCTGCGCTGACTTCTCTCTCCTGGATGCTCTCCGGCCCAAACTGTCCGGTTGTCTGTTTCACCTCTTCTGGACCCCCTTACCCTAAACAGAGTTGCCCCTGATCATAGATCGGGCTGCATCACAGCCTGGTATGGCAACTCTACCGCCGCGGACCACAAGGCACTTCAGAGGGTGATACACGCAGTCGAACACACCATTGGGTGCACACTACCCCCCCCCCCCAACGGTTACTTTACCTGCTGCTCCCCCTAGGGACATTTCCCTCCACCCCCTCAGCTGACTTTTATTCTTCCCCCACCCCAATGACATTAATCACTGCTGCAGTTGTTAATACAGTATGCATACATTATTTATTATTGTATTATTATTTTTATTGTTTTATTTAACTTGGTCCCCACACCCCCTCAATGGTCATTTAGTCTGACTGCTGCTTCCTGTATGTTCAATGGCCACCCCAATGGACATTTATTTATTCATCACTGCTACAGTTGTACAGTTGAAGTCGGAAGTTTACATACACCTTAGCCAAATACTTTTAAACTCAATTTTTCACAACTTAATCCTAATAATCATTTCCTTTTATTTCTTTCATCACATTCCCAGTGTGCCATAAGTTTACATGCACTCAATTAGTATTTGGTAGCATTGCCTTGAAATTGCTTAATTTGGGTCAAACGTTTCAGGTAGCCTTCCACAAGCTTCCAACAATAAGTTTGGTGAATTTTGGCCCATTCCTCCTGACAGAGCTGGTGTAACTGAGTCAGGTTTGTAGGCTTCCTTGCTCGCACACGCTTTTTCAGTTCTGCCCACAACCTTTCTATATGGTTGAGGTCAGGGCTTTGTGATGGCCACTCCAATACCTTGACTTTGTTGTCCTTAAGCCATTTTGCCACAACTTTGGAAGTATGCTTGGGGTCATTGTCCATTTGGAAGACCCATTTGCGACCAAGCTTTAACTTCTTGACCTATGTCTTGAGATGTTGCTTCAATATATCCACATAATGTTCCTGCCTCATGATGCAATCTATTTTGTGAAGTGCACCAGTCCCTCCTGCAGCAAAGGAGCCCCACAACATGATGCTGCCACCCCCGTGCTTCACGGTTGGGATGGTGTTCTTCGGCTTGCAAGCCTCCCCCTTTTTCCTCGAAACATAACAATGGTCATTGTGGCCAAACAGTTCTATTTTTGTTTTATCAGACCAGAGGACATTTCTCCAAAAAGTACGATCTTTGTCCCCATGTGCAGTTGCAAACCGTAGTCTGGCTTTTTTATTGCGGTTTTGGAGCAGTGGCTTCTTCCTTGCTGAGCAGCCTTTCAGGTTATGTCGATATAGGACTCGTTTTACTGTGGATATAAACTTTTGTACCTGTTTCCTCCAGCATCTTCGCAATGTCCTTTGCTGTTGTTCTGGGATTGATTTGCACTTTTCGCACCAAAGTACGTTCCCCTTTAGGAAAGAGAACTCAACTCCTTCCTGAGCGATTTGACGGCTGCGTGGTCCCATGATGTTTAAACTTACGTACTATTGTTTGTACAGATGAACGTGGTACCTTCAGGTGTTTGGAAATTGCTCCCTAGGATGAACCAGACTTGTGGAGGTCTACAATTTTTTTTCGGAGGTCTTGGCTGATTTATTTTGATTTTCACATGATGTCAAGCAAAGAGGCACTGAGTTTGAAGGTAGGCCTTGAAATACATCCACAGGTATACACCTCCAATTGACTCAAATGATGTCAATCAGCCTATCAGATGCTTCTAAAGCCATTACATAATTTTCTGGAATTTTCCAAGCTGTTTAAAAGCACAGTAAACATGTAAACTTCTGACCACTGGAATTGTGATACAGTTAATTATAAGTGAAATAATCTGTCTGTAAAAAATTGTTTGAAAAATTACTTGTGTCATGCACAAGGTATATTTCCTAACCGACTTCCCAAAACTATAGTTTGTTAACAAGAAATTTGTGGAGTGGTTGAAAAACGAGTTTTAATGACTCATACCTAAATGTATGTAAACTTCCGACTTCAACTGTATATTGTACTATTTCTATTTTTCTTATTAGCATTTTCATTGTTTTATATCATTTAGTCCTGGATGTTGGAGCTCAGAGCTCTGAATCTGATAATCTAGGATTGGACCCAATCCCAATTTTAACTCTGTCTCCCTCTTGGGTATATTACGAGAGGACATCAATGCATTATGTGCCAGTCCAGAATTCAGTCAATGTCAGATTGATTATCTAAGGAAAGAGAACACGAAGCTGAGAGTTACTGTAGACTATATTCATGACAAGGTGGAGGTGGTGCATAGGGAGAACAAACAACTTAAAGAAACCTTGCTTGATGTACAGTGTCGATCAACGCGGGAATGTAATATTTTCAGGGATAACGGAGAATGACAACAGCAAAGGCTGTGAGGACACTGTCCAAGACTTTATGTCAACTCAACTGAAACTGTCCACAGATGTCGTGCGTAATGTAACTTTCTCCGGAGTCCATAGAATGGGTAAGGCATCTGGGAATAGGCCACGGGTTATTATTGCATGATTTGACAATTTTAAGCAAAAGGAAATGGTGAAGAGCAGGGGCAGAGAACTCAAAAACACTGATTTTGGAATGAATGATCACTTCCTCACCGAGATCAATGAAAGGAGAGAAAAACGGTATCCCATCATGAAGGAAAAGCGTTGCCTGAATCGACGAGTCTCCATGTTGATTGATAAACTTTACTTCAACTGGCAACTGTATCGGGACTCTAGAGTAACTCCCTGGCTATTTTAATCCAATGTTCAAATCTGTGTTTGTGTGTTGTAGTGTATCATGACAACTTCAACTATAAGGAATACATGCTCTATTGATCTCCACTTGACAAGGAAAGGGTTGCATATAGCTCAGGTTAATGTATGTAGCCTTCCTAACAAAATACATGAGGCTATTATTAACTTGGTCAACATAAATAATATTAATATTTTGGCTTTGACCGAAACGCATTTAGATGCATCTGTAAATGATGGGCAAATGAACATTCAAGGATATAGTCTACTTAGAAGGGACAGGAATAGGAATGGTGGGGGTGTAGCACTGTACATTCAGAATCATATACCTTTTAAGAGGAGGGATGACCTTAATGTACGTCAAATAGAGGCACTACGGGCTCAAGTACATCTGCCTCACCAGGCACCCATATTGGTAGGATGTGTGTATAGACCTCCTAGCTCTAAGGTGTCCTATCTGGATGACCTATGCACTGGGTTTGACCAGGCCACAGATAGTAACAGAGATATATTTATCTTGGGTGATTTTAATATAAATTGGAAGGATCATAATAATTCAAATAGAACTAAATTGATGAGATATGCTGAGATCTGTGGTTTGAAACAAATTGTTAATAGTACCTCTAGATCATCAACTAAGCCACTCTGTACCTCCTGGACTCTGATCTGGTTTTTACCTTTTTCCCTGTCCACAACCATTCTCTTGCCTACACCTTTGGATTATTAAACATTGTAAGACTCCAACCATCTGCCTCCTGTGTCTGCATCTGGGTCTCGCCTTGTGCCTTGACAATTTTGCAGAAAATTAATTTACTAAGTGATAATGTAAACACCCATTCTTCCAAACAATGGATTGGATCCAATGGATTGATGATCATATTAGTCTACAAATGGTGTCAGTAGAGGAGGTCTTAAACCTATTGAAGTCATTACCCGATGGTAAATCTACAGGTTATGATCTTATGGACAATTTTCTACTTCGCTATGCTGCTCCTCAGATTACAGCGCCACTGAAATACATATTTAATTGGTCACTGGAAAGGGAATGTTTGCAAATGTATGGAAGCATACTAAACTGTCCTATTCCGAAAGACAGCAAAGAACCCATTACTCCTGCCAATTAGTCTACTCCCTTCACTCAGTAAGATATTGGAGGGTATTGTGAGTAGGCAAATATAGAAGTACATGGAAAAGAATGATCTGATTACAGCCAATCAGCATGCTCATTGCAAAAACCATTCCACTACCACTGCATTGGTTGACATGACTGACCAGTGGCTCAATGTTATGCATAATGGCAGGTTTTTGGGTGTGATATTTTTTTATTTTAGTGAAGCATTTGATTTAGTGGATCATGAAATAATTTTGACAAAATGAATGCATTATGGTTTTAAGGAGGTAGCATTGAATTGGGTACAGTCATATCTAACTGACAGGAAACAGTCCACCTATATCAATGGTTCATTTTCTTCAACCTCATGCTTTAAACTGTGGAATATCGCAGGGCAGCTGCCTTGGACCACTTCTTTACTTAATATATACCAATGACCTTCCTTATGCCTTATCTGAAACTCACGCTACTATATTTACAGATGATACTACAATTTATACAGCAAGCCAATTGGTTCAACAGATACAGCAAGCTCTACAAGTAGATTTGGAAAATATCAGGGAGTGGGTTTGCCCGGGACAAACTTGTTTTAAACACCAAGAAAACCACAGTTATGTTGGTCTGTTCCACCAGGAAAAGGCCAACACAGCATCAGATACAATTTAGTATGGGAGGAGTACAAATGGAGGAAGTGGCAGAAACCAAACTACTGGGAGTGGAGCTAGACAACTGCTTATCATGGTCGTCTCTAACTAATCTATGTAAAAAAATAATAAACTGCATGCATGATCAGAAGGATAGCTAAATATTTACCAGGAAAGATTCTTAAGCAAATAACACTACCATTAATTGAGAGTCAGGTGAACTACTATTCTGTGGTCTGGAGAAATGCATCAGCAAGTGAAATTAGATGGCTGCAGATTGCACAGAACAAAGCAGCAAGGATTGTTTTAATAATGTTTACATATCTGGCATTAGTCATCTCATATGTACATACTGTATTCTATTGTCACGTCCTGACCAGGTAAAGAGGTCATTTGCCATAGTAAATGGTCAGGGCGTGGCAGGGGGTTTGTTTTGTATGTATTTTGGGTTTTCTGTTTCTATGTGGGTTTGTTCTAGTTATCTATTTCTATGTGTTGGTTTTCATGTTCGGCCGGGTATGGTTTCCAATCAGAGGCAGGTGTCTTTCGTTGTCTCTGATTGGAAGCCATACTTAGGCAGCCTGTTTTCCTTTGGGGTATGTGGGTAGTTGTTTTCCGTTTTAGTCGTAAGTACCTGACGGGACTGATGTTGGTTGTTTTTTCTTGTTTTGCTGTGGAAGTGTTTTCATTAAAGAATTAAGAATGAGCACTATCCACGCTGCGTCTTGGTCTCCATTCCACGACCCCTATGACATCTATACTATTCCACGGTATCTTAGTCACTTAATAATGTTTACATATCTGGCATTACTCATCTCATATGTATATACTTTTTTCTATACTATTCTATTGTATCTTAGTCCGTTCCGCTCTGACATTGCTCGTCCATATAGGTATATAGTCTTAATTCATTCCTACTTAGATTTATGTGTATTGGGTATATGTTGTGTAATTTGTTAGATATTACTTGTTAGATATTACTGCATTGTCGGAGCTAGAAGCACAAGCATTCCGCTACACCCGCAATAACATCTGCTAATCATGTGTATGTGACCAAAAATATTTTATTTGAACAAATACAAATAAGACAGCTAGATACACCTACTTCAAACCCTAGCAAACTAATACATTGCTATAGCCTACACAACATCACACATTTTCCTTTTTAGCTGTGCCACCAAATGTTTGCATACTACTGGTAAAGTGAACAGGTTTAGCTAAACAGGTTTAGCTTTTAAATTAAACAAATGGTTAGTGGGAGTGGCAATATTCCCTATTCTCCCAAATCCAGTCAGCTGATGTTCTGAAAGAGCTGCAAAATCTGGACCCCTACAAATCAGCCGGGCTTGACAATCTGGACCCTTTCTTTCAAAAATTATCTGCCGAAATTGTTGCAACCCCTATTACTAGCCTGTTCAACCTCTCTTTCGTGTCGTCTGAGATTCCAAAAGATTGGAAAACAGCTGATGTCATCGCCCTCTTCAAAGGAGGGGACACTCTTGACTCAAACTGCTACAGACCTATATCTATCCTACCCTGCCTTTCTAAGGTCTTCGAAAGCCAAGTCAACAAACAGATTACCGACCATTTCGAATCCCACCGCACCTTCTCCGCTATGCTATCTGGTTTCAGAGCTGGTCATGGGTGCACCTCAGCCATGCTCAAGGTCCTAAACAATATTGTAACCGCCATCGATAAGAAACAATACTGTGCTGCCGTGTTCATTGACCTGGCCAAGGCTTTCGACTCTGTCAATCACCACATCCTAATCGGCAGACTCAACAGCGTTGGTTTCTCAAATGATTGCCTCGCCTGGTTCACCAACTACTTCTCTGATACAGTTCAATGTGTCAAATCGGATGGCCTGTTGTCCGGGCCTCTGGTAGTCTCTATGCGGGTGCCACAGGGTTCAATTCTTGGGCCAACTCTTTTCTCTGTATACATCAATGATGTCGCTCTTGCTGCTGGTGAGTATCTGATCCACCTCTATGCAGACGACACCATTCTGTATACTTCTGGCCCTTCTTTGGACACTGTGTTAACTAACCTCCAGACGAGCTTCAATGCCATACAACTCTCCTTCCGTGGCCTCCAACTGCTCTTAAATGCAAGTAAAACTAAATGCATGCTCTTCAGCCGATTGCTGCCCGCACCTGCCCACCCGTCCAGCATCACTACTCTGGACGGTTCTGACTTAGAATATGTGGACAACTACAAATACCTAGGTGTCTGGTAAGACTGTAAGCTCTCCTTCCAGACTCACATCAAACATCTCCAATCCAAAGTTAAATCTGAAATTGGCTTCCTATTTCGCAACAAAGCATCCTTCACTCATGCTGCCAAACATACCATCGTAAAACTGACCATCCTACCGATCCTCGACTTCGGCAATGTCATTTACAAAATAGCCTCCAATACCCTACTCAAGAAACTGGATGCAGTCTATCACAGTGCCATCTGTTTTGTCACCAAAGCCCCATACACTACCCACCACTGCGACCTGTACAGTCTCGTTGGCTGGCCCTCGCTTCATACTCATTGCCAAACCCACTGGCTCCAGGTCATCTACAAGACCCTGCTAGGTAAAGTCCCCCCTTATCTCCGCTCACTGGTCACCATAGCAGCATCCACCTGTAGCACGCGCTCCAGCAGATATATATCTCTCTGGTCACCCCCAAAGCCAATTCCTCCTTTGGCCGTCTCTCCTTCCAGTTCTCTGCTGCCAATGACTGGAACGAACTACAAAAATCTCTGAAACTGGAAACACTTAAGCACCAGCTGTCAGAGCAGCTCACAGATCACTGCACCTGTACATAGCCCATCTATAATTTAGCCCATACAACTACCTCTTCCCCTACTGTTATTTATTTATTTATTTTGCCCCCCTGCACCCCATTATTTCTACTTTGCACTTTCTTCCACTACAAATCTACCATTCCAGTGTTTTACTTGCTATATTGTATTTACTTTGCCATCATGGCCTTTTTTGCCTTTACCTCCCTTATCTCACCTCATTTGCTCACATTGTATATAGACTTATTTTTCTACTGTATTTTTGACTGTATGTTTGTTTTACTCCATGTGTAACTCTGTGTTACATTTACATTTTTTACATTTTAGTCATTTAGCAGACGCTCTTATCCAGAGCGACTTACAGTAGTGAGTGCATACATTTCATTTCATGCATTTTTTTTTGTACTCTTGTGTTGTTGTATGTGTTGAACTGCTTTGCTTTATCTTGGCCAGGTCGCAATTGTAAATGAGAACTTGTTCTCAACTTGCCTGCCTGGTTAAATAAAGGTGAAATAAAATAAATAAAAAAATATGGACAATCCTGGCCAACAAAACAATGATTTATGTCGCACAGATGAGAGCCAAGTGAACAAAATCACACAGGGTTGTGATAGCTAAGGAGGACACTCTGTTGGGGTGTTTATGCCAATTATGCTCTCCCCATTGAGTAAATAAATCACAGTGACATCTAGATGGCTACCAAATATTAGTTCTTTCTTGAGTAGGCTGCTATCCTACATGAAATACTCTATAATCCTGGGAAGGAAAAATTCACAACGTTACTAGTTTCCACCGCCGACACTGTGTTAGGCTACAGCTGACCAGTGTCACTGCACCTTACAGTAGGTCGGCAGGCACCTCGATACAACATGGTGCCCTGGTAATTCGCATCAGCTTGAGCAGCTCGCGAGTACGGCCCACAATGCGGTTTATGTGTAAAATGCGGCCTTTCAATCCCAAAAAATATGGGTCAACTTTTGAACTGCTGGAAACAAGCCGTTTTCTCTGTAATAATGGTGGAAACATAACAGTCACTAATCTGTGCTCAGTGTATTCTCTGGCACTCAGAGGCTGCGATACAGCTTGTAATCACAATATTCTCTGGGTGATGCTTTTCTAGGTTTCACAGATATTTACGAGCAATTTAGAGCAAACTGAAATGGCTTTTGTCAACTTGAGCTAGCTAGCTAATGAACGTTAGCCAGCTATCTAGCTAGGTTAGCTAAGGAAACGTGCAGTAATTCAACATTGGCTAGCAGTAAATATACTTATAAACAAGGCAAGGTACCTTCCCAGCAGCTGCTCAAAATATTCTTCCATTTCACAGCTGCTTCATGAAGATATTTGCCAAAATAGTCTGAGCTTCATGTGTCTCACCCGACAGCATAAGGTTGATGCCTGAAATGGATCATTTGAATCTACAGTAGGCATAAACTATTACTTTAAAGAAATACAGTATGTTATAGTCATTTTTACAGGAGGCTTCCAAATTACAGTTAATAACAGTATTTTCCAGCATTTTACCCATAATGCAATGCAATCTACAGCATGAATGCTGTAAAACACATTTATGGTATTATACTGTGCATCCTACAGTGTTTTACTGTTGAAATTACAGAAAAGTCTTACAGGGCACACTTTAGCAGAATTTACCAGCAATCCAGCAGCATACCACCCTGCATCCCACTGGTGGCTTGTTTCTGAAGCTAAGCAGGGTTGGTCCTGGTCAGTCCCTGGATGGGAGACCAGATGCTGCTGGAAGTGGTGTTGGAGGGACAGTAGGAGGCACTCTTTCCTCTGGTCTAAAAAATATCCCAATTCCCCAGGGCAGTGATTGGGGATGCTGCCCTGTGTAGGGTGCTGGCTTTTGGATGGGATGTTAAATGGGTCTCCTGACTCTCTGAGGTCATTAAAGATCCCATTGCACTTATCATAAGAGTAGGGGTGTTAACCCCAGTGTCCTGGCTAAATTCCCAATCTGGCACTCATACCATCATGGCCATCTAATCATCCCCAGCTTACAATTGGCTTTTTCATCCCCTGAAACTATTCCCCAGGTTGTTGCTGTAAATGAGAATGTGTTCTCAGTCAACTTACCTGGTTAAATAAATGAGGGGTGGGAGTATATGCTGTAGTACACAAAATTGTCATTTACTGGGGTTGGTAAGCAGTTTATCAGCATTTTTGTTTTATGTACAGTATGTGTGCTACAGGGATATGTTCAAATGTGAATGCACTCAAACTTAATCAAACCTTAAACAAAGTAAAAGAATGGTAAAAATGTACCCTATACAACACTATCCCCTCATGAACTAATAAAAAGTTCCATGTGAAATAATCAAAGTGTGAGATATTGGGGCTGTCTTCGATTGCTGTCAAGCATGATTAATGTGGAGGTCTGTGGGCCAACTGCTAAGTTCGTCTGTGAGTGGCAGAGGCAGAGATATTATTTCCCTTGCTGTTCTGATGCTGCTGAATGATTAGGATTGGTTGACATTGTGGTTAGGTGTGTGGCTTGGATGAGGGGCTGATTACACATGTAATGAAGACTGGGGCAAGCCGCTTTGAAACCACATATACTACAGGCTTCCGGAAGTGACTGCAGTCAGGGAGAGCCACAAAAAGCTGTACCACGGAGTATATGAAAGCTAGAGACATTTGAAATGAAAACCTAGATATCTTGAAATGTTGAGACATAAATTGAGCTGACAGTCTGCGACCTTTGTGTCCCTTTTGGATGATCTATCCATCCTTTAAAGGCAAGCCAACAGTGGGATAGAGATGATGGGAATGGAGGGTGGCTGACGATAAATTGCTACAAATAATTTTTTTGTGCAGAAAGAACTTCAGATATAAACCATATCGCACTCAACATAATCACCACTTTGTGTGTTAAGACGGCAGAGAACACAGAGATAAAGTTTGTTCTGTCGATACAAATATTTGGTTGTTCTCCCAAAGATCCTATACTCTGTGCCAAAGTCCACTCATGTCGGTCAAGATGTCACTAGACTGCACAGATGGATTCATTACAACAAGACACTTGAGATAAGCTTTCCAGAAAAAGAAATAGGACCAAACGAGAAGGTTGGGAACTAATAAGGAGAAGTACATTTTAGTGGCTCGGATAAGCCTGAGTTTGTATTTAGCTTGATTGTTGGCCATCGCTGTATAAGCCCAAAAATATTTAAAGGAGAATTTGGAGCCAGACGGAACAATAATTAATTGCTTATAAAAACGTGTACATGCCAAAGACCATATAACATAAATCTTTGTTAAATGAAGCATCATAATCTAGGAATTCCAAAACATAAAATATATTAGACTGAGCTACTTGACTAGTGGGGCCCTGAAGCAATTTAGGGTCATACTCATAAAGAAACCATTTGGTGGGCTTGGACCTATGTCCCGTTTACTCTTGGCTGGTTCCTCGCGTCTTGCCCCAGTTAATTTAATTAAACTATGTAAAGAGATTATCTATTTTTATGTACGCATTTCGAATCAATCTACGTCTAACAGGCAAGGGCTTTTGATACAAAAACGTCCTTGAATTACTTTATGAAATCAAACTAATCATTAAACATCGTACATCTACTTTTTGGGGCACGACAATGGATTACAGAATGCCTTAAATGTCATATCTAGCAGAAGTAGTGATGTTTGAAGGGTAGGTGAAGAACTGCTCCGCGTTTGAGTTTTGAGAGATCAAAACCCCTGTCTGTCAGTAAGTTTGGATGTGGAACAAGTGCCACAGAAACCACACAAACCTCCAGAAATTGCTGAAATAAACAAACCCACCCACAACTTAAAGGGTAGGTAGCATAAACGTAACCACATGTAACAAATTAATTTCAAATCAAATTATATTAATCACACGCCAAATACAACAGCTGTAGACCTTACATTGAAATGCTTACTTACAAGCCCCTAACCAACAATGCAGTTTAAAAATATGAATAAGAATAAGAAATAAAAGTAACAAGTAGTTAAAGAGCAGCTGTAAAATAACAATAGCGAGACTATATACAGGGTGTACCGGTACAGAGTCAATGTGCGGGGGCACCGGTTAGTCGAGGTAATTGAGGTAATATGTACATGTAGGTAGAGTTATTAAAGTGACTATGGATAGATAATAACAGAGAGTAACAGCGGCGTAAAAAAGGGGGGGGGCAATGCAAATAGTCTGGGTATCCAGTTGATTAGATGTTCAGGAGACTTAAGGCTTGGGGGTAGAAGCTGTTTAGAAGCCTCCTGGAACTAAACTTGGCGCTCTGGTACCGCTTGCCGTGCGGTAGCAGAGAGAAGAGTCTATGACTAGGTTGGCTGGAGTCTTGGACAATATTTAGGGCCTTCCTCTGACACCGCCTGGTATAGAGATCCTGGATGGCAGGAAGCTTGGCCCAAGTGATATACTGGGCCGTACGCACTACCCTCTGTAGTGCCTTGTGGTCGGAGGCCGAGCAGTTGCCATACCAGGCAGTGATGCAACCAGTCAGGATGCTCTCGATGGTGCAGCTGTAGAACCTTTTGAGGATCTGAGGACCCATACCAAATCTTTTCAGTATCCTGAGGGGGAATAGGTTTTGTTGTGCCCTCTTCACGACTGTCTTGGTGTGCTTGGACCATGATAGTTTGTTGGTGATGTGGACAACCTGCTCCACTGTAGTGGAGCTCTCAACCGGCTCCACTACATCCCTGTCGATGAGAATGGGGGCGTGCTCGGTCCTCCTTTTCCTGTAGTCCACAATCATCTCCTTTGTCTTGATCACATTGAGGGAGAGGTTGTTGCCCTGGCACCACATGGCCAGGTCTCTGACCTCTTCCCTATAGGCTGTCACGTCTGTTTAAAGGTCTTACATCGGCTGCGGAGAGCGTGATCAGACAGTCATCAGGAACAGCTGGTGCGAGTATAGTTAGTAGTTTAGCTCGTCTGGTAGGATCGTGTCACTGGGCAGCTCTCGGCTGTGCTCGCCTTTGTAGTCTGTAATGGTTTGCAAGCCCTGCCACATCTGATGAGCATCGGAGCCGATGTATTACTATTCGATCTTAGTCCTGTATTGACACTTAGCTTGTTTGATGGTTTGCTGGAGGGCATAGCGGGATTTCTTATAAGCTTCCGGGTTAGAAACCCGCTCCTTTAAAGCGGCAGCTCTAGCATTTAGCTCAGTGTGGATGTTGCCTGTAATCCATGGCTTCTGGTTGGGGTATGTGCGTACGGTCACTGTGGGGGGATGTCATCAATGCACTTATTGAAGAAGCCAATGACTGATGTGGTGTACTCCTCAATGCCATAGGAAGAATCCCAGAACATATTCCAGTCTGTGCTAGCAAAACAGTCCTGTAGCTTAGCATCTGCTTCATCTGACCACCTTTTTATTGACAGAGTTACTGGTGCATCCTGCTTTAATTTTAGCTTGTAAGCAGGAATCAGGAGGATACAATTATAGTCAGATTTGCCAAATGGAGGACCAGGGTAAGCTTTGTACCTGTCTCTGTGTTTGGAATAAAGGCGGTCTAGAGTTTTTTTCCCCCCTCTGGTTGCACATTTACCATGTTGATAGAAATTTGGTAAAACAGATTTATTAAGTTTCCCTGCATTAAAGTCCCCGGCCACTAGGAGCGTCACATCTGGATGAACGTTTTCCTGTTTGCTTTTGGTGAAACACAGCTCATTGAGTACGGTCTTAGTGCCAGCATCGGTGTGTGGTGGTATGTAGACATTTACAAAAAATACAGATGAAAACTTTAGGTTAGATGGTGTGGTCTACTGCTTATTGTGAGATACTCTACCTCAGGCGAGCAAAACCGCGAGACTTCCTTAGATTTCGTGCACCAGCTGTTGTTTACATATATGTATAGTCCGCCACCCCTTGTCTTACCAGACGATGCTGTTCTATGCTGCCGATACAGCGTATAACCAGCTAGCTGTATGTTGATGATGCCGTTGTTCAGCCACGACTCTGTGAAGCATAAGATATTACAATTTTTAACGTCCCATTGGTAGTTTAATCTTCCTCGTAGGTCGTCGATTTTATTTTCAAATGATTGCACGTTAGCTAGTAAAACGGAAGGCAGAGGGGGTTTATTCGATCGCCACAAATTCTCAGAAGGCAGCCCAACCTCCATCCTCTTTTTCTCCATCGTCTCTTCATGCAAATGACATCGGGCTCGTCTTACTCGGTAAACTTAAAAAAAGCTTCTGCCAGTTCGTGGTGAGTAACCGCTGTTCTGATGTCCACAAGTTATTTTCGGTCATTGGGTATTTTATGTACAAAATAAGTAAAAAAATAAGTTACAAAAAACTAACATTAAAACACAATCAGTTAGGAGCACTTAAAACGTCAGCAATCTTCTCCGGCACCATCTTCCACTTTGTATTAGTATACGCATGAAAAGTCCCAATGCAAAGTCACTTTTCTATTTTTGGAGTTATTAAATAAAACCAGACAGAATTCCGAAAAGTGTCGAAGTCAGGGCATTTCAGGCAAATTATAAATAAGTGCACTCAGGCTATCCTAGTTACTTTAAGGAGCAGCTCTTTCTATGTGGGACTAACCCCAAGAAGTTCTGGAAAACGGTTAAAGACCTGGAGAATAAACTCTCCTCCTCACAGCTGCCCATGTTCTTTAATGTTGATGATGTGGTTGTTACTGACAAGGAGCATATGGCTGAGTTCTTTAATAACCACTTCATTAAGTCAGGATTCCTATTTGACTCTGCCATGCCTCCTTGCCCGTGAAACATTTCCTCATCTCCCACCCCTTCTAATGCGACTATCCCCGTTGCTCCTCCCTCTTTTCCCCTGCCCCGCTACAAAGTTTCTCCCTGCAGGCGGTCACTGAGTCCGAGGTGCTAAAGGAGCTCCTTAAATTTGACCCCAAAAGAACATCTGGTTCAGATGGTTTACACCCTTTCTTCTTCAAGATTGCTGCCCAATGTCATCGCCAAGCCTATCTCTGACCTTTTTTACCTGTCTCTCCTCTCTGGGGAGGTTCCGATTGCTTGGATGGCAGCCATGGTGCGTCCTTTATTTAAAAGGAGAGATCAAGCTGATCCTAACTGTTATAGGCCAATTGTTGGAAAAACTTGTCAATAATCAACTGACTGGCATTCTTTATGTCAATGGTATTCTCTTGGGTATGCAATCTGGTTTCCGCTCAGGTTATCGATGTGTCACTGACCTGTTAGGGATAGGGGGCAGTATTTACACGGCCGGATAAAAAACGTACCCGATTTAATCTGGTTATTACTACTGCCCAGAAACTAGAATATGCATATAATTATTGGCTTTGGATAGAAAACATATGACTATTTTATACCATTTTAAAGACAAGACTCTCCTTTATCTAACCACACTGTCCAATTTCAAAAAGGCTTTACAGCGAAAGCAAAACATTAGATTATGTCAGCAGAGTACCGAGCCAGAAATAATCAGACACCCATTTTTCAAGCTAGCATATAATGTCACAAAAAACAAAACCACAGCTAAATGCAGCACTAACCTTTGATGATCTTCATCAGATGACAACCCTAGGACATTATGTTATACAATGCATGCATGTTTTGTTCAATCAAGTTCATATTTATATCAAAAACCAGCTTTTTTACATTAGCATGTGACGTTCAGAACTAGCATACCCCCCGCAAACTTCCGGTGAATTTACTAAATTACTCACGATAAACGTTCACAAAAAACATAACAATTATTTTAAGAATTATAGATACAGAACTCCTCTATGCACTCGATATGTACGATTTTAAAATAGCTTTTCGGTGAAAGCACATTTTGCAATATTCTCAGTAGATAGCCCGGCATCACAGGGCTAGCTATTTAGACACCCAGCAAGTTTAGCCTTCACCAAACTCCGATTTACTATTAGAAAAGTTTGATTACCTTTGGTGTTCTTCGTCAGAATGCACTCCCAGGACTTCTACTTCAATAACAAATGTTGGTTTGGGCCCAAATAATCCATAGTTATATCCAAACAGCGGCGTTTTGTTTGTGTGTTCAAGACACTATCCAAATGGTAAAGAAGGGTTACGAGCACGACGCATTTCGTGACAAAAAAATTCTAAATATTTCATTACCGTACTTCGAAGCATGTCAACCGCTGTTTAAAATCCCTATAATGTAAACTCCAACAGAAATAACTTCAAATGTATAACTTCAAATTAAACCAAATCATTTGCACTCATGACTACTGGTTTCAATAACATTTTCACGGAACTTACGAGCAAATACTTTATGAATTTATTAATAAAAATCTACTTGCAAGGTTGCTAGCCAACTAGCCAGCTAACGTTAGCCCTAGTAGCCTTATAACGTTAGCCCTACCATCCAACTAATGTTACAGTGCCTTCGGAAAGTATTCATAACCCTTGACTTTTTCCACATTTTGCTAGGTTACAGTCTTATTTTAAAACTGATTAAATTGTTCATCAATCTACACACAATATCCCATAGTGACAAAGCAAAATCAGGTTTTAGAAATGTTTGCTAATTTATAAAAACAAATTAAACTGATATATCACATTTTCACAAGTACTCAGAACCTTTGCTCAGTACTTTGTTGAAGCAGCTTTGGCAGTGTTTCCAACCTTGAGTCTTCTTGCGTATGATGCACCAAGCTTGGCACACATGTATTTCTCCCATTGTTCTCTGCAGATCCTCTCAAGCTCTGTCAGGTTGGATGGGGAGCGTTGCTGCACAGCTATTTCCAGGTCTGTCCAGAGATGCTGGATTGGGTTCAAGTCCGGGCTCTGGCTGGGCCACTCAAGGACATTCAGATACTTGTCCCAAAGCCACTCCTGCATTGTCTTGGCTGTGTGGTTGTCTTGGCTGCATTGTCTTGGCTGTGTGGTCTTGGCTGAAAAACATACCCACAGCATGATGCTGCCACCACCATGCTTCACCGTAGGGATGGTGCCAGGTTTGCTCCAGACGTGACGCTTGGCATTCAGGCCAAAGAGTTCAATCTTGATTATATCAGACCAGAGAATCTTGTTTTTCATGGTCTTTGAGTCTTTATGTGCATTTTGGCAAAGTCCAAGCACGCTCTCATGTGCCTTTTACTGAACAGTGGCCACTGTCTGGCCACTCTACCATAAAGACCTGATTGTTGGAGCACTGCAGAGATGGTTGTCCTTCTGGAAGGTTCTCCCATCTTCACAGAGGAACTCTAGAGCTCTGTCAGAGTGACCATCAGGTTCTTGGTCACCTCCCTGACGAAGGCCCTTCTCAGTTTGAAAACTGGTACCCATCCCCAGATCTGTGCCTCAACACAATCCTGTCTCGGAGCACTATGGACAATTCCTTTGACCTCATGGCTTGGTTTTTGCTCTGACATGCACTGTCAACTGTGGAACCTTATCTAGACAGGTGTGTGCCTTTCCAAATCATGTCCAATCAATTGAATTTATCACAGGTGGACTCCAATCAAGTTGTAGAAACATCTCATGGATGATCAATGGAAACAGGATCCACCTGAGCTCAATTTCGAGTCTCATAGAAAAGGGTCTGAATACTTATGTAAATAATGTATTTCTGTTGTTTTTTTTATAAATTTGCCAGCATTCTAAAAACCTGTTTTTTCTTTGTCATTATGGGGTATTGTGTGTAGATTGCTGAGGATATATATATATATTTTTTTGAATATGGCTTTAATGTAACAAAATGTGGAAAAGGTCAATGGGTCTATGAATACTTTCCGAAGGACTGTATGTTAGCTCTGAATTAGTCAGCCTGTTGCTATAAACACCCAGCTTACAGCTACATTAAAGTAAATCAAAGTTTTGGAAATACATAATGTCATCTAACCAGATATCAAAGAATGTTAGCTATATACAGTTTTCTTAGCCAGAAAGCTATTTAGCCATCTAACCCTGGCTATTAGCATAGCCAGCCTAGCCAACCAGCATGGTTATAGTCGGCAAGCAAGAGCCCAACTACCGGAGACCAGTTAGAACACAACTAACACAACATAACCACAGATCAAAAGAGCAGTGAATTACAGATTGATGGCTTGGGCCCATCCGATGGTAAGAATCAGGGAAAATGTTATAAAAAACTTTAGCGAGAAAAATCCAAAATAGAGCGATTCCAGATGTCAGTCAGCTAACACGCTAGCACTAAGCCAAGGTTGAAAAAGTTACAATACTCCCGTAGCTTACTTCACAGAGAACATGCCAAAAAGTTGGCAAAACAAAAAGGAGGTACTGATGTTACACAATTAGAGCAAGTAAGGTATGATTTTTTTCTTTAGGTTTGAGCCCACGGAAAAAAGGCACCAGAGCCTGCAGAGCTAACGAGTTCCCACTAGATGACACATCCACAAAGTCCGTGAAGAGCATGTAGTTTGGCTAACGTTAGCCAGCTTGCGCTATCTACTGAGCTAGCATACGACCAAGGTAGCACAAAGTAGATCCTCTATATTGAGGTTTAGCAATAGTGCATTGTGGGAAGTTTAGAAGATTTCTGTAAATAAGTTAATAAATATGTAATAACCCAAAAACATAACTATGTTTGTAGTTATAGGTAACCAGATCGTGACTGCAACTAAGTTATTAAGTCTTTGACCACACTGTATTGTTACATTGGTGAGTAAAAACATCAGAGTTCAATGGGGGTAAAACTGTTTGTATGCATACCATTAAAGAGTGTCCAACAAGCACAGTTTTTCTTATAGTGGACGAATATTGTACAGGGGTTTGGGAAACAAATGCTAATCTAAAATATATGCAGGGTATACTGTCAGCCGGTACCGGTCTATTTCTGTGTAAACTGGCAGCAATTTTCTTCAGTGGAATACCATAAAGTAAAGTCATCTTTTGCAACATTTTCTGCTGCTATTCGAATTACAACAAAGGAGTTGCAAATGTAAAACAGCTGTCAGTGGTAGCAATAAGCATAGACTGAGGCAGAGAATGGTAGCCATGTATGTGAACTTGTAGAGCTAGCAAACATCATCATAACGGGATGAGTGGGGCTGTGTACTCCCTCTATAGTACTGTAGAAACACTGTCCTCTAGGTGTTATACAGGTGTTATAGGAGTACACAAGTCTCTCCACAGTTTTTATTTTTTGTTGGCCATGCTCATCTTTTCTCTTAGAATGCCAACCATCAACTGAAATAAATAGATGCCAAACTCATATAGGCGGGGGCCTACAGAGTTAGTGATATAGGGGAAACACTGGTGCAGACCCTATCGGAGTAGGACTATACAGACGGCAGCTGTCAAGGGGGAGTACGTGCCAAAGCTAACAGTACTGAAGGGCTCTGCCATGCTGGACTGATTAAGTCCCCAACCTCCTTTTAGCATTGACTGACAGAGCTGGAGAGGGCAGTATTCGATGATGTAACCCGTTTTACACGCATGGGTGGGTAAGTGTTTTGCAGTCTGTGGTATTAAGGTATTTATGTGAGGGAGAGAAAATAAAGAAATCAGTTTCAAATAAATTCAGTTGTTTTTCTTTATGACAGCCCTTTTGTCCTTGTATTTTCCAGATTTTTTGTTGTTGATGAATTTCAATGTTTTCTCTTTCAATCAGATCAAATGAGCTCCAAAATGCCGCACATGTGTACTGAAGTGGTAACCCTCTGACTTCACCAGAGGAGAAAGAGGGTTTGTTCATTCAGGAACAAGAACACCAAAGCAAACATACTGCAACCTGTTTTACATCGTCTTGACGTGACCAAAATGACATGTCTACACGTGTATGTGTGTGTGACAAGCTAACAAGTTCTCACAGTCATCCTGCAGAATCAGGCGTTTATCCGTTTCTCCAAAAGCCACATTTCTAAATTCGTCCAAACGTCAAATTTAGGAGGTTAAGGGAAAAGGTTTTTGATAGGAGTAAAACGTTAAGTTTAGGCACTCATTCCGAATGGTTAAAGCCAAAATCCGTAGGTTGTGGGCAACCCTATGCCGCCCCTCTTCTTGTGTAGTGCTTTCACTTCGAACAAAAACATGGGGATTGAGCCCTAAAACGCCTTGGGCTGGCCTTCTGGGCTAGGTGTGTCTTTGCGTTAATCCTGCCTACTGGAATGACCCTGCTGCCCCGGAGCTGGAGAGGAAGTTAATGTCACTTGTAACCTAACGTTATAGACGCCAGAAACAAACAGAGCAGACGAAGCCAACAAGCATCATTCTCTGTTCTTGGGTCTGAATCAACTCGACCCCTAAAGAAAAATGAACAATCCATAAACCAGATAAACATTGGAAAACATTTTGAAAGGTGGAAGAGTGATGCCGAAATGGATTAGTAACATTAGGTAAGTGTTGGGTTGCGTGTTTAGCCTGCAAGCTATGTTAGCTGCTAACCTTAGTGTGTTCAGTATTCAAGCTCACTAACAAGGCTACTTAGCTAGCTAGCTAACATCTTCTGTATTCTGACTGTTTTGTACCCAAAGGAATCTAATGATAGCATCATGTAGCTACACTGCATACACCCCACAAGATGCCAAATGCCTTTATTTCATCTAGCTAACGTTATCTAGCTAAAGCTAGATATGCAGATTGTTGATATGATAGTGTGTTTCGTTTGTAGTTAATAATGCTAGCTAGCTAGGTGGTTGACAGCATTTTTGGCCCAGGACCACCTAAAAAATATGCATATAGCTATAAAAGTCGGCACAGTAACATCTAGGGCTGTGGCAGTCCAGAAATTTTGTCTGCTGGGTAATGTCACCAAAGCCCCATATACAACCCACCACTGCGACCTGTATGCTCTCGTTGGCTGGCCTTCACTTCATCATCGTCGCCAAACACATTGGCTCCAGGTCATCTACAAGACCCTGCTAGGTAAAGTCCCCCCTTATCTCCGCTCACTGGTCACCATAGCAGCACCCACCTGTAGCACGCGCTCCAGCAGGTATATCTCTCTGGTCACCCCTAAAGCCAACTCCTCCTTTGGTCGTCTCTCCTTCCAGTTCTCAGCTGCCAATGATTGGAACGAACTACAAAAATCTCTAAAACTGGAAACACTTATCTCCCTCACTAGCTTTAAGCACCAGCTGTCAGAGCAGCTCACAGATCTCTGCACCTGTACATAGCCCATCTTTAATTGAGCCCAAACTACTACCTTTTCCCCTACTGTATTTATTTATTTTATTTATTTTGCTCCTTTGCACCATATTATTTATATTTTAACTTTTAACTTTCTTCAAACTACAAATCTACCATTCCAGTGTTTTTTCTTGCCATACTTTATTTACTTTGCCACCATGGCATTTTTTTGCCTTTACCTCCATTATCTCACATCATTTGCTCACATTGTATATAGTCTTATTTTTTTCTACTGCATCATTGATTGTATGTTGTTTTACTCCATGTGTAACTCTGTGTTTTTGTATGTTGTCGAACTGCTTTGCTTTATCTTGGCCAGGTCGCAATTGTAAATGAGAACTTGTTCTCAACTTGCCTACCTGGTTAAATAAAGGTGAAATAAATAAATAAAATGTCATGTAAAAGACTGCCGGTTTCACGATAATTGAACGTTAATTAACATAAACACGTTTAGTATTTCCAGGCCTCCACGCACACAAGCCGCTGGTGCGAGCCTTTGGAACATCTACATTTTAAAAACCAATAAATCAATTTAATATACACCATCACAATAAATCCATTATTTCTTTTAGGCAGGTCTAAATAAACAATGATACGAAGAACAGAATATCAGTTGGCCTACTGTATGTTATCTGGCTATGTGCCATACCATAGGCTGTGTAACGGTTGTCGTCGGGAATAGAGGACCAAAACGCAGCAGGAATGTGGATGCTCATCTTGTTATTTATTTTAAATAAAGAAAACACCAAAATAAAAAAAATGAAGAACGTACGAACAACAAAACAGTCTTGTCATGCTCACACAGGCAAAACAACAAACAATCTCCCACAACACTACACCAAACAATTACCCATATGTAGGACTCTCAATCAGAGGCAACGAGAAAGCACCTGCCTCCAATTGAGAGTCCAACCCCCCATTAACCTACACATAGAAATACCACAAACCAGAAATAACATAGAAATACAAAACATAGAACATAGACCAAAACCCGGAAATAATAAATCAAACACCCTACTACATAAATCACCACCCCGAACCACATAAACAAAATACCCTCTGCCACGTCCTGACCAAACTACAATAACAAATAACCCTTATACTGGTCAGGACGTGACAGGCTGTAAGCTAGTTCATTTAGAAGCATAAGTTCTGTGCCATTATTTTAAATTATAATTATAAATTATATGAAGAATATAATTTAATTTAGCTTTATAAAATCAAAAGGATATTTTTCCCATTTCGGAGCGAGCTTAAACAGGTTATGTTGAGTGTAAAAGTGATCATTTGAAACAGGTGCTATTCACTAGATTTAGAGTTATTTGGCAACTTAAGTTGTGAATGATACAATCCTTAGAATGTCTTAGAAATCAAAACATATATGGGCTGCATGATGTGCTATAGGCTGATGATGACTTGAGAAAGTCGCAATAAAGTTTGTGCTCTGCTCCTTGCCTCAGGCTGCACAGCTGTTTGCTCATCAAGTGATCAAATTTTCACTATTTTCAATTTAATCTTTTACATCATTATTTGAATTCTGGGTTTTTTTTCGGGTTTGTACTCATAAGCTTATGCATATGCTCTAATATGAATATAGGTGTTCTGAATGAATCATCACCTTAGAAAGCGCTGTCCATTTTATGTTAGGCTTTGAAACAACATCCACAACGACCATGTTTTCCATTCAGTTTCAACCTGTTTTTGAACTTCTTTTTTCAAATTGATCATCACAGTGAGGTGAGTTTTAAAAGCACTATACTGTTTTGATGATGTGTTTGATGTGATTTAAAAATATATATTTTATATATTTATTTATATATATTTTTTATATGTGATTGATGTGATTTTTGATTGCATTTGCATTGATCTTAGAGTGGTTAGAGGGACAATACAGCCCTGAGAATCAGGCCATTAGTGGCCTGATGGTCTTTAGTGAGTTAGGTACTACCAACGCATGTCTAATTTTAGAAGAGGAGATTACCATGACTCAACGGTCACGTGACTGTGGTCATGACTCATGACTGGCAGTGTGGCAGTAATACTGTCACCGCAACAACCCTAGTAACATCACACAAACATGTATTTCACAGGGAGATACTGGTGGAAAGGGTCTGATTTCGAGGGAACCTGAGTCTGTACAAGTTGTAGCATGACAAATGTTACACTGGTTACAGCACAACACCACATGCTATCTATGTAAAGGACACTGTTGTGACACTGACTTATTTGGTGGTAATGCTGTAGTCAACAGAGCATTGATGGTGATTCACAACCCTGGAGAGCATTGAATAAGATATGGTTGAATTCCTAAACGGTGCATACGTTATCACTATAATGTACTCATATTCCAACAATATTATGTTATCAAATCAAAATCAAAGTTTATTTGGCATATGCACATGATACAGTGTGATGTATACGGGAATATGACATTGCACCGTACCGTGTACTATTGAAGTAACAATTTGTTTCATGTTTTCCCAATGTCAACCAAAAATGCACAGGATAGCTTGGACCTGTTGTTTGGAAGAAACAAAGTCAGCCATAGATGATGACGAACATCCTAACCCTTCAGCTACACTACATGCGTCACCATCAGCAGTGTCCATGTGACATTCTACCTGCTACACCAGAAACCAACCAAATCAACATTATTTCTCATTATTTCAATTCACAAGATCGAATGAATTCGTGTGTCAGCCATTGATAATTGAACCTCTGTAGCAAGGTCGTAAGGTTGCATTGCGGAGGCGGCAGGTAGCCTAGCGGTTAGAGCGTTGGGCCAGTAACCGCTAGATCGAATCCCCGAGCTGACAAGGTACAAATCTGTTGTTCTGCCCCTGAACAAGGCAGTTAACCCACTGTTCCTAGGCTGTCATTGTAAATAAGAATTTGTTCTTAACTGACTACCGTAATTTCCGGACTATAAGCCGCAACTTTTTTCCCAGGCTTTGAACGTTGCGGCTTAAACAATGACGCGGCTAATATATGGATTTTTCCCGCTTTCAAATTTTTTCTCCAAAAAAACACATTCTGTGACGTGCTCAGTTTTTTGCCGGCATGAAGCTTTCATTAGACCAATGAAATTGGGGGTTAAGGTCAAACAACTATTTTTGTTTACTGTTAAGATTAAATCGAGCGCTCTCAAACTTCCCATCATTCTGATTACGGTAGTCATTTTGTCACCCTCATTCCTGGGGGCACAACAAAGTATTTGTAGCCACTCGACATCAGTGTAAATCGTGCATTTAAGGTGGCACTCCGTGTTCAGCGGCAGGGTTGGATGACAAGTGGGGAGAAATCCTTCACTAAAACGGGCCGCATATGAAGAGCAACTTATGGTCAAGTCTGCCAGTGGGTCCAGACAGCGTGGAGTATTGTCAAAAAATCCACTATCATCAACGGGTTTCGAAAGGCTGGACTGCTGCATGTTGAAGAGGGCTCAGCGGGGGATTTGCCTCCGGATGAAAGTGATGAGAGCGACAATGAAAACGATCCAATATCGGATGAAGCAATTCTGAGGCTATTCAACTCCGACACGGAAGGAGAGGACTTCAGTGGTTTCAGTGCACAGGAGAAGGAAGATGGTGACCAATGACTTTCTTGGTAGGCTACTGTTTACTGCTAATTTTGTATTTTTTGTTACAAGCCATGTTTCGTTAAAGCCTATTTATTTTTGTTACAAGCCGTGCTTCGTAAAAGCCTATTTATTTTTGTTACAAGTGTAACGCCCTGGCAATAGAGAGAGGTTTTTTGTTCTTTATTTTGGTTAGGCCAGGGTGTTACATTGGGTGGGCGTTCTATGTTCTTTTTCTATGTTTTTGGATTTCTTTGTTTTGGGCCGGGTGTGGCTCCCAATCAGGCACAGCTGAAGTTCGTTGTTGTTGATTGGGAGTCACACATAAGTGCATTTTTTTCCGTTGGGGTTTTGTGGGTAATTGTTTCTGTCATTGTGTTTCACCTGACAGGACTGTTTGGCTGTCGGTTTTTCTTGTTTTGTTTGCATAGTGTTCTTTAATAATTAAATATGATGAACACTAACTCCGCTGCGTTTTGGTCCACTCTCTCTCACAACAGTCGTTACAGAATTACCCACCACAAAAGGACCAACCAGCGGAGGAAGGAGCAGCGCCAGGAGGAGCAAGGATCCTGGACCAAGGAGAGCAGCATGATGGACTCATGGACGTGGGAACAAATACTGGACGGAGAGGGACCATGGACTCAGGCTGGGGATTATCGCCTCCCGCAGCGGGAGATCGAAGCGGCGAGAGCAGAGAGGCGATGGTATGAGGAGAGAGAGCGCAACAGGCACGAGAGGCAGCCCCAAGATTTTTTTTGGGGGGGGCACACGGGACAGTCGGCGGTGCCGAGGTCGGAACCAGAGCCAGTCGGGTTGACGTTGGAGGTGAGCGAAGGGTGCGAAGCAGAGACAGTGAAGGAGTTGATGAGGAGATTGAAGGAGAGAGAGATGAGAGACCTGCTGGTTTGGTGCATAAGGCACGGCATTCGCCCTACGGAGCGTGTCAGTGAATTGATGTCATCTGAGTCAGTTCTCCATACTCGTTCTGAGGTGCGTGCTGGCCGTCTGTTGAAGACTGTGCCTGCGCCCAGAAACAGGCCTCCTGCATGTCTTCCCAGCCCTGCATGTCCTATGCCAACGCCCAGAAACAAGCCTCCTGCATGTCTTCCCAGCCCTGCACGTCCTGTGCCTATGCCCAGAACCAGGCCTCCTGCATGTCTTCCCATCCTGGTCAAGCCCGTGCCTCCTCCTCGGACCAGTCCGCCAGTGGGTCTCCCCATCCTGGTTAAGCCTGTGCCTCCTCCTCGGACCAGGCCTCCAGTGGGTCTCCCCATCCTGGTCTGTCCTGTGCCTGCTCTGCTGACCAGGCCTCCAGTGGGTTTCCCCATCTTGGTTAAGCCAGTGCCCCCTCCTCGGACCAGGCCTCCAGTGGGTCTCCCCATCCTGGTCAGTCCTGTGCCTCCTCCTAGGACCAGGCCTCCAGTGGGTTTCCCCATCTTGGTTAAGCCTGTGCCTCCTCCTCGGACCAGGCCTCCAGTGGGTCTCCCCATCCTGGTCTGTCCTGTGCCTGCTCCATGGACCAGGCCTCCAGTGGGTCTCCCCATCCTGGTTAAGCCTGTGCCTCCTCCTCGGACCAGGCCTCCAGTGGGTCTCCCCATCCTGGTCCGTCCGGTGCCACCTCCCGGGACTAGGCCTCCAGAGTGGCCCGCCTGTTCGGAGCTGCCAGAGTGGCCCCCTTGTTCGGAGCTGCCAGAGTGGCCCGCCTGTTCGGAGCTGCCAGAGTGGCCCGCCTGTTCGGAGCTGCCAGAGTGGCCCGCCTGTCCGGATCTGCCAGAGTGGCCCGCCTGTCCGGATCTGCCAGAGTGGCCCGCCTGTCCGGATCTGCCAGAGTGGCCCGCCTGTCCGGATCTGCCAGAGTGGCCCGCCTGTCCGGATCTGCAAGAGTGGCCCGCCTGTCCGGATCTGCCAGAGTGGCCCGCTTGTCCGGATCTGCCAGAGTGGCCCGCCTGTCCGGATCTGCCAGAGTGGCCCGCCTGTCCGGATCTGCCAGAGTGGCCCGCCTGTCCGGATCTGCCAGAGTGGCCCGCCTGTCCGGATCTGCCAGAATGGGCCGCCAGCCGGGCACAGCCAGGGTCGTCCGCCAGCCGGGCGCAGCAAGGGACACCCGCCAGCCGGGCGCAGCCATCGCCGCCCGCAGCCGGGCGCAGCCAGGGTCATCCGCCAGTTGGGCGCAGTAAGGGTCACCCGCCAGCTGGGCGCAGCCATCGCCGCCCACCAGCCGGGTGCAGCCAGGGTCATCCGACAGCCGGGCGCAACAAGGGTCGCCCGCCAGCCGGGCAAAGTCAGGGTCGCCCACCAGACCTTCAGCGCGGCCAGGTGCGCCACCTAAGAGGGCGACGCCAAGGGTGGGGCAGAGGCCACGTCCCGCACCTGAGCCGCCGACGTAAGAAGGCCCACCCAGACCCTCCCCTTGTGTTTCACCTGACAGGACTGTTTGGCTGTCGGTTTTTCTTGTTTTGTTTGCATAGTGTTCTTTAATAATTAAATATGATGAACACTAACTCTGCTGCATTTTGGTCCACTCTCTCTCACAACAGTCATTACAACAGGCCGTGTTTTGTTAAAGCCTATTTATTTTTGTTACAAGCCGTGCTTCGTTAAAGCCTATTTATTTTTGTTACAAGCCGTGTTTCGTTACAGCCTATTTATTTTTCTTACAAGCCGTGTTTCATTAAAGCCTATTTATTTTTGTTACAAGCCGTGTTTCGTTAAAGCCTGTGTAAAGTTCATTTGTTTCAATGTACCGGTAGGCACCTGCGGCATATAGACATATGCGGCTTATTTATGTTCAAAATAATATTTTTTTTTAAATTCAGTGGGTGCGGCTTATATTCAGGTGCGCTTAATAGTCCAGAAATTATGGTAGTTAAATAAAGGTAAAACTTTTTTTTTTAAATACCTGCTCTGATGACCTCCTAGTAGGGTGTGTGGAGCAGCACATAACAGTTTGTGGTCTGGAGGTGTGGGACCTGGCAACACATTCCTAGCTGCTGTGTGTGGAGAGTACTGGCCTCCCGTGATCCGATGTGGCACCATGTAGACTTTTTTTCCTGGGAGCTGGTAGGTAGCTGTATATGTCCTGCCTTGTATGGGTGTTTTATTTAAGTTCTACAAGTATTCAGTTGTAATTGTCAGTTTTTGTTGTTGAAAACAGTCACTTTTACCTTCCAAAGATTTTTATTGTGAATTATGTGGATTTTTACATAGCATAGGTCAGTCTTTCATCATGCAGCAGGTAGTCCAAGTCATCCATGGTTCTGTTACCCTGGCAGTTTTGATGCTGATGGGAGGGGGAAAAAATCATATCACTGAAATGTATTGAAGTCACTTACAGTGAGGAAAAAAGGTATTTGATCCCCTGCTCATTTTGTACGTTTGCCCACTGACAAAGAAATGATCAGTCTATAATTTTAATGGTAGGTTTATTTGAACAGTGAGAGACAGAATAACAACAAAAAAATCCAGAAAAACGCATGTCAAAAATGTTATAAATTGATTTGCATTTTAATGAGGGAAATAAGTATTTGACCCCCTCTCAATCAGAAAGATTTCTGGCTCCCAGGTGTCTTTTATACAGGTAACAAGCTGAGAATAGGAGCACACTCTTAATACATCTAGATGTTCCGCTAGCGGAACACCTGCTCCAATATCCAATGATGGGCGTGGCGCGAAATACAAATTCCTCTAAAATCCGAAAACTTCCAATTTTCAAACATATGACTATTTTACAGCATTTTAAAGACAAGACTCTCGTTAATCTAACCACACTGTCCAATTTCAAAAAGGCTTTACAGCGAAAGCAAAACATTAGATTATGTCAGCAGAGTACCCAGCCAGAAATAATCAGACACCCATTTTTCAAGCTAGCATATAATGTCACAAAAACCCAGAAGACAGCTAAATGCAGCACTAACCTTTGATGATCTTCATCAGATGACACACCTAGGACATTATGTTATACAATACATGCATGTTTTGTTCAATCAAGTTCATATTTATATCAAAAAACAGCTTTTTACATTAGCATGTGACGTTCAGAACTAGCATACCCCCCGCAAACTTCCGGGGAATTTACTAACAATTTACTAAATTACTCACGATAAACGTTCACAAAAAGCATAACAATTATTTTAAGAATTATAGATACAGAACTCCTCTATGCACTCGATATGTCCGATGTTCGGATGAAGCACATTTTGCAATATTCTAAGTACATAGCCCAGCCATCACGGGCTAGCTATTTAGACACCCGGCAAGTTTAGCCTTCACCAAAATCAGATTTACTATAAGAAAAATGGTCTTACCTTTCCTGTTCTTCGTCAGAATGCACTCCCAGGACTTCTACTTCAATAACAAATGTTGGTTTGGTCCCAAATAATCCATCGTTATATCCAAACAGCGGCGTTTTGTTCGTGCGTTCTCGACACTATCCGAAATGGTAAATCAGGGTCGTGCGCATGGCGCATTTCGTGACTAAAAAATTCTAAATATTCCATTACCGTACTTCGAAGCATGTCAACCGCTGTTTAAAATCAATTTTTATGCAATTTATCTCGTAGAAAAGCGATAATCTTCCAACCGGGAATCTGCGTTTCGGTAAATAGAGTGAAAAACAGAAAGGCGGGGGCGGCCAGTGCACGAGCATGAAGCCCTTTGTCCTCTGATAGACCACTTAGCAAAAGCGCTCGTGTGTTTCAGCCAGGGCTTCGAATTACATCATTCAGGTTTTTCCCGGGCTCTGAGAGCCCATTGGAGCCGTAGGAAGTGTCACGTAACAGCAGAGATCCTTTGTAATGAATAGAGATGACAAAGAAGGGCAAGAAATGGTCAGACAGAGTACTTCCTGTACAGAATCTTCTCACGTTTTGGCCTGCCAAATGAGTTCTGTTATACTCACAGACACCATTAAAACAGTTTTAGAAACATTGGAGTGTTTTCTATCCAAAGCTAATAATTATATGCATATTCTAGTTTCTGGGCAGGACTAATAATCAGATTAAATCGGGTATGTTTTTTATCCAGCCGTGAAAATACTGCCCCCTAGCCATAAGAGGTTTTAAAGGGAGTGCTCCTAATCTCAGCTTGTTACCTGTATAAAAGACACCTGTCCACCGAAGCAATCAATCAGATTCCAAACTCTTCACCATGGCCAAGACCAAAGAGCTCTCCAAGGATGTCAGGGACAACATTGTAGACCTACACAAGGCTGGAATGGGCTACAAGACCATCGCCAAGCAGCTTGGTGAGAAGTTGACAACAGTTGGTGTGATTATTCGCAAATGGAAGAAACACAAAGAACTGTCAATCTCCCTCGGCCTGGGGCTCTATGCAAGATCTCACCTCGTGGAGTTGCAATAATCATGAGAACGGTGAGGAATCAGCCCAGAACTACACGGGAGGATCTTGTCAATGATCTCAAGGCAGCTGGGACCATAGTCACCAAGAAAACAATTGGTAACACACTACGCCGTGAAGGACTGAAATCCTGCAGCGCCCGCAAGGTCCCCCTGCTCAAGAAAGCACATATACAAGCCCGTCTGAAGTTTGCCAATGAACATCTGAATGATTCAGAGGACAACTAGGTGAAAGTGTTGTGGTCAGATGAGACCAAAATGGAGCTCTTTGGCATCAACTCAACTCGCCGTGTTTGGAGGAGGAGGAATGCTGCCTATGACCCCAAGAACACCATCCCCACCGTCAAACATGGAGGTGGAAACATTATGCTTTGGGGGTGTTTTTCTGCTAAGGGGACAGGACAACTTCACCGCATCAAAGGGACGATGGACGGGGCCATGTACCGTCAAATCTTGGGTGAGAACCTCCTTCCCTCAGCCAGGGCATTGAAAATGGGTCGTGGATGGGTATTCCAGCATGACAATGACCCAAAACACACGGCCAAGGCAACAAAGGAGTGGCTCAAGAAGAATCACATTAAACAGCGTTTGACATGCTTCGAAGCACGGTAATGGAATATTTAGATTTTTTTTGTCACGAAATGCGCCGGCGCGTCACCCTTCGGATAGTGACTTGAACGCACGAACAAATGTTTTGCTTTCGTTGTAAAGCCTTTTTGAAATCGGACAATGTGGTTAGATAAAGGAGAGTCTTGTATTTAAAATGGTGTAAAATAGTCATATGTTTGAAAAATTGAAGTTTTTGCATTTTTGAGGTATTTGTAATTCGCGCCACTCTATACCATTGGATATTGGTGAGGCGTTCCGGAACGTCTGTTCCTAACAGGTTTAATGTCCTGGAGTGGTCTAGCCAGTCTCCAGACCAACCTGTTGGGGCTAGGGGGCAGTATTGAGAATTTTTTGAAAAAAATATGTGCCCATTTTTAACTGCCTCCTACACCTACCCAGTAACTACAATATGCATATACTTATTATATATGGATAGAAAACACCCTAAAGTTTCAAAAACTGTTTGAATGGTGTCTGTGAGTATAACAGAACTCATTTGGCAGGCAAAACCCTGAGACAGATTCTGACAGGAAGTGGATACCTGATGTGTTGAATTGACTTTGAGCCTATGCCATTGAAAAACAAAGGGGCTGAGGAATATTCTGGCACTTCCTATTGCTTCCACAAGATGTCCCCAGCCTTTACAAGGTGTTTTGAGTGTTCTACAGTGAGATCTGACCGAATAAGAGCCATGGAACGTGATGGTCCATTAGACCCCTGGCGCGCGATTTGATGGTGGGTACTCTCATTCCGAAACGTTTTAAAAGAAAACCCAATGGTCCGCCTTGAATTGTATTCATGTTCTGGTTAAAAAAGGCCCTAATGATTTATGCGATACAACGTTTGACATGTTTGAACGAACGGAAATATATTTTTTCCGTTCTTGAAGTGAAGTGAAGTCCGGCTGGCTTAGATCATGCGCTACAACACGGAGGTTTTTCGACATAAATGATGAGCTTTTTTGAACAAAACTACATTCGTTATGGACCTGGGACTCTTTGGAAGTGACATCTGATGAAGAGAATCAAAGGTAATGGATTATTTATATAGTATTTTCGATTTTAGATTCCTCCAACATGGCGGTTAGTCTGTATCGCGATGCGTATTTTTCTGGCGCAGTGCTCAGATTATTGCAAAGTGTGATTTCCCAGTAAGGTTAATTTAAAATCTGACAAGTCCATTGCGTTCAAGAGATGTAAATCTATAATTCTTTGAATGACAATATAATATTTTAGCAATGTTTTCTAATATTAATTAATTATTTTGTTGTCATGACTTGACTGCCGGTATTGGAGGGAAACGATTTCCTGAACATCAACGACATAGTAAAACACTGTTTTTAGATATAAATATGAACTTGATAGAACTAAAAATGCATGCATTGTCTAACATAATGTCCTAGGAGTGTCATCTGATGGAGATTGTAAAAGGTTAGTGCATAATTTTAGCTGATTGTATGGTTTTGGTGAAGCCTGTCTTTGAATCGACAATGCATTGCACACCATAATATTGTCAATGTACTCTCCTAACATAACCTAACTTTATGCTTTCCCCGTAAAACCTTTTTGAAATCGGTAAACGTGGTTAGATTAAGAAGATGTTTATCTTTCAAAGGCTGTAAGTTAGTTGTATGTTTGAGAAATTTGAATTTGTACATTTATTTGGTTTCAAATTTGCCGCTCTTGAAATGCACCTGCTGTTGATAGGGTGCGCCACGGGGGGCACGCTAACGTCCCACGTAGCCTCAAGAGGTTATTAATCCCATAGAAAATCTGTGGAGGGAGCTGAAGGTTCGAGTTGCCAAACGTCAGCCTCGAAACCTTAATGACTTGGAGAAGATCTGCAAAGAGGAGTGGGACAAAATCCCTCCTGAGATGTGTGCAAACCTGGTGGCCAACTACAAGAAACGTCTGACCTCTGTGATTGCCAACAAGGGTTTTGCCACCAAGTACTAAGTCATGTTTTTGCCAGAGGGGTTAAATACTTATTTCCCTCATTAAAATGCAAATCAATTTATAACATTTGTGACATGCGTTTTCAAAATTTTTTTGTTGTTATTCTATCTCTCACTGTTCATATAAACCTACCATTAAATTTATAGACTGATAATTTCTTTGTCAGTGGGCAAATGTACAAAATCAGCAGGGGATCAAATATTTTGTTCCCTCACTGTACTAACACAAGTGTCAGTGGCCTTTCCAAAGTTTCCACGTTTTCATAGTTTTGATTTTAACTCAATGTAATTGGATATTAATTTCTCAAGTTTCATCAGGAAAAGGTGAAATATGTTATGCTCTGCCATGCTGTATGAACAAAAGTTTCCTACCAAGTCCTTTTCACTGATGTTCATGGAGTAACTCTTGCTTGGTTGGTAGTTAGGTCAGGAGAGACGAGTCTTTGGGGTGTGTTGGCACTGTGGGAAAACATAAAACGAATTGTTACTTCAATAGTACACAGTACAATGGAATGTCATATTCCTGTATACACCCCACTGTATCCTGTGTATATACCAAATAAACATAGATTTTTATAAAAGAGGATAACATAATATGGATGAAATATTTAGTGTTGTAACCAGTGTAGCATGCTAATTTAACCATCCTATGACATGATGGCCCATTGACTGTTACTATGGTTACTCCTTGGATATCAGTCTGAAAGAAGTCGCTGTAGAAAAAGACGCAATAGGCAGGATGTTCAATTACTTTACCAGTTGTAGATGCTGTTGGTGCTTTTGGCAGTAGGCGGTGATAGAGTATCCACAGGAGAGTACTTTTTGCGGCTCCGGTAGGTTCAATATGTAAACAATAGCCGAGTGTAACCGAATGTAGTCGACCAAAACACGTTTCCTCGCAGTTCAGTTAGGCTTGGCCGTATTGTGCATGTGTTTGTCACTTGCGAATTGCTTCAGTATTGAAAATAAACAACCGAAATAGAAACAATATACAGACCAGCATACTGAAGGTCGGGTTGATAACACTACTCTGTGGGTATTTTGTCTCACATTATTACCAGCAAAAGGACTAATCACACGGACAACCGGTAAAGTATAATTTTATTCAGCATTCTAGCTTGTAGAGGTTGTAAGAGGAAACTTTCCTGATCCAAACGCTAATTTCTGCCAAACGTAGAATTCTATGCAATTAAACGTCGGATCTTCAGGATAAATGGACCATACTCCACCAATATGTTATGCAGATGAGCCATTGTTTACTTTACTGACCATGCTGGATATTCATTCAGTCGTTCTGGTGGGTAATTCACACTAGGTAGGAATCAATGCTGTATATAGGCAGGCAATGTGCTGAACAGGTAAACATAGCTAACTATTTTGGTCGATAACCAAGAAAATAATTATTGAATCACAAAGCATAACAGAAAATGCATACAGCATTTCTTATCTCTCTTTCAGTGTTGAGGTTTGCACAACCACAACTTGTCTCCTGCAGTATCTCCCTGTAAAATCTGTTTGTGTGATGTTACTTTACCATGAGAGCGGCAATCTTTTACATGACAATAACCAGCACACAAAATGTCATGACCGCCACAGCCCTAGATGTTACTGTACCGAATTTTATAGCTAGATACATTTTATGGGATGGTCCTGGGCCGAAAATGCTGTCGACCACCTAGCTAGCTAGCATTATCATCTACAAATGAAACACACTATCATGTCAATGATGTGCATATCTAGCTTTAGCTAGCTAACGTTAGCTAGTTGAAATAAAGACATTGGGCATCTTGTTGGGTTTATGCTATTGTTAGATTCCTTTGATTACAAAACACTCCGAATAGCCAACTAGCAGGCTAAAAACACTACCCAACACTTAGCTAACATTACCAGTCCATGAGAATGGTGGCCATTTCGGTGTCACTCTTCCACCTTTCAAAATTAGTTGCAACGTTTATCTGATTTATTGATTGGTCATGAGTGGTCTTTGCCGCCAAGGGTCTGATGAGCTGCTTGGCGTTGCAACTAGCCTAGCTGCCACTGTTAGCTGCCTATCAAGCTAGCAGGGTTTCCTTGAGGTCTTGAATGCAGCCTGTGACGCAGTTAACCCTTGTGGCTGGGACCACGGATTGTCCTGTGCTTGTAACTGTCTAGATCCCTGCTGTTTGTTTCCATCTTCCCTGCGACCTGCACTGTCTGGAAATGCGAGGAGTAACAGCGTAGCCTACATTGCTAACATGACAAAGACCAAAGCCAGTGGGAGTACCGTTGAGGACAGTGGTGTCTCTCTGTCACAGGTGAAGGATCTTTTAAACAATCATAAATAGTTTTACAAGCAGTCGTTACAACAAGAAAATAGCTTTGTGTCCAAACACTGGTGGACCCAACTAATAAAATAATAGATGACATGACCAGAGAGGTCCAGGACCTGAAGAACAGTTTGCAGTTCTCCCATGGTCGGCTCAAAGAGTTTAACCTCTACGGGCTAGGGGGCAGCATTGAGAATTTTGGAAAAAATATGTGCCCATTTTTAACTGCCTCCTACACCAACTCAGAAGCTAGAATATGCATATTATTGTTCAGGTTTGGATAGAAAACACCCTAAAGTTTCTAAAACTGTTTGAATGGTGTCTGTGAGTATAACAGAACTCCTATGGCAGGCAAAAACCTGAGAAGGTTTCATGCAGGAAGTACCCTGTCTGACAAGGTGTTGTTGTTCTTGCTTCTGTTTATTGAAGAGTCAGGATCTTAGCTGTAACGTGACAATTCCTAGGGCTCCAATAGGCTCTCAGAACCCGGGAAAAACCTGAACGATGACGAGGCAGCCTCAGGCTGAAACACATTATCTCCTTTTCCAAGTGTCCCATCAGAGGACAATAGAATTAGGCGCGTGCGCGATTCGACCCCGTGGAGTATTTTCCTTCGGCTGTTTAGCTAATTGCAGATTCCCGGTCGGAATATTATCGCTTTTCTACGAGATAAATTGCATAAAAATTGATTTTAAACAGCGGTTGACATGCTTCGAAGTACGGTAATGGAATATTTAGAATTTTTTTGTCACGTTCTGCGCCATGCGCACGACCGTGATTTAGCATTCTGATAGTGTCTAGAACGCACGAACAAAACGCCGCTGTTTGGATATAACGATGGATTATTTGGGACCAAACCTACATTTGTTATTGAAGTAGAAGTCCTGGGAGTGCATTCTGACGAAGAACAGGAAAGGTAAGACCAATTTTCTTAGAGGAAATGTGATTTTCGTGAAGGCTAAACTTGCCGTGTGTCTAAATAGCTAGCCCGTGATGGCTGGGCTATGTACTTAGAATATTGCAAAATGTGCTTCATCCGAAAAGCTATTTTAAAATCGGACATATCGAGTGCATAGAGGAGTAATGTATCTATAATTCTTAAAATAATTGTTATGCTTTTTGTGAACGTTTATTGTGAGTAATTTAGCAAATTGTTAGTAAATTCCCCGGAAGTTTGCGGGGGGTATGCTTTTTCTGAACGTCACATGCTAATGTAAAAAGCTGGTTTTTGATATAAATATGAACTTGATTGAACAGACATGCATGTATTGTATAACATAATGTCCTAGGTGTGTCATCTGATGAAGATCATAAAAGGTTAGTGCTGCATTTAGCTGTGGTTTGGGTTTTTGTGACATTATATGAAAAATGGGTGTCTGATTATTTCTGGCTGGGTACTCTCCTGACATAATCTAATGTTTTGCTTTCGTTGTAAAGCCTTTTTGAAATCGGACAGTGTGGTTAGATTAACGAGAGTCTTGTCTTTAAATAGCTGTAAAATAGTCATATGTTTGAGAAATTGAAGTAATAGTATTTCAAACGTTTTAAAAATCGCGCCACAGGATTACACTGGCAGTTACGTAGGTGGGACGAATTCGTCCCGCCGGTCCCATAGAGGTTAAACAGGAAAATGGCAAGATGACAGCAATCTGTAAGTCACTGAGCGAGGACATCAGTTCTGTATGTGAATCCATGATAACAATGACAGAGAAATCAGATTAACTCGAGGGACAATCAAGGCGGAACAACATTGTTGTGGATGGTATTGCAGAATCTCCACATGAGACCTGGATGAAATCTGAGGACAAAGTGTAGGAAATTATCTCAGAGAAACTGAAGATGGACCACAGGAAGACTGAGGTAGAGCACGCCCACAGGATTGGAAAACCCACCACCGGCCCAGGTGACAGGCTCAAGTCGATAGTGGTCAGGTTCCTGACGTTCAAGGACAAGGTAGCTGTTCTGTGAAGAGCCAAGAACTTGAGAAGAACGTATATCTTCCTCAACGAGGACTATTCTGAAGCTGTGTGCCAGAAGAGAAAATAACTTATCCCAGCCATGAAAGCTGCCAGAGCGCATGGGACATTACTTACATTCGCTATGACAGGCTCATTGGCCATCCTCCCTCCCAAAAGCCTGGAAGGGATGAGAGATCCAAGCCTATGGGTTCGTAGTTTCAACCCCGCAGCCCACACACACAAAATTACACACATCAACTGATTAATGGGCTGCAGTTTTTTTTCTTCTCTTGCTTTGTTTGTTCTTTTCCATATTATGTCTATCTCTGAGAAGCTACCCAGGAAAGGGCTAAAAATAGCCTATATTAATATACTGTATATAGCCTTAGAAATAAGATGAATGAAATCAATTACTTACTAACATCAGATAACATTAATATATTAGCCATTTCTGAGACTCACTAAGATAATTCCTTTGATGATACAGCAGTAGCAATATAAGGATATAACATCTATAAAAGAGGCAGGAATGCTTATGGGGGAGGTGTTGCTGTATATATTCAGAGCCATATCCATGTAATGCCTAGAGAAAATCTCATGTCAAGTCTTATTGAAGTGCTGTCGTTGCAGGTTCACCTGCCTAATCTAAAGCCTATTATTTTGGGGTGTTGCTAATGGCCACCAAGTGCTAACAGTCAGTATTTAAATAATGTGTGTGAAATGCTTGATAGTGTATGTGATGTAAACAGAGAGGTCTACTTTCTTGGGGATCTGAATATTGACTGTTTTTCATCAAGCTATCCGCTCAAGAGGAAGCTACTCACTGTAACCAGTGCCTGTAATCTGGAACAAGATCGTCCACATGTATTGATCACATTTTTACTAACACTGTAGAACTTTGGTCTAAAGCTGTATCCGTACCCATTGCATGCAGTGGTCACAATATATAGTGGCTATATCCAGGAAAGCCAAAGTTCCAAAAACAGGGCCTAAAATAGTGTATAAGATATCATACAAAAGATTTTGCTGTGACTCTTACTGTATGTGGATGATGTTAAAAATTGTTAAGGCTCCATGGATTGATGAGGAATTAAAAAGCTGTATGGTTGAAAGAGATGGGGCGAAAGGAGTGGCTAATAAGTCTGGCTGCACATCTGACTGTCTGACTTACTGCAAATTTTGAAATTATGTGACTCAACTCAACAAAAAGAAGAATAAACTGTATTATGAAGCCAAGATCAGTGACATAAAGAATAATGGGAAAAAAACGTTGAAATACTTTAAATGAAATTATGGGCAGATAGACAAATTCAATGCCACCTTTAATCAAATCAGATGGCTTAATCATCACAAAACCATTTGATATTGCCAATTATTTTAATTATTACTTAATTGGCAAAGTGGGCAAACTTATATTCATGCATTATTTAGGAATAATGACAAACATGGCATAGACAACTTAGATGGAAAGCTACTGAGGAGGGTAGCTGACTCTATGTTCCCTCCTATCTGTTATATCTTTAATCTGAGTCTAGAGGAAGGTGTTTGTCCTCAGGCCTGGAGAGAAGCCAAAGTCAATCTGCCTTTACTAGTTCTAACAGCAAACCTACAGTATCAGCTTGTTACCAGCTGTTAGCAAACTGTTGGAAAAAATAGTTTGACCAAATACAATGCTATTTCTCTGTAAACAAATTGACAACAGACTTTCAGCATGCTTTTAGAGAAGGGCACTCAACGTGAACTGCACTGTCACAAATGACTGATGATTGGTTGAAAGAAATTGATAATAAGAAGATTGTGGGAGCTGTATTGTTAGATTTTAGTTAAACCTTTGATATTATTGACCATAACCTGTTAAGAAAACTTGTGTGTTATGGCTTTTCAACCTCTGCCATATCGTGGATTCAAAGCAACTGTATCTATCTAATATAACTCAGAGGGTTTTCTTTAATGAAAGCCTCTCTAATGTCAAACATGTAGGGTGTGGTGTTCCGCAGGACAGCTTTCAAGCCCCTTTCCTATTTTCTAATCTTTACCAGTGACCTGCCACTGGCATTAAACAAAGCCTGTGTGTCCATGTATGCTAATGATTCAACCATATATGTGTCAGCAACCACAGCTAATGAAGTCACTGAAACCATTAACAATGATTTGCAGTCAATTTTGGAATGGGTGGCCAGTAATAAACGGGTCCTGAACATCTCTAAAACTAAGAGCATTGTATTTGGTACAAATCATACCCTAAGCTCTAAACCTCAGCTGAATTTTGTTTTGAATGGTGTGGCTGTTGAACAAGTTGAGGAGACAAAATTAATTGGGGTTACCTTATATTGTAAACTGTCATGGCCAAAACATAGATTGAATGGTTGTAAAGATGGTCCATAATGGTCCATAATAAAGAGATAATCTGCTTTTTAGACACCACACTCCAATAAGCAAGTCCTGCTTAATTTTGTCTTACCTTGATTATTGTCCAGTCATCTGGTCAAGTGCTGCAAAGAAAGATCTAGTTAAGCTGGAGCTGGCCCAGAACAGAGCTGCACATCTTGCTCTTCATTGTAATCAGAGGGCTAATACAAATACTTTGCATGCCAGTCTCTCTTGGCTAAGAGTTCTTCTTTTTATAAGAAACATTCATGTGTTGAAAATTCCAAATAGTTTGAATAGTCAACTTAAACACACACTTACCCCACCAGACATGCCACCAGGGGTCTTTTCACAGTCCCCAAATCCAGAACAAATTCAAGAAAGTGTACAGTATTATATAGAGACGTTATTGCATGGAACTCCCTTCCATATCATATTGCTTAAATGAACAGCAAACTTGGTTAAAAAACAGATAAAGCAACACCTCACGGCACAACACCACAACTCTCTCCTATTTAACCTACATATTTTGTGTATATGTATTGGTATGAAGACTATGTGTGCTGTTTTTAAATTCATGAGGTTCTATCCTTGAGCTGTTCATGTCTATTAATGTTATGTATTATGTCATCTTTTGTTGTTTTGTGTGGACACCAGGAAGCTAATGGGGATCCTAATAAAATACCAAATACCAAAACAAAAAATACAGAACGAGTGTCCACCACTAGGTTTGAAGACACAACCTTCTGATCCAGAGTCATGGTTTTGAAGGCACTTCCTGATTTCCTCAGGAACATGGATTGACATCCAATTTCCAAGCTACAGTCACTGGTGTGCCACTTCAGTGGGTTCTTTCCATTGAAACTTCTGTGACATACCACTTCAACCAGAAAGATTTCCAATCTTAAATTTGCTGAAATAATTAACAACCTCAAAATATCTGAGACATTAATGCTTAGTCAAACCCACTGCCAACTAATTTATAAAGTTTCTTAACGAAAACTGCTATTATGGATGAGTAAAAAATCCCAACAGATTCCCATTGGCTCTGCTTGTGCTGTAACATTGGAAGAGAGAGAGAGTCGTATACCGCAACTGCAATGCAGAACAAAGTGCTCAAATTAATTGAAAATGTTTGGTGTGTGGGAGCAATTTGGTAAAGAAACTGATAGGTGTGAATACATTGACAGCCAAAGCGAGATTTGAAAGGCACACAGCTGTGTTGCTCTCAATACAATGATCAGTATGTCCAATGAATAGCCAGGTGTAGATCTTCATTTGCAATCCAAATGATGTGCTTCTCTGTTGACGCCTTTAGTTTTCATATTTCATGATGTCACAGGCGAGAGGATTTATAGGTTTTAATAAGGCAAGGAAGCTCAAGAGTCAGGTGGTAGTGGTGGGGGTTGGTGACAATAAAGAGGAATGTTATGTGTGCTGAGTAATTTTTTCCTTTGCGGCAGCAGCCAGTTGCCAATTTTTTAACAATGCATACTTGTAAGAGTTGTGTTTGGAAAACACCTTTCATTCTTTCTCGAGTACATTGGGATCGCTGTCTGTTGCAAGTGTGGACAATGTGGCTTTTGTCTTATTTGTCTTCTTTATTTCTTCATCTCCGAGATAAAGGTGGGAGATAAGCAGCGTCCAGAATCAAGAGACAAACAAAGGTGTCATATGGGGTTTGGAAATAGAGAGGCATTCAATTCACATTTTAAACTTTATTAAGCTCTAGCCTTAAGATTCTGTACATTGTTAAATGACCAACTAACGTAGTCAAAACAGTTTGGATGAAAGTTGAAATGATAACAAAAATTAAGCTAAACTTACAGAAGTTAACTACCCTTAAGTTGGGTACACAAGGCAAGAGAGCTGCTGACACAGACAACAGTCAGACAACATAAAACATAACTGGAGAGACACACCCTGATAAGATGACAGTTTATTTAGAAAGCAATACAAAATGATTACTGTATAACTCAGAATATAGACAATTATAAGTAGTTGTACATGTTTAACGAGGGTGATGTTAACAGTCATGGATGGGTGAAGTGAACTCTCAGAGGAGCCAGTGGGTGTGAACTTAGACCTCTGACAAAATATGTCAGTTCAGTAAACAGATGTGGTAGCAGATAAGGTTATAGTGAGATAATTTCAGTAACACTGGATGGTACAGCTCTTGACAACTGACACAAACAGTAGTTTTGGTAAAGTACCTGACAGTTGTTAATGTTATAACTGCTAATGGCATCTATTACATCATTGTCAGGACAGTATGAGGACCGTGACGTAACACCCAAGTTTAGTGCTACCAAAATGTCTGTACACCACCTCTATGTCCACGTTCTGTGATACCCTTATACTGGATAACCATTCAAATGCAACTCCAGATGATATTCTTCAGATTATGTGGCACTGATTTCCTTAATGAATACTGAAAACGTTAATCATACCTCAGAAAAACACAACTGGTTTCAGCCAATACATTTTGCTCTACTGATTGGCAAAGGTGGTTGTCTGCTGTGAAAAATGATCAAGTGCTTCATTGTCTCTGAAATGTGAGCAACAAGAAACAGTAATGCAGAGGTATGGGAGGAGATCAACGATAGTCTAAAATATGAGAGGTACTCTTGGTCAACGAATGCCTTCGCTGAGGAATGATATGAATGAAAAGACAATGAGTGGTCATGGTGTTAACTGAATATAGGATCTGACCATGTTAGTTCCATTTACAAGTATTTTGTGCTGTAAGCTTTTGGCATTGACAGCATTGGTGCAGTTCTGCGTATCAATTTGAATGTCTTGCCTCAATAATAAATGTGTCTCTGTTACGTGCTAATCATTTGATTTGGTCAACAATAGTTATTTTAATAAACATTTCAAGTGTTCTTTTTCTTGGATTCATTCATTTCCAAATGATCAATAGACATTCATTCATGGTCGGGAAGGCAGTCACAAAGTTTAATCTTTTTCCAATTTAAGCATACTTTTGGACCGAAGAGAGGCTGAACGTGTTCAGTCGTGCGTATCTTCGTCAAGGCGAATACGAATCCAATGAAAAAAACAAACATGGTTTTAATCCCTTGTATGGTAAGTGAACAAATCCAGGTGTTTGTTATTGTAAGAGATTTGCCTTTGCCAGACATCTCCCGACATACCCTTGTCAGGAGGTGGGATGTATGGAAGCGGGTGCAGTTAAGCACAGTTCTACAATTCACAAAAGGTGTTCCCTTCTTCCCTCTCGTTTCCCATCGTTGACTCCCCCGTGTGGGGAGTGTGTGGTGAGACAGGATAGGGCAGGTGAAAACAATGTGGCCGACACCCTCAACACACCTAGCATCATTGGAAAGATAGTTCTAGCAATTGAAGTATTGGCTTACATGTAATTAGCAGAATTGTAGACATGGGACGGCGTCAATGAGTTGCAGAGGGGAGGGCACGAGTCAGACTGGGCTCGCTGACGCTGTTTTCCCCTCAAGCAACAATGTGACATTCCGCTGTCACTTCTAGCCAGCTGTCTGTCAAGGAGAGTGAGTTCCACCTCTCACTGACATTCAGTTGCACCTCTCACTGACGCTCAGATCAGGGTCGTATTCACAAAGTGTCTCAGAGTACAAGTTCCGATCTAGGATAAGGTCCCTAATGAACCCTTGTGCATTAGGATTTAAACTCTGAAAAGCTTTATGAATACAGACCCAGGTAAATATGCAAGTATCAACTGCTGACACCAATTGCCACAAATCTTTAATAAAAATTATAGTCAGAATCAACAATAATTCTGTCAGACATGACTACCAAATGTGTTGCAATGATAGCTTTACTTGAAGACCCAGTAGGTCTTTCACAATGTGATTCTCTTATCAAGAGATATTAGCATTTGGCTATGTAAACAAAAACAGTGTGTCGACCGCATGAAAAATTCCCTCCAGGCAGTTCAGACTTCCCTGAAAGACAGCTAGCTCATCAACAGAACAGAAGTTGTATTGTGGTTAAGCTGTTTCGCTCCAATGGAATGTACTGTTGAGAGATCTCAATTAATAACACCCAACAGTTTTTCACTGCTGATGTTACCTTTGATTTCACAGGTATCAATGATGACATGCTAATTAGAGTGCAAGGAATGTCATCTGAGTAGGTGTACGCAGGTATAGTAAGTGTCTTAAGGCGTGTAAGCTTTCACAAGATACATTCACATGAAATTATGTTCTGTAAATGACTAGAAATAAAGTTTCAAAGAAGCTATGCAGAATTTTGAATGGAAGGTTTTAATGAACAGAAATATTGGACAAAATATTGTAATTGGACAGAAAGGGACACACCCTCTTAAATCCTCTCATCTTACCACTCTTGCAAAAAATCAAACATGAAAAATCACGTGAAAAGAATACATTAAAAAATGTGGTTTTCAGACACGTGACATTTCACAGGAATATAGACATATGTGAAGTTTCACATGACTCAGATACATGTGGTTTCCCAACATTTCACATGTAACTTGGAGGGATTTGAACCCGGGTCACCCACGTGAGAAGCCAATGTCTTGACCATTCGATCCCAAGAGGAACACCACTCATTTTGAAGTCGCAGGTGGGGCTACCTCATCATGTGACCATGACCAACCCATGTCCGCTACACTTTAATCTTTTGCTGCTTTTATCACAGGATTTGCTTTGATTAACCAAGATTAATCACAAATTCATAATTTGCTCAAATTGAGCTGTAATTGAAGATTTTTTTATACAAAAAGTATGACAAGAATATTGTCGTTTTGATTTGTTCAAAGTAACTGTTAGCAAAATCTGGTAAAATGATAGACACACTTTCTTTAACCTCAAAGTCAACTTTTTTCACGTTGTATTGTTGTTTTTAGCTGTATAGATTATGTATTTTGGATGTTTCAGTGTATTGTGAATGCTTTCAGACAATGTGCATGAAAAGGAAATTATGTACTAAAATTACAAAAAGTTAACTTGAGTTAACTGATTAACTCTGGCAGCGTTAATTTTTACATGTTAAAAGGGATAAATAAGGAGACACGGAGTGCTAGCATCTCTGTTCTTTCACTGGACTTCTTCCAGCAGTCACTGACCAACATATGAAGAGAGGCGTGCGCCTGCAGCAGTAACACCCAGAATGGATGGTTAAAAAATAATACATCATTATTTTTAACACACTGGAATTACTATACTCAGGTAGGTTAAGTTATCTTTTTATAGAATGGCATTACAGAATTTGAAATTCCATATGTTGAAACATTGCTACTGCAACATGTTAACACCACCTTTTCACTTAAGGAGAATAACACTATTTCACCACCACATGTGAACTTGCAATTCCATATGTGAACGTTAGATTTTCACATGTAAATGTTTATTACATGTAAAACTGCAAATGTGATTTTTTTTTACATATTATGTTTTTTTACATGTGAAAATGAAATTCCATATGTGAACGAGAAATGTTCACGTGGAGTTTTCTTACATGTGAAACTGCAAATTATATTTTCACATGTAATTGATTTTCATGTGATTGTGATTTCTCATGACAAAGTTTTTAACATGTGAAACTGCAATTCACGTGAGGTGAAAACATGTTTATTTACTCATGTGAAAAGGTGGTGTTAACATGTGAACTCTAAATTGAATACGTCTGAACATATAGTTTCACGTGAAATTTAGGCTCAACATGAAAACAGCTATTTCACATGAGAACAAGCGATTTTCACAGGTTAAACTGCAAGGGCAATCACTGGCTGTACAATTAGCATTTCATGGAATTCTGGCGTAGCTGCATACTTTATAGAAAGTCAGTCTTGGTCTTTCATCTGTTTATTCTGTAGCGTTATATGTGTCATTAATTCAATATAGGTAGTTAATTCAGGGCAGTAATACTGGTGCAACCGACACTTAATGTTGGCTTATTCTCACCCTCCTAGAATAGGCTGCCTCTTTATTAATGCATGCCTTGTGCCATGTGATCCTGTTAATGAGGAGTCACACATAAGTATTTGAGCCTGTCAGAGGGAATCATGCTGATGATGACCATTATTGTTGTCGGCACCCCCGCAGCCATTGGGAATGACGTCTCCCACCCCGGCCGCTCAGCAGGCATCCCCGCACATCAGAGAGTAGTGAACTCATCCTCTCAACATGCCACCAAGAACATGGCCGAATAAATTATTGTTACAAATAATATTGACTCAACTTTGTGTTCATTGGCTATAAAAGTTATATGCAAGAGAGATGGGAGGATTGGAATCATTAGATATTAAACTTCAGATAAAATACTTCTCAAAAGACCGCAGCTTCCCTATAAATGCCCCCTAACTGGTTGGGCCTTTGTGGGAGGTAGGAGACACAGATCTTAGTGCTCTTCGGATAAAAAAAACAACAAAACGTGTGTAAACTAAGGGCACGAAAAAGGATAAATAAGGATGCTATTTTTTCATGATACAATGAACAAGGAAGTTGTTTTCTCTGAAACATGTAATGCTTTTTAACATGGCTAACAGCAGAGATCTGAACAGAAGTATATGGGAAAGAGAGAGTTCTTCTGAACAACATTTTCACTGCACAAATCAGAGCCAATTAAATCTACTATCTACACTGAAATGTTTCGTTCGTAGAATGACATATCAATGGAGAAGCAACATACCATTTTAATAAGACAATGATCCTCCCTCCATCCCCTCCAAAAGTCCCACCACATTTCTCTTCTCCCATCGGTCCCTTGCCACACTGCACTCACGGCGTGACGTGCTTGGCTCTCATATCCATGTTGCATACCTCAGGCCCTTGTCTAAACAGGAAAAGGAGTTTGAATCAGTACCCCTTTATAGTGGATTACTTTTGGTGGGCAGCCTTCCAACTCATCTTGCTGTAACCTCTCCACAGTGCAGCAGTGAGTCGAAGAGAGGGGAGAAAAAAGAGCTGAGATTTGAGATTCAGCCTCTGGAGATTGATCTCCTGACTTCTGTGTACAGTAGGGCCTTACTTAGATCTCGCGCACACAGATTCTGACAAATGAAGACACTCTGAGCGCATCTAGCAGGTTTGTGTCAGGAGATCCTGTGTTTTGAAAGTACATTCCTTCACAGAAAGACCCACTTTTGGGATGCTTCCATTGGAAATATACGACTGTGTATACTGTGTTTTCTGGTTCTCAGTGGAGTCCCTTCCATGCGATAATGCAAATATGATTTGATATCAGCTTGATACCATTATCTCCAATGCCAACATGCAGTATCTTTACTACTTGTGTAGTACACTTGTTTGGTCTTATCCAACAACTTAATTGTTCGTCTATAATGCCATACAAGATGGCGCCGACAGAGATGGTCGACTCGCATTCTTAGGAAACTATGCAGTATTGTCACGGCTGTCGAAAGGATCGGACCAAAGTGCAGTGTGGTTGTAGTTCCACATTTTATTAAATCCATGAAACTTTGCAAAACATAAATAACTGAATTTACAAAACAACAAACTGTGACGCAGAGAGAAACAAACACTACTCAGAAGATAATCACCCACAAAACCCAGGAAGAAAAACCCCTACTTAAATATGATCTCCAATCAGAGGTAACGAGGACCAGCTGCCTCCAATTGGAGATCAACCCCCCCCAAAAAAAACATAGAAATAGAAAAACTAGAACTTAAACATAGAAATAGAAAACATAGAAAATAACAAAACACCCCCTGTCACGCCCTGACCTACCCTACCATAGAAAATCATGTCTTACTATGGTCAGGATGTGACAAGTATTAGTTTTTTTATGTATCATTTCTTACATTGTTACACCAGGAAATCTTAAGTCTTATTACATACAGCTGGGAAGAACTATTGGATATAAGAGCAATGTCAACTTACCAACATTATGACCAGGAATACGACGTTTCCCAAGCAGATCCTCTCTTCGGACCACCACCCAGGACAATGGATCTAATCCCAGCAGCTGACCGAAAATAACGGAGACGCAGAAGGGGCAGACAGAGCGGTCTTCTGGTCAGGCTTCGAAAACAGGCACATCGGTCTCCGCTCCCGAGAATACTACTTGCCAATGTCCAGTCTCTTGACAACAAGGTAGACTAAATTTGAGCGAGGGTTGCCTTCCAGAGAGACATCAGAGATTGTAAAATTCTCTGTTTCACGGAAACATGGCTCTCTTGGGATATGTTGTAGGAATCGGTTCAGCCACCAGGCTTCTCCATGCATCGCACCGACAGAGATAAACACGTCTCTGGGAAGAGGAAGGGTGGGGGTGTATGCTTTATGATGAACAACTCTTGGTGTAATCATAACAACATACAGGAACTCAAGTCCTTCTGCTCACCCGAACTAGAATTCCTTACATTCAAATGTCGGCCATTCTCCTACCAAGAGAATTCTCGTCAGTTATAGTCACAGTTGTGTACATCCACCCTCAAGAGAACACCAAGATAGCCCTCAAGGAACTTCACTCGAATCTATGTAACCTGGGAACTTTATATCCAGAGGCTGCATTTGTTGTAGCTGGGGATTTTAACATAGCAAATTTGAGAACAATGCTACTTAAATTTTATCAGCATATTGATTGTACGACATGTAGGGCTAATACTCTCGACCACTGCTACTCTAACTTCCGCAATGCATACAAAGCCCTCCCCTGCCCTCCCTTCGGTAAATCCGACCACGACGCCATCTTGCTCGCCCCGGCTTATAGGCAGAAACTCAAACCAGATGTACCAGTGACGAGAACCATTCAACGCTGGTCTGACCAATCGGAAGACACGCTCCAAGATTGTTTTGATCACGCGGACTGGAATTTGTTCCGATCAGCCTCAGAGGACAATATTGACCTATACGCTGACTCCGTGAGTGCGTTTATAAATAAGTGCATTGGAGACGTCGTACCCACTGTGACCATTAAAACCTACCCTAACCAGAAACCGTGGATGGATGGCAGCATTCGCATAAAACTGAAAGCGCGATCCACCGCATTTAACCATAGAAAGAGGTCTGGAGATATGGCTGAATATAAACAGCGTAGTTATTCGCTCCGCAAGGCAATCCAACAAGCGAAATGCCGGTAAGGGGACAAGGTGGAGTCGCAATTCAACAGCTCAGACAAGAGACGTATGTGGCAGGGTCTACAGGAAATCACGGACTACAAAAACAAAAATAGCCACGTCACGGATACCGACATCACGCTTAATGCATGCCTTGTGCCATGTGATCCTGTTAATGAGGAGTCACACATAAGTATTTGAGCCTGTCAGAGGGAATCACGCTGATGATGACCATTATTGTTGCCGGGACCCCCGCAGCCATTGGGAATGACGTCTCCTACCCCGGCCGCTCAGCAGGCATCCCCGCACATCAGAGGGTAGTGAGGATCTACAGGACATCACGGACTACAAAAACAAAAACAGCCATGTCACTGATACCGATGTCATGCTTCCAGACAAACGAAACACCTTCTTTGCCCACTTTGAGGATAATACAGTGCCACCATCGCGGATCGCTAACAAAGACTGCGCCCCCCCCTCCTTCTCAGTGGCTGACGTGAGTAAAACATTTAAACTTGTTAACCCTCGCAAGGATGCTGGCCCAGACGGCATCCCTAGCCGCATCCTCAGAGCATGTGCAGACCAGCTGGCTGGTGTGTTTACAGACATATTTAATCACTCCCTATCCCAGTCTGTTGTCCCCAAATGCTTCAAGATGTCTACCATTGTTCCTGTACCCAAGAAGGCAAAGATAACTGAACTAAATGACTACCGCCCCGTAGCACTCACTTTTGTCATCATGAAGTGCTTTGAGAGGCTAGTCAAGGATCATATCACCACCACCTTACTGACCACCCTAGACCCACTTCAGTTTGCATAACGCCCCAACAGATCCACAGATGACTCAATCGCCATCACACTGCACACTGCCCTATCCCATCTGGACAAAAAGAATACCTATGTAAGAATGCTGTTCATTGACTACAGCTCAGCATTCAACACCATATTACCCTCCAAGCTCATCATCAAGCTTGAGGCCCTGGGTCTCAACCCCTCCCTGTGCAACTGGGTCCTGGACTTTAAGTCGGGCCACCCCAGGTGGTGAAGGTAGGAAACAACCACTCCACTTCGCTGATCTTCAACACTGGAGCCCCACAAGGGTGTGTGCTCAGCCCTCTCCTGTACTCCCTGTTCACCCATGGCTGCCTGGCCATGCACACCTCCAACTCAATCATCAAGTTTGCAGATGACACAACAGTAGTGGGCTTGATCACCAACAATGACGAGACAGCCTACAGGGAGGAGGTGAGGGCACTCGGAGTGTGGTGTCAGGAAAACAACCTCTCACTCAACGTCAACAAAACAAAGGAAATGATCGCGGACTTCAGGAAACAACAGAGGGAGCACCCCCCTATCCACATCTAAGGGACAGCAGTGGAGAAGGTGGAAAGTTTTAAGTTCCTGGGCATACACATCACGGACAAACTGAAATGGTCCACCCACACAGACAGTGTGTTGAAGAAGGCGTAACAGTGCCTCTTCAACCTCAGGAGGATGAAGAAATTTGGCCTGTCATCCAAAACCCTGACAAACTTTTACATCCTGTCGGGCTGTATCACATCCTGGTACGGCAACTGCACCACCCTCAACCGCAAGGCTCTCTAGAGGGTGGTGGGGTCTGCACAACGCATCACCGGGGGCAAACTACCTGCCCTCCATGACACCTATAGCACCTGATGTCACAGGAAGGCAAAAAGATCATGGCACTTTAAATAATGCAACTTTAATAATGTTATATATCTTACATTACTCATACCACATGTATATACTGTATTGACACCTAATCACTGGACAATTTAATAAATGGATCACTAGTCACTTTAAACAATGCCACTTTAAATAATGCCTCTCTAATAATGTTTACATATCTTACATTACTCATATCTGTCATGGCTGTCGTAGGAAGGAGCGGACCAAAGTGCAGTGTGTGTCTCGTTCCACATTTTATTTTCACTGTGAAACTATGCAATACATACACAATAAACTGAACGAACAAAAACAACAAACCGTGACGCAGAGTAGAAACATACACTAACTCAAAACCAATCTCCCACAAACCCAAGTGGGAAAAACACCAACTTAAGTATGATCTCCAATTAGAGACAATGATGACCAGCTGCCTCTAATTGGAGATCGTCCCAAACAAAACCCAACATAGAAATACAAAACTAGAACATGACAACATAGAAAAACTAAACTAGAAAACCCCCCTGTCACGCCCTGACCTACTCTACCATAGAAAATAACAGCTTTCTATGGTCTGGACGTGACAGTACCCCCCCCAAAGGTGCGGACTCCGAACGCACCTAAACAACAAAGGAACCAAAAAAAGGGAGGGTTAGGGAGGGTGACAAATGTCTATGGCGGCTCTGGTGCAGTAAACAGAACCTTCTCATCCCACGGCTCCTCCATCAGAGGAGGCGGCTCTGGTTCGGGGCATACTGCAGACCGCCGCTGGAGGTTCTGGGCTGCCGACCGCCGCTGGAGACTCTGGGCTGCCGACCGCCGCTGGAGGGTGCAGACTGGGGAACGTCGCTGGAGGGTCCGGACTGCGGGCCGTCTCAGGAGGTTCCGGACTGCGGGCCGTCTCAGGAGGTTCCGGACTGCGGGCCGTCTCAGGAGGTTCCGGACTGCGGGCCGTCTCAGGAGGTTCCGGACTGCAAAACGTCTCAGGAGGTTCCGGACTGCAAAACGTCTCAGGAGGTTCCGGACTGCAAAACGTCTCAGGAGGTTCCGGACTGGGAACTGTCGCCGGAGGCTCCGGACTGGGAACTGTCGCCGGAAGCTCCGGACTGGGAACTGTCGCCGGAAGCTCTGGACTGGGAATGCGCACTGGAGGCTTGATGCGTGGGGCTGGCACAGGTGGCGCCAGACTGGTAACACGCACCTCAGGGCGAGTGCGGGGAGCAGGAACAGGACACCCCGGACTAGGCAGGCGCACTGGAGGCCTGATGCGTGTGGCTGGCACAGGTGGCGCCAGACTGGTGACACGCACCTCAGGGCAAGTGCGGGGAGCAGGCACAGGGTGTACCAGGCTGGATAGACCCACTGGAGGCCTGGTACGTGGGGCAGGTACAGGATATACTGGGCCGTGGAGGCGCACTGGAGGTCTCGAGCATAGAGCTGGCACAACCCGTCCTGGCTGGATGCATACTTTTGCCCGGCAAACGTGGGGTGCTGGTACAGAACGCACTGGGCTGTGAATACGCACTGGCGACACAGTGCGCAGAGCCGGCGCAGGATATCCTGGACCGAGAAGGCGAACTGGAGACCAGGAGCGCTGAGCTGGCACCACCCTTCCTGGCTGAATGCTCAAGCTAGCTTGACAAATGCGGGGCGCTGGCACAGATCGCACCGGGCTGTGAATGCGCACTGGCGACACTGTGCGCATCACCGCATAACACAGTGCTTGCTTCATCACTCGCTCCCCACGGTAAGCACAGGGATTTGGCTCAGGTCTCCAACCTGACTCTGCCAATCTCCCCGTGTGCCCCCCCAAAACGTTTTTTTGGTGCTGCCTTTCGCACTTGCCTCGTGGTTGGTATAGTGCCTCGTAATATCGCCGCTCCGCTTTCGCTGCCTCAATCTTCTCTTTAGGACGGCGATACCCCCCAGCCTGCCTCCAGGGTCCTTTCCCGTCCAATATCTCTTCCCAAGTCCACTGGTCCATTCCACGCTGCTTGGTCCGTTGGTGGTGGGAGATTCTGTCATGGCTGTCGTAGGAAGGAGCGGACCAAAGTGCAGTGTGTGTCTCGTTCCACATTTTATTTTCACTGTGAAACTATGCAATACATACACAGTGAACTGAACAAACAAAAATAACCAACAGTGACGCAGAGTAGAAACATACACTAACTCAAAACCAATCTCCCACAAACCCAAGTGGGAAAAACACCTACTTAAGTATGATCTCCAATTAGAGACAACGATGACCAGCTGCCTCTAATTGGAGATCGTCCCAAACAAAACCCAACATAGAAATACAAAACTAGAACATGACAACATAGAAAAACTAAACTAGAAAACCCCCCTGTCACGCCCTGACCTACTCTACCATAGAAAATAACAGCTTTCTATGGTCAGGACGTGACAATATCACATGTATATACTGTATTTTATACCATCTACTGCACCTTGCCTATGCCGCTCGGCCATCGCTCATCCATATGCATATATATACATATTCTCATTCACCCCTTTAGATTTGTGTGTATTAGGTAGTTGTTGGGGAATTGTTAGATTACTTGTTAGATATTACTGCACTGTTGGAACTAGAAGCCCAAGCATTTCGCTACACTCGCATTAACATCTGCTAACCATGTGTATGTGACCAATAACATTTGATTTGATTTATATGCATGCATAACATTTTTATATTTTGTCCAATCTTATTATTTTTTTAAAGAGCATTCATAAAGTCTTCATAAACACTACATATACTGTAGATGCTTTAAAAATAATTTAGAAACAGTCATACTTCATAAAGTGTTATATAAAATGCACTGATTCCAACAATTTATATGAATATGGAATTAATGTGAACCCAAAGCATCCAATATGGCTGCCCTAACTGGTGGCAGCTGGGATTGTTTATGTCCCAAGTGCTCTAATAATGAGGGAGTCAGATGTTTGAAACTGATTAGGGACATTTTATTATTCAATTATTTTATTGATACAGTCTAAGCTGAAATGTGACTGTTTTATTAGTCCTCTGTTTGTGTCTGAAAATTATTTCCAGCTTTGCCAAAGCTGGCCAGAGGTGGCAGATGGAGTGCTCAGATTGGGTTGTAGGGTTTGAGCATAGCCTGAAGTTAGGGAGGGTCAGTTCCTCTTGCTGCTCCATAGGCAACTACCATGGATGTGAGTGGCGTGTGCGGAGGAGCAGGGTGACATGGGAGAACTTGGGAAGGTTGAAGGGGTGCAGAATTCTGAATAAGTTGCAGGGGTTTGATGGCACAAGCAGGGAGCCCAGCCAACAGCGAGTTGCAGTAGTCCAGACGGGAGATGACAAGTGCCTAGATTAGGACCTGCACCACTTCTTGTGTGAGGTAGGGTCATACTCTACGGATGTTGTAGAGCATGAACCTACAGGAGCAAGTCACTGCAATGATGTTTGCAGAGAACGACAAGGTATTGTCCAGGGTCACGTCAGGGTTCTTTGCACTCTGGGAGGGGGAAATCGTGGAGTTCTCAGTGTTGTACAGAGAGAAGAGGAGAGGGCCTAGAACTGAGCTCTGATGGACACCAGTTGTGAGAGTACATGGTGCAGACAGAGATCCTCTCCACATCACCTGGTAGGAGCGGCCTGCCAGGTAGGATACAATCCAAGAGTGTGCAGAGCCAGAGATGCCCAGTACTGAGAGGGTGGAGAGGAGGATCTGATGGTTCACAGTGTTGAAGGCAGCGGATAGATCTAGGAGGGTGAGAACAGAGGAGAATCAGTTTTGGCAGTGTGGAGAGCCTCACTGACACAGAGAAGAGCAGTCTTGGTTGAGTGACCCGTCTTGAAACCTGACGGGTTAGGGTCAAGAAGATCGTTAGGGTCAAGAAGAAGCCTCCCTCACTGTAAGGACAAGATAGTGAGAGAGTTGGTCAGATACAGCACGCTCAAGTGTTTTGGAAATAAAAAAAAGAAGGGAAACCGGTCTGTAGTTTTTGATGTCAGAGGTGTTGGTTTCTTGAGTAGGGGGGCAACCCTGACCAGTTGTTGAGGGAAGTGAGGAATGGGAGAAGGTCTCCAGAGATTGTCTGGAGAAGGGGAGGAGGGATGTGGTCGAGCAGGCAGGTTGTCAGGCGGCCGGACCTCATGAGTGGAGAAAAAGGTCAAGGCGTAGGGTAGTTCTGTGTGAGTGTTGGTGTGAATCTTCTTGCTGAACCATACTGGCTCATAACCTCATGAATCTGCCTATGACCGAATTATTGAGCTGCTAAGCATGTATCCATGCGATTACAGAAATGGAACGATTCTGAAAGTGGTAGAGCGGCCCAGAAATATAATAATATCTTGGGATAATCTAAGGAGGATCCACTTCTTTCTAAATCCTCAAATCAAACACTGCGCATCTCTCCAATTGGAAACAGTGAGGGCATGGTTTGTGTGGCCCAACTGGGTTTATGACCTTGTGTTTTAGTTGGACACAGTTTAGGGATACATACTATGGGGCTTTCCCTTTGAGTGGAACACCTCATATATTCACTGCACACTGAAAGAATCACGGGCTAGTCAGTTGCAGACTCCAGGTCTGTTGCACAAGATCTGTATACTTAAACAGTATGAAAAGCATCCATCATTTAAGACCACAGCAGACTTTCTGAAAATGGATAATTGGCCATAAAACACGATTCTGGGTTTATTTTCAAATGCCTTGATTTATTGATTTATATGGATCTTTTTGTAGAAAATTAGGAATCGATATAAGAATGGAAAAATGTAAAATAAAAATCCTGGGCAAATATCCCTAATGACACTTTCCTGAATTGAACCATTTGGTCATTTGTTAGCAATAGGAACAGAGAATGGGTTGTAACAGTTTGTGTACTGCACTATGTAGTAAGGAGAAAGACACTTACAGCTTAGTATAGTGAACATTTCTTTACAACCCCCACAAGAGGAACATTGCAGCCTTAATGATGTTGAGTATTGCGTTATGTGGTATATTATTATAAAATGACTTGAACATCCTAAAGTAGGTGACAGTTGGATGAATTTTGCATGAGAGTTGAGTTCAAGGTAAGCATGTCATTTACAGTAGTAGAATATCAAATAACCCTTACATCCAACCTCATCTCTACACAGTGACCAGGCTCTGACCACAAACAAACCCAAGACCTAGACCTAATCCCTAGTCTGTAATTACATAGTAACAAACCATATTTTGAGTTTACCATGTAGTCATGGAGCAAAATATGATAATGTCCTTAATACGCACTGGTACTGCTCGCTGCATCCTTGTTTGTATCCATTGAATCACTTCCATTTCCATGCAAACGTAATTAGGATATGTCAGTGGTGTCCCAATTGCCTAGAAAAACTCATGAAATCAGAAGGTCAAAAAGAGTGTACCCTCAACCCATCTGGTAGAACATTTTTTGGGTCATTGGAAAAGAAGAGGTTTCTAGCAAAGCCTTAGTAAGCAGTGTGGGAACTAACAAATCTGAAAAGACACTGGCACACCAGACTGCCAACCACAGCCGGGCGAAAGGTACAATTATTTTGGGAGGTATATACATTTTTTTGTTTGTTAACTTCAAATTACAGCTACTGTGATTTCTGTGTTTGTTTTTGTTGGTGCAGCATAAAGTTCCCAAACTCTCAAGGATATGGTTCCCTCAAGATGAACTGGGTCCAGAATCCATTCTTAGGGAAGGTAGGGTTTGGGTTTCGAACCGTGTTTTCGGATGCCCTGCAGAGCGCCTGTCAAAATCGCTTGGCTTTTATTGTTGTCACTTAGGCGAAAGTGTGGTAAAATAAGGTTTGCAATTATAATGTTGCACATAAAAACTGTACAAGAATGTTCCCCTGCAGTAACCTCCCAGTCTTACACATCCCCTGCTGTGAGGCTGGGTCGGTGTGTTTACTTCCATGGCCGGTGGCTTGGTTACATTGGGACAAAACTAGCTCTTTCACACTCAGAGAGACGTCCAATATTATTGTTATTGTTACTGTTATTGTTTTTGGTGGACAGATTATGCACAGGTGTACAGTTTTCGGAGACCTTCTTTGTGTCAAGGAGTGACATCAGTGGTGCTTAGATTAACATTTAAGTAGACAGGAACTTTGTACCCTTCAAAACCATTGGCTCCTGTTGGGACATGAACTGCCATTGTCGTTATAAAAATGGTGCTCTTGACATGGACAAAAACCTTTGGGAGACGTGTTCCACTGTCAACCTGTGTTTTGATGGTGGGCCATCACACAATATGACTGCAGGATTTTCTCTCAGGCATTGGAGTAGATTCCTTTATAACATACTCAAATCAGGGGAGCATTGATGCATGTATGAATTGACAAGAATCCATTGAAAATAAAGGACAATATCTCAAATATATTGAAATTCAAATTCATGGTGGCTGCACACTACCTGGGAGTGGACACCTTTAAGCTCAACCATCAGGTTGTAGTGACCTGGGCACACCCACTTCCAACCCTAAAAAGTTCACATGAAGTACCTCACATGAAATACGAGAAAATGATTCCACGGGCTTACAGTATTTCTGCTCAGTTCCATGCAGAGCGCCCATGGTCTTGCTTGTTACCTCAATTTAAGGCTCTTTTTTCTCCCTCCATGAGGGATTTCCATCATTCCGACAGTAATGTCCATACCAGCCCTGAAAAAATTATTAATACTACTAATAATACAATTTGTGACATTGCTGATTGTTTCTCCAGTTGGTTTCAGCGTCATCGGGCTGCGGAAACTCTGGGAAACGATGTTCCTTGGCCATGCTAGTTGCTCTGATTTCCCTCATTACGACCAGAGGTTAAGACCTAGAGGACACCTCATTACGACCAGGGATTAAGACAAAGGATGCCTCATTACGACCAGAGGTTAAGACCTAGAGGACGTCAAGACAGCAAAGAAACGTTGACTGTGAGGTTGGCTGAACCGCGGGTTCCCTCCAGACTACATTTGAAGGCTCATTATTTCCTAGGAGTCTATCCCCTGTGCGTGATAGATGCCGACGACAACGACATAGATTCTCCTGCCAGTTGATGTCTAACCTTGTTTGAGTGAAATCTATTTTCAAGGGACGCCGTTTTGAATGACTTGCCCTTGTTGAGTCACTCCAGATCAAAATGGCTAGGCGTCATCTGGGTGTGGAGGGGCAAGTTTTACTGCTTGGCAGACTCAACAGCCTTGGTTTCTCAAATAAGTGCCTCGCCTGGTTTACCAACTACTTCTCTGATAGAGTTCAGTGTGTCAAATCGGATGGCCTGTTGTCCGGACCTCTGGCAGTCTCTATGGGTGTGCCACAGGGTTCAATTCTCGGGCCGACTCTCTTCTCTGTATACATCAATGATGTTGCTCTTGCTGCCGGTGAGTCTCTGATCCACCTCTACGCGGACGACACCATTCTGTATACTTCTGGCCCTTCTTTGGACACTGTGTTAACTAACCTCCCGACGAGCTTCAATGCCATACAACTCTCCTTCCGTGGCCTCCAACTGCTCTTAAACGCAAGTAAAACTAAATGCATGCTATTCAATCGATCACTGCCCGCACCTGCTCGTCCATCCAGCATCACTACTCTGGACGGCTCTGACTTAGAATACGTGGACAACTACAAATACCTGGGTGTCTGGTTAGACTGTAAACTCTCCTTCCAGACTCACATTAAGCATCTCCAATCCAAAATTAAATCTAGAATCGGCGTCCTATATCGCAACAAAGCATCCTTCACTCATGCTGCCAAACGTACCCTCGTAAAACTAACCATCCTACTGATCCTCGACTTCGGTGATGTCATCTATAAAATAGCCTCCAACTCTCTACTCAACAAACTGGATGCAGTCTATCACAGTGCCATCCGTTTTGTCACCAAAGCCCCTTACACTACCCACCATTGCGACCTGTACACTCTCGTTGGTTGGCCCTCGCTTCATACTCGTCGCCAAACCCACTGGCTACAAGTTATCTACAAGTTTCTGCTAGGTAAAGCCCTGCCTTATCTCAGCTCACTGGTCTCCATAGCAGCACCCACTCGTAGCACGCGCTCCAGCAGGTATATCTCACTGGTCACCCCCAAAGCCAATTCCCCCTTTGGTCGTCTTTCCTTCCAGTTCTCTGCTACCAATGACTGGAACGAACTGCAAAAATCTCTGAAGCTGGAGACTCATATCTCCCTCACTAGCTTTAAGCACCAGCTGTCAGAGCAGCTCACAGATCACTGCACCTGTACATAGCCCATCTGTAAACAGCCCATCTATCTACCATACCATACTCATCCCCATACGGTATTTATTTATTTATCTTGCTCCTTTGCACTCCAGTATCTCTACTTGCACATTCATCTTCTGCACATCTACCATTCAGTGTTTAATTGCTATTTTGTAACTACTTCGCCACCATGGCCTATTTATTGCCTTAACTTACCTCATTTGCACACACTGTATATAGACTTTTTGTTTTCTTTTGTTCTACTGTATTATTGACTGTATGTTTTGTTTATTCCATGTGTAACTCTGTGTTGTTGTATGTGTCAAATTGCTATACTTTATCTTGGCCAGGTCGCAGTTGCAAATGAGAACTTGTTCTCAACTAGCCTACCTGGTTAAATAAAGGTGAAAAAAACTAAAAAACTACCACTTCACTTTGTTCTTGGTGTTTGAGTTTCAGTGGCAAGGAGTAAACAAAGTATGGGACGGAAATATACTCCACCAGCAGAAAACTACTGCTGATCACTTAGACTTCAGATCAAGGGGAGAGATTAGACATGTTGAGTTGGTGACAGGAGTGTCATCGGGCTCCTCTTGAGAAGGGCTAGGTCAGAGGTCACAGTGTTGACATGTAGCAAGAAGATATTACAACAACTTAACTTCAGAAATGAATTAATAAGCCATTATAAGTGATACAAAATCTGCTTAACTACCTACCTATAAGTACTTTATATGTCATTAGAAAACTCTTCACCATTGTCATCTTAATAATCCAAGAATTTACTCTGTACAGTACTTGCTGCACCCATGAACTTCAAAGCAGCAACCATACTTATGGAAGTACGCAGACAGCCATGCATCGCTAAATGCTTTAAGAACCAGACGGTTTAACCGAAGGTCGTTAGCCCAGAAGGTCCAAATGTAGAACACTAACAATAATAATCACTGTCATAAAACTAGAAGCTGAGTGGATTGAGAGCGAAAGCTTCTGTTCCCTCTCATCTTAGTCTGGCATCGTTGGAGGACGCTGAGAAAGCGCATACCGCCTCTATTCTGAGGGAGGAACGTAAGTCTGCTTCCTGTCTTGTCGCTAGTGGATTGGAAGCTGGGACCAGAAAGGAAACACTCGCTGATTAGTGTTTCGGTGGGACTGATAACAGGGTGCTGTCTAGACAAAGGGGGACCCTGGGAAGAAGAGGCAAAGCAGCAGCGGGTCAGCTTTGTAATTCCTCCTCTCCCTCGTTCCCTCCTTCACCCCGACTAACCAGGGCTGTGTTTCATTCCAGAAGCTCCTCCCTTCTGCCCTAGTTCGATCCGCTTCATGGATCTAATAGAAATGGATAGGTGACAGGATGTTAATGTAGCTGGACAATAGATATAGAGCTGATGGAGTTATACCTATCCAGTTGTATTTCAGATTTGTGAAAAGGTTTGAGCAAGGGTTGAAGGGAGGGGGACAACCTTTTAAAATGGAATGCAACCGCAGCCCACAGCTCCTTTCGCAACTCCCCATGTACCTCCCATTTTCCAATTGCCAAACTTGTGGATTGGAGAGAGGCAAGGTGACACAGGCTGTTGAAGTCAGAGCAGATGAGAAGCAGACAGTGGAGGTTACAGACAGAGACCAGCTCCTGATAAGATAGTAGAAAGTGGGGACAAGTTTACTGTATACTGATTTAACAGGGCTAAGGGAGGGAAGAAGACGGTCATGAGCCAGTGTCGGTGCTGGAATGAATGGCTAATTAAATATAAATGTGGGAATGGTATTAGAACTTCCTCTCTTCAAGAGAACATTAAATAGAGGGAGCATTGTAAAAAAATGCCAGTGGAATGCTTACAGTTCCTTCTTTGTCCTGCAGCTTCCTAGCTTGTCTCATTTGACATAGATTTCTTAACTCATCAGTCACCAAGCATTGCAGACAATTGATAATGTCAACACAGACAACAACCATATAATTGGACTATGCACTGATGATAGAATTTAATTTTTTGTCAAATTAATAAACAAATGAAAGAGTATGCTGTATCAATTTTACTACAGAATGCTATTCTATAAATCAATGGAGGACACATACATTGAAAGAAAACCCTTTGATGTCATTCTCCCTTGATGGATGAAGGAAATCTATAGCAGGTTTATGGACATACAGAGACAGTTTGCTACAGCGGGAAAATAATCTTGCAGCAACAGGAAATGTGAATTATTATGTGGATTATAGTTAATGGACATTTTTGTAGGGGTGGATACATTTTTCATAAGGGGAAGTCAAGGCTGAAATTTACATGTGTAAATTATGATCTTCAGAAGCATTTTTAAACCTCAAATACACTACAAGTTATACGTTTCCTGCATTGCAGGAAAGTTCTCCTGTAATAGAGTGATCAAAACAAGATCCTACATGTGTACATCTAACAGTTGATAGGGTTTGCCAATCGGAGTAAATGTAAATGTGTACCATACCTTCCCTTTGATTCGTACAATATTGTGGAGCCTGACACGCCAATGTAAATGTTCTTATGTCGATGCTTCCTGGTCCAATCCAGTACATGTACATGAAATAACCTATTAGACTGATATTCAAACCTATCAAAAAGATTGCAACATCAAAACACAAGCTTCATGAGAGGTTTACAGTACATTAACAGCATACAGTACACCAGTTAATGATGCTCATGAATGTTATATATGCATTGTTTACCCATTGTAAAAGTAAATTGAACATTTGGAAAATGTAGATGGGAGAAGCATGGCATGCCTACATCTTAGCTTAAAAGCAAAGGGGAAAATTACATTTTACTACCACAATGTCCTGAAAATGCTTTGAATTGGAACCTGTCCCTGCCTTAGTAAGTCATCCATGGAAAACTTTTAGATCTAGTGTGATGAAACAATGAATTGAAAGGCGAATGTTCCTAATCACTCTAAGTTAAGCCCTTTCATTATTTTTTCATAACCCCCACACCCATACATTTGTTTTCCATTCTAGAACTATTTTGTGGATGGACTAGTCCTCTGAGCTAGCTAGCTTGACTACTTCACCCCACCACAACAAAACACAGGAAGTCTTCCACCAAAAAGCCACTTTGTCTTAAACAGTTTTGCAACCATGTTTCACAAAATTATCCTGGATTGGTTGGATGTTCATTGGTACTTTCCCCATAGCATAATCCAGATGGGAACTACTTACACATTCAATGTTGAATGATTTAATACACTTTGAAAAGGAAGTAATAGTAATGGCCACTTATGCCTGTTATGACTGAGTATTGAATATCAAGTATATAAAACATTTGTATAGTGACTTATTAAAATGCATGCACTTATGTATGCACATATTTTCTTACTGCATCTGTGGTACAGTAGTCCATTGTGACTGCTGAAGGGCTTTATAAATAAAGGGCTTTATAAATACATTTGATTGATTGATTGATTCCTACTGTGACTTAACGCTTCAAAAGCGAAATGCTGTAATGTACATTGAAACATCAAACCAATATCTAATGCCTTCCAGCTCCTTGCCAATAACCTTACACTGAGTGCACAAACATTAGGAACACCTGCTCTTTCCATGACATAGACTGAAAGCTATGATCCTTTACTGATGTCACTTGTTAAATCCACTTTAATCAGTGTAGATGAAGGTGAGGAGACAAGTTAAAGAGGGATTTTTAAGCTTTGAGACAATTGAGACGTGGATTGTGTATGTGTGCTTTTCAGAGGGAGAATGGGCAAGACAAAATATTTATGTGCCTTTGAACGGGGTATGGTAGAGTGTGTCAAGAACTGTAACGCTGCTGGGTTTTTCACGCTCAACAGCTTCCTGTGTGTATCATGAATGATCCACCACCCAAAGGACATCCAGCCAACTTGACACCACTGTAGGAAACATTGGAGTCAACATGGGCCATCATCCCTGTGAAACGCTTTCGACACCTTGTAGAGTCCATGCCCCGATGAATTGAGTCTTTTCTGAGGGCAAAAGGGGGGGCGGGTGGGGATGCAACTCAATATTAGGTTTGGTAAACTCAGTGTATATGGCTAATTAAGCTGCCTATGTTATAGCGCAGCACTTGTAGATTAGCACAAGAAAGCAGCTCCACAGATGAAAGGAGTCATTGGAGTCAACATGGGCCATCATCCCTGTGAAACGCTTTCGACACCTTGTAGAGTCCATGCCCTGATGAATTGAGGCTTTTCTGAGGTCAAAAGGGGTGCAACTCAATATTAGAAAGGTGTTCCTTATCTTTTGTACACTCAGTATATTGTGTATATACATGTAGTTCAACTAGTAATTTAACTACATTTTTCAGTAGCTTGGTGGTAGTTTAACTAAATTCAAAACTCGATAGTGTTTTCAGTAGTTAAATACTTTTTTTCCATATAGTGGTGTAGCTAACTACTGGATCTACAAACTACTTTTTTTGCAAAAATTAAGGAAGTAATTTATTTTTCGTAGAAGTAGTGTAATGTCTTTCGGTGTCAATTAAATGGTAGCTTGGTAAACTATCTTTTCAGAGTAGCTTTCCCAACAATGCCTTATATTTTGGGTTATTCAAGATTCAATGGTTATACCTCCACTGCATCAAGAATTAAAATAAACATTGAACAGCAGTAAATTGTACAGATTGTACCTCTAATGAAGTGATACACTTTAGCATCTGCATGATTTCAAGAGTTAAAATGAGCAGTGTTATGGAGTGGGCCTTTAAAATTGTCTCAGGGTTTGAAGTTCACATAATGAAAAAGAAGACAGTACCCAACACACTGTTTGATTGCTCCTGACATTTCAGTCCTATTAAACTTCTCCTCTTCCTTATTTTTCTATGCCATTTGTATATGTACCCTGCATCTGTGGAGATCTGTTGGATGTGTATACACTACTTTTGAACAAAGTTTCCATTATTCCACATTGTTGGCGAAGCCCTCAGCTCCCCTGCTTTGTAGGACAAGAGATGCTGGAGCCTCAGATCTAGAGATATCGGTGAGGCTTCAGGGACATTTCCACTGGTTGAGGTTAACCCCTAACTCAGACCATCACATCGCTGTTTACATGTTCTAACCAAGGACCAAGAAAAAGCAAACAACTTGCTCATTCAAACTATTTTCTTTAAAATAGGGTGCTGAGTCCTCCTCATTGTAATCCATGAAGAACACGGGTTTAAAAAGTATCTCTCAAACAGTTTGAGCGTTTTCTTGCGCCTGCCTTGAGTGCCAGATGGGTGGCATTTGCCCTTTTGGGACTATTCCATTGGTTCCATTGTGCCAGACCAGCTTATATTAAAACCCAGGATCATGTTTATTAGGGCACATCATATCAAAACATTCCAAAATGTTGTGAAACAGAAAACGAAAATGGGTTTTTCTTACTGGAGATGTCCTGATAGTACCTCCCCGTTTTTGACCATTTCTTCCATTTCGTGCCTACTGAACATGACCCAGGTCTGGTCTTCATATGGTCAGTCCTCACAGAGTCTCGATTCAGTTATGAAAGTCCTTAGGCTCATGGCCCTGGGCTGTCAGCTCAACTTCACAGCAAGGACCGGTCTCTCCACAGTGTGCCTCAGTGGGCGACTCTCGCGGCGCTGTTTGCTTGTTTACATCTGCTCACTCTGTTATTATCTTTCCCAGAGTGTGTTTAATGTAGTTTAATTTACAAAGGTTCCCCACCATGACTGGCTATGCAGGAGTTTAGGGAGTTGGAGGCCTGTGGGGTTGGCGAGGGGTGTGTGTGTGATGGGGGCTGGTGGCGTGGGGCCAGGACAGCAGTGTGTGTGTGTGTGTTTGTGATCGGCTGCCAAGCACAGCAGAGCGGAGAAAGCTTGGTCCCCATCAGCAGAATATAGTGTCTTGTCTCCAGCTGAGCTGTGTCACCCTTTTATGTAGTCCGTCAGCCCCTCGTCCACCCAGGGCTTTCATGAAGTGGACCACAGGCTTCGGTGGTGGTGTAGCCTCGGTTCACTGCTGGGACAAACATCACGGGTGCTGTAGTGCTGTGTGTGTCTGAACATTCTGCTTGGACAAGCATCCCAGCTGTGGTGTGTGTGCCGCTGTGCAGGCCTCACAGCTGCAATTAGAGGATGTGAAGTACTTGTATGCCTATAAGAGGTGTATTTGCTTTCACCTTTTATTGTATTTATTCATAACTTATTGAGACAAGGGAGACAAGGGAGTTCTCCTCCCTCTCTTTATGAGGCATGCGGAGCGAACAGTCATTCAAATGACACAGAATTGATTGAAGTACGTATGGCTTGAACTGGAGTACACTGTCTACACTTCCTGAGAATCTCCACAGGCTTCTCCTTAAACATATCAAAACACAGTTTTAACAATTCTTAACATTCCATTAAACATAAATGCCTTGATCAAGTAAGAAAATGTTGTACAAAATAAACATATATGTGAGATATTGCTTTTGTACTATAGACAATTTCACATATAAATCACATGCACCGTCACTTTGCTGTATACAACATTCACACTTTAAAATGGATTTTGCCAAATTGCCTGAGCAGCTACTTGTCCAAAAACATATCTTTAGCCCTCAGTGTGCAGAGCCAAATGGATTGTTTGTTTCAAAGTCCTACTAAAGAGTCATATTCAGATTTATAAAATTCCCTCATCCCGCCAGAGAACTTATTTCAGCCCCTTTGGAAAACAGAACCTACAATAAAATATGCAATCAGTTTTGCTTGGCTGTGAGACAGAAGGAAGCACATTGGGATGCTTTTTTTTTTACAGAGAAGCCCATTACCCCAGCCCATGTATGTAGATAAATGACCACTAGGGGGTGGTGTAGGTGCTCTGCCTTCCATTGCCTTGTCATCATCAGATTGTTATTGCTACGAACCCTTGTGCATAATGGATTCATAGTGCCCGTTCTCACATTCATATAGTGTTCTATGTAACTCCTTTTCAGTATTCATAGCAACCCATGTGCTCCTGTATAAAGTGGTATCATTCATTGTAAGCAGGTGTGGAATTGGGGAGGAGATTACTATGGGGACTTACCAATGTCAGATACCCAGGCAATGAGCTCAAAATTATTTTATATGTCCTCAACTAAAATGCATTCTCATAACCGCTGATGGCTTTGGATAACATGAAAAGATTGATAACATTTTAAGTAAATACACTGTATTTACAAATGATCCATGATGCATTACACAAATGGGTCAGAGAAAGTGTTGATTGAAATTGCCAGGTATATTTTTGCACTGATTTAAACTGAATCATGTGTTCCATCAATTTCAAATGATTGTCCACAATGCAGGTTTTTAAGGCAATTACCTTTAAAACTTGTTGGGGCTAGGGGGCAGTATTTGCACGGCCGGATAAAAAACGTACCCGATTTAATCTGGTTACTACTCCTGACCAGTAACTAGAATATGCATTAGTAGAATTGGATAGAAAACACTCTAACGTTTCTAAAACTGTTTGAATGGTGTCTGTGAGTATAACAGAACTCATATGGCAGGCCAAAACCTGAGAAGATTCCATGCAGGAAGTGGAAATCTGATTTATGGAATCGCCTTCAACACTTTGCCTATGAAACACACCGTGAGTTAGGATTCATTTAGCACTTCCTAAGGCTTCCACTAGATGTCAACAGTCTTTACAAAGTGGTTTGAGTCTTCTCCGGTAGAAACTGACCGAACGAGAGGCCTGGAAAGTTGGTCATAGGGGGAGGGCCAGTGGGTACCCTCTCATTCCGAAACGTTTAGTGAGACAATGCAATCGTCCGCCTTGAATATTATTGAAGCTCTGATTGAAAAAGGCCTAAAGATTTATGTTATACAACGTTTGACATGTTTGAACGAACGTAAATGTATATTTTTTGCACATTCGTGACGACAAGTCCCGCGCGCCTCGTACATTATGAGTAGCCTTCGGAACGCGCTAACAATAAGGAGCTATTGGGACATAAATTATTAACTTTTTCGAACAAAACTACATTTGTTGTGGACCTGGGATTTCTGGAAGTGCCTTCTGATGAAGATAATCAAAGGTAAGGGAATATTTACAATAGTATATTTGATTTTAGATGGTTCCAAGATGGCGCTAACCTGTATCGCCTAGCCTATGTTTCTGAGCATAGCACCTCGTTTATTGCAAAGTGTGATTTCCCAGTAAAGTTGTTTTTAAATCTGGCAATGCGGTTGCAATCACGAGAAGTTAATCTATAATTCTTTGAATGACAATATTACATTTTAACAATGTTTTCGAATAGTAATTTTGTAAATTGTAGCGCTGGTTCACCATTTGAGGGAAAATATTTTCTGAACGTCACGCGTCGATGTAAAATGCTGTTTTTATATACAAATATGAACTTTATTGAACAGAAAATGCATGTATTGTGTAACATGATGTCCTAGGAGTGTCATCTGATGAAGATTGTTAGAAGGTTAGTGCTGCATTTAGCTGTGTTTTGGGTATTTGTGATGCATGCTAGTTGCTTTGAAAATGGCAGTGTGATTATTTTTGGCAGGGTACTCTCCTAACATAATCTAATGTTTTTCTTTTGCTGTAAAGCCTTTTTGAAATCGGACAATGTGGTTCGATTCAGGAGAGGTGTATCTATAAAATGGTGTAAAATAGTCATATGTTTGAGAAATTGAAGTTATAGCATTTATGAGGTATTCGCGCGACGCAATTCCACTGGCTGTTGACTAGGGTGGGACGCAAACGTCCCAGGTTCCCAGACAGGTTAAATGGCACATTGTCCAAGTCCGCGATCGGATTGAATCCTGGCCTTGTTGTGCCACTATCCTCATCACAAGGTGCTCCTAATTATAATCACAATGGTCTTGGACAAATGAGATTGACCTGGCACAGCTTTGTTGATTTTCATTACAACTCATTTAAACAGTGTTCAGTTATCTGTTTTCGTGAACTATTTGATCTTTCGGCCGCTTATACCTCAGCCTGTACACTGTCCTTCTCTCTGCACATATCAAAGCTGCAGGATAAAGTTAAATCTAGTCTTGGTTTCCTCTATCGTAACTAACCCTGATTCGGATGACCATCTGATCTAATTTATAGATCAGTGCTCTCGAGCGGCTAGATGTTCTTTACCATTCGGCCGTCAGATTTGCCAGCAATGCTCCTCATAGGACACATCACTGCACTCTATACACTTCTGTAAACTGGTCATCTCTATATACCCGTCGTAAGACCCACTGGTTGATGCTTATTTAGGCCTCACTCCCCCCTATCTGAGATATCTACTGCAGCCCTCATCCTCCACATACAACACCCATTCTGCCAGTCATATTCTGTTAAAGGTCCCCAAAGCACACACATCCCTGGGTCGCTCGTCTTTAGTTGCAGCTAGCGACTGGAACAAGCTGCAACAAACACTCAAACTGGACAGTTTTATCTCAATCTCTTCATTCAAAGACTCAATCATGGACACTCTTACTGATAGTTGTGGCTGCTTTGCCCTTTGTGCTGTTGTATGTGCCAAACAATGTTTGTACCCTGTTTTGTGCTGCTACCATGTTGTGCTGCTGCCATGTTGTATTACTACCATGTTGTTGTCATGTTGTGTTGCTACCATGCTGTGTTGTCATGTGTTGCTGCCATGCTATGTTGTTGTCTTAGGTCTCTCTTTATGTAGTGTTGTGTTCTCTCTTGTCGCGATGTGTGTTTTGTCCTATATTTTTATTAAAAAATATATTTTAATCCCAGCCCTCATCCCCGCAGGAGGCCTTTTGCCTTTTGGTAGGAATTTGGTAAGAATTTGTTCTTAACCTCTCTGGCGCATGTCGGACGAACTCGTCCCACCTACGTAACAGCCACTGAAATCCAGTGGCGCGATTTTTGAATCGTTTGAAATACTATTACTTCAATTTCTCAAACATATGACTATTTTACAGCTATTTAAAGACAAGAATCTCGTTAATCTAACCACACTGTCCGATTTCAAAAAGGCTTTACAACGAAAGCAAAACATTAGATTATGTCAGCAGAGTGCCCAGCCAGAAATAATCAGACACCCATTTTTCAAGCTAGCATATCATGTCACATAAACCCAAACCACAGCTAAATGCAACACTAACCTTTTATGATCTTCATCAGATGACACACCTAAGACATTGTGTTATACAATACATGCATGTCTGTTCAATCAAGTTCATATTTATATCAAAAAACAGCTTTTTACATTAGCATGTGACGTTCAGAAAAAGCATAACCCCCGCAAACTTCAGGGGAATTTACTAACAGTTTGCTAAATTACTCACGATAAACATTCACAAAAAGCATAACAATTATTTTAAGAATTATAGATACATTACTCCTCTATGCACTCGATATGTCCGATTTTAAAATAGCTTTTCGGATGAAGCACATTTTGCAATAATCTAAGTACATAGCCCGGCATCACAGGGCTAGCTATTTAGACACCCACCCAGGTCAGCCTCCACCAAAATCACATTTCCTATAAGAAAAATGTTCTTACCTTGCTTGTTCTTCGTCAGAATACACTGCCAGGACTTCTACTTCAATAACCAATGTAGGTTTGGTCCCAAATAATCCATCGTTATATCCAAACAGCGACGTTTTGTTCGTGAGTTCTAGACACTATCAGAATGCTACATCACGGTCTCGCACATGGCGCATTGGCGTGACAAAAAATGTCTAAATATTCCATTACCGTACTTCGAAGCATGTCAACCGCTGTTTAAAACCAATTTTTATGCCATTTATCTCGTAGAAAAGCGATAATATTCCGACCGGGAATATGCAATGAGCCTAAATAGCCGAATTAAATTTCTCCTCAGGAGCGAATCGTGCACGCGCCTCAGTCAAAGGTCCTCTGATCCGCCACTTACCAAAGGCGATAATGTGTTTCAGCCTGAGGCTGCCTCGTCAACCTTCAGGTATTTCCCGGGTTCTGAGAGCCTATCGGAGCCCTGGGAATTGTCACGTTACAGCTAAGATCCTTACTTTTCAATAAACAGATGCAAGACGCACGACTCCTTGTCAGACAGGGTACTTCCTGCATGAAACCTTGTCAGGTTTTTGCCTGCCATAGGAGTTCTGTTATACTCACAGACACCATTCAAACAGTTTTAGAAACTTTAGGGTGTTTTCTATCCAAACCTGAACAATAATATGCATATTCTAGCTTCTGAGTTGGTGTAGGAGGCAGTTAAAAATGGGCACATATTTTTTCCAAAATTCTCAATACTGCCCCCTAGCCCAAACAGGTTTTAACTTACATTTACATTTAAGTCATTTAGCAGACGCTCTTATCCTTACAAATTGGTGCATTCACCTTATGATATCCAGTGGAACAACCACTTTACAATAGTGCATCTAAATCTTTTAAGGGGGGGGTTAGAAGGATTACTTTATTATTTTACTTTATCCTATCCCAGGTATTCCTTAAAGAGGTGGGGTTTCAGGTAACTGACTTTCCTAGTTAAATAAAGGTTAAATAAAATAATTGTATAAATAAATTGAGAGACAGATGAACACCTCATCCAGCCTAGGCACATATAAGGAGTTTTTCCCCCACTTCTTGTGTTTTTCTTCCCAGCCTTCTCTCCTCAGCTCCAACACAGCTCCTCATTGGGACTGTGTGTGTGTGTGTGGCGGGGCGTGCACAGACTCACTACAGGCCGTGCACAGGGTTTATTTCCTAGAGCCCAGGAAATACATGCAGATCAGCCTGAGAAAAATAGTTGGAAATACAGTGTAGAACTCCTAACGGCGTCATGTCCTCACAGTGTGGGTAAAAGCTGCCCATATAGTAAGTGCTGATCAAAGCTTAGTGAGGCTGAGGATGTCCTTAAATGTACACCATAGTGCTTTAGGTTAATAGTAATATATTTAATTTGTATACCTCTTTCATTACGTCAAGAATTTCAAAGACTCTTAATTAAAATAACAAAACAAAACATTTCAGTTAACCTATTGAAAGTTCTGGCAGGTCACATCCTGTGTCCGATCCAGAATTCCTCACCCACGCCGTCCACGTCTTTTCCAACCAAGGCCGAGATGAAGACTTGACCAGGGGAAATGATGATCAGATCCAGGGGGGAAACAAGTCAGTTGTCAGGTCACCTCTTGCCCCAGCCGTAACTTTATCCTCCGCCAAAAAAACCATGTAGCACCCATTTGGGTGAAGCTATGCAGCTAAGCTTATAGGGTGCACGAAGCTGACTACAGTCAACAGGGATAGTCCACCTTGAAATTAACCACAAGAGAAAAACGTTTGTGATCCTTTGCCATCTTCATCCATTTCCAGGCCTCTGCCATCTCTTGATGTTTAAAATAAAAACAGTAAGCTGGCTAGCTCTCAGGTCAGTTGGTAAAATAACTTCTCAGTTCAGTTGGTAAAATAACTGACTTGCCAGACTTAAAAAAATTAAAATATTTCACCTTTATTTAACCAGGTAGGCTAGTTGAGAACAAGTTCTCATTTGCAACTGCGACCTGGCCAAGATAAAGCACAGCAGTTCGACACATACAACAACATGTCACAGTATCCAACGAAGGTGGCGCCCCTCCTCGGTCGGGTGGTGCTCGGCGGTCGACGTCGCCGGCCTATTAGCTGCCACCGATCTATGTTTCTGTGTCTTTTGGTTTTGTCTGTCTATCCCGCACCTGTTTCGTGTCTGTCATTAGTGGGGGGTTATTTAGTGTGTATTTTCAGTTTGGGTTCTCGTGCGGGATTGTTTATTGTCCACTCAGGACAGTTGTGTGTGCGGCCTGTTTCGCTGGCCTGTGTAAGATTTATTGCCGGGCTGCGCCCCGTGCGCTTTTCCTCTTGTTTTATTTTGGGAATGTGTTTTCCTGGCGGACTTATTTAAGCGCCCTGTGCCTTTCGGCTATTGTGTTTTGTTTACCGTGGCATTAAAACACTGTTGCTCCGGCCCTCTGTCTCCTGCGCCTGATTCCGCATCTCCACTGGTCCTAGAATTCCGTGACACAACACAGCTACACATGGAATAAACAAACATACAGTCAATAATACAGTAGAAAAAAAAGGAAAACAAAAAGTCTATATACAGTGAGCGCAAATGAGGTAAGATAAGGGAGTTAAGGCAATAAATAGGCCATGGTGGTGAAGTAATTACAAAATAGCAATTAAACACTGGTAGATGTGCAGAAGATGAATGTGCAAGTAGAGATACTGGGATGCAAAGGAGCAATATAAATACAGTATGGGGATGAGGTAGTTGGATGGGCTGTTTACAGATTGTGTACAGGTGCAGTGATCTGTGAGCTGCTTTGACAGCTGGTGCTTAAAGCTAGTGAGGGAGATATGAGTCTCCAGCTTCAGTGATTTTTGAAGTTCGTTCTAGTCATTGGCAGCAGAGAACTGGAAGGAAAAGCGGCCAAATGAGGAATTGGCTTTGGGGGTGACCAGTGAGATATACCTGCTGGAGCGCATGCTACGAGTGGGTGCTGCTATGGTGACCAGTGAGCTGAGATAAGGCGGGGCTTTACCTAGCAGAGACTTGTAGATGACCTGGAGCCAGTGGGTTTGGCGACGAGAGTGAAGCGAGGGCCAGCCAACGAGAGCGTAAAGATCGCAGTGGTGGGTAGTATATGGGGCTTTGGTGACAAAACGGATGGCACTGTGATAGACCGCATCCAATTTGTTGAGTAGAGTGTTGGAGGCTATTTTATAAATGACATCGCCGAAGTCGAGGATCGGTAGGATGGTCAGTTCTACGAGGGTATATTTGGCAGCATGAGTGAAGGATGCTTTGTTGCGAAATAGGAAGCCGATTCTAGATTTAATTTTGGATTGGAGATGCTTAATGTGAGTCTGACAATACGAAAGAGAGGTTGAACAGGCTAGTGATAGGGGGTTGCAACAATTTCGACAGATAATTTTAGAAAGAGAGGGTCCAGATTGTCTAGCCCGGCTGATTTGTAGGGTTCCAGATTTTGCAGCTCTTTCAGAATATCAGCTATCTGGATTTGGGTGAAGGAGAAATCAGGGAGGCTTGGGCGAGTTGTGGGGCTGTGGGGAGTGCAGGGCTGTTGCCGGGGTAGGCGTAGCCAGGTGGAAAGCCTGGCCAGCCGTAGAAAAATGCTTATTGAAATTTTCAATTAGAGTGGATTTATCGGTGGTGACAGTGTTTCCTAGCCTCAGTGCAGTGGGCAGCTGGGAGGAGGTGCTCTTATCCTCCATGGACTTTACAGTGTTCCAGAACCTTTTTGAGTTTGTGCAACAGGATGCAAATTTCTGCTTGAAAAAGCTAGCCTTAGCTTTCCTAACTGCCTGTGTATATTGGTTCCTAACTTCCCTGAAAAGTTGCATAACACGGGGGCTGTTCAATGCTAATGCAGAACGCCACAGGCTGTGTTTGTGCTGGTCAAGGGCAGTCAGGTCTGGAGAGAACCAAGGCTATATCTATTCCTGGTTCTACATTTTTTGAAAGGGTCAGTCTTATTTATTAAGATGGTGAGGAAGGCACTTTTAAAGAATGACCTGGCATCCTCTACTGACGGGATGAGGTCAATATCCTTCCAGGATACCCGGGCCAGGTCGATTAGAAAGGCCTGCTCGCTGAAGTGTTTTAGGGAGCGTTTGACAGTGATGAGGGGTGGTCGTATGACCACGGACCCATTACGGATGCTGGCTATGAGGCAGTGATTGCTGAGATCTTGGTTGAAAACTGCAGAGGTATATTTGGAGGGCAAGTTGGTTAGGATGATATCTATGAGGGTGCCCGTGTTTACAGATTTGGGTTGTACCTGGTGGGTTCATTGATAATTTGTGTGAGATTGAGGGCATCAAGCTTAGATTGTAGGATGGCTGGGGTGTTAATCATGTCCCAGTTTAGGTCACCTAGCAGCTAGAGCGCTGAAGATAGACGGGGGGCAATCAGTTCAGATATGGTGTCCAGGGCACAGCTTGGGGCAGAGGGTAGCAAGCGGCAACAGTGAGAGACTTGTTTCTGGAAAGGTGGATTTTTAAAAGTAGAAACTCGAATTGGTTTGGTACAGACCTGGATAGTAAGACAGAACTCTGCAGGCTATCTCTTCAGTAGATTGCAACTCCGCCCCCTTTGGCAGTTCTATCTTGTCGGAAAATGTTATAGTTAGGGATGGAAATTTCAGGGTCTTTGGTAGTCTTCCTGAGCCAGGATTCAGACACGGCTAAAACATCCAGGTTGGCAGAGTGTGGTAGGGCAGTGAATAAAACAAACTTAGGGAGTAGTCTTCTAATGTTAACATGCATGAAACCAAGGCTTTTACGGTTACAGAAGTCAACAAATGAGAGTGCCTGGGTTATAGGAGTGGCGCTAGGCACTGCAGGGCCTGGGTTAACTGCCACATCACCAGAGGAACAGAGGAGGAGTAGGATAAGGGTACAGCTAAAGGCTAAAAGAACTGGTTGCCTAGTACGTTCAGAACAGAGAGTAAAAGGAACCGATTTCTGGGTGCAGTAGAATAGATTCAGGGCATAATGTACAGACAACGGTATGGTAGGATGTGAATACAGTGGGGGTAAACCTGTACATAGAGTGACGATGAAAGAGATATTGTCTCTAGGAATATCATTTAAACCAGGTGATGTCACCGAATGTGTTGGAGGTGGAATAAAAGTGTTCAATAAGGCGTATTGAGCAGGGCTAGAGGCTCTACAGTGAAATAAGGCAATAATGACTAACCAAAACAGCAATGGACAAGGCATATTAACGTTAGGGAGAGGAATGCGTAGTTGAGTAATCATGGGAGTCCAGTGAGTGGCTTTAGTCAGCTAGAGGCCCGTGTTAGCAGCTAGCAGAAGGGCCTTAGAAGGACGTTGCAACGGAAAAACGTCTGTTGTGGCCCCCTCGTGCTGAATATGTCGGCAGACGGATCAGCAGGGTTCCGTGTGGTAAACCAAGACAATTGGCAAAATAGGTATAGTGGCCGAAGAATTTGTCCGATGGGCCTCTTAAGCTAAAAGTCCGGTGTGCTCTAGACAGCTAACGTTAGCGGGCCGTGGCTAGCAGTGTTTATTGATCACATGCACAGGATACAGAAGGTGCAAACGGTACAGTAAAATTGTTACTTGCATAGTAGAAATATCAAAAAAAGAAAGTGTCCAGATAAAAAATATTTCATAATTATTAGATTATTACCCAGACACATTTCTCTAAATTGATGGGTCATGTGAAATAAATGCTATAACCACCCCCCAGCCACAACTCGCTAAGTGGATGAGTCACTATTGTCTAGACATGTACACATGTTCATGAAATACATTAGCCGTAATCACCCCCAGACACACCTGGTTAACTTTATGTCATGTAATCATCTGGCAAAGTGGAGTAATTTGTTTAGACATGTAGCTAGTTAGCTAACTTAGCAATGAACCAGCATAATCCCAATTTATACTACTACCAATACAAACATTATCATAGCGGTAGTATGAATCTGTAGGTATCTAAAGCTAACCAACTAGGTTCAATGTTAGCTATCTAACATTAGGTTATAACTAGCAATGCTAATGGATTTCTGATTCAAATAATATTACTACACAGATCATACATGTAATGCTAGCTAGCGAGCCAGCTAGCTAACACTCACTAGCTAGCCAACAGTATGCTTTCAATTGCAATGAAAACGAATTTCTGACCAAATTAAAAACTTATATCTGAAAATGTAGCTAGGCTCTTACCCGTATACATGGATGAACGATTCATGGCAGACTGGAACCATTTAACTCAGTTTTGTTTGTAGCTACATCTTGTTTGGCCAGCATTGTGTCATATCATTCCGTTTCACACTGACCGTGGCATGTGCAGAAATTTTTTCCTACTGATCTGTCGATAGCGCCTGCTAAATTCAGGGCATCAATGTTGTTGAGAAAAGTAGCCCAACTTTTGTAGTTCTCGATGGCTAATGTTATATTTTTCAAAAACGCTGCAGTAGAATGGACTATCAACACATACTGAGCAGCTTACATTATAGACAGAAGCATGCTACATGGCAGACCAATCCAAACTCATCTCCCAGTATGTCCAGTCTAAAAGGCACAAGGCGAGACCTTTGAAATGTATTATAATCCAAAAGGGTAGGCAAGAGAATGGACATGGACTGGCAAAAGGTCAAAACCAGTTCAGAGTCCAGGAGGTACAGAGTGGCAGGCAGGCTCGAGGTCAAGGCAGGCAGAATGGTCAGGCAGGCGGGTACAGAGTCCAGAAACAGGAAAGGGTCAAAATCGGGAGGACTAGCAAAAAGAGAATAGAAAAAGCAGGCGCACGGGAAAAACACGCTGGTTGACTTGAACATACAAGATGAACTGGCACAGAGAGACAGGAAACACAGGGATAAATACACCGGGGAAAATAAGCGACTCCTGGAGGGGGTGGAGACAATCATAAGGACAGGTAAAACAGATCAGGGCATGACACAGTCCATCCATTATCTCAGCCAATCATCGCTAGCGGGAAGGTTCCTTTTTTTCCTGTGACTAAACCATCTAGGCTCATAATTTAACAATTTTATTTGGATTTACAGATGGAATCAAAGTTTATTATTAAGTCACATGAAAGTTCACATGTTCTAGAAGGCATTTCTGCCAAAAACACATTTTGATTAAAAAAAAAAGATATTCAAATACCTCTCCTGTGAAGTAGTGACATATGCCTAGCTTCCTGAAACGGGTCACTTATATACAATCAGAACCTAGTTAGCTAACAAAAAAAAGTGAAAAAAGACTACCTCATGGCGCCATGGAAACCACGGAACCTCGGTTAAGGCTAGAGTCGGGGTGAGTTTAGGTTAACTGACCCTAGATTGATGACTTGAGGGCGATTTCTTTCTAGGGCTACTGCTACCATCTGTTTCCCTAACAATTTGTGTCTGACCAAAAGCCACAGGACTCAGGTGCAGAAAATGGTAACTCTCCAGCACACATAAAGCCAACATAAGACCAACCATACATTGGTGTTACATGTTTGTAGAGCTCATAAAGTGCTTGCTGTGAAGCCGTTTGCCTCCATTTGAAAATACTGAGAGATGGAGAGAGAGAGGAGGAAGAGAGAGGAAGGTGGAGACAAGGGAGACCAAGAAAGGGACAGAAAGACAGATCACTACCAATATCTCCAGATTGCCCATCCCACTGTAACTTCCCAATTCCGTCTTTTAAAAGGTATGTCATTACACCTGCATTGAATTATATCATACTTCAACATTAACTAGTACTTGCACCATGTGGCCATGTATAATGGCAGTTGGAGCATTTGAATATCAACAGTTTGTCGTGCACATATAGGTGCTGTGTGTCAACATTATCAGATGCTGATGGGAAGATGTGAGCTTTGTCAAAGCTTATACTGCCTCAAATATGGTCAACCTAAGGATATGTTAAGTACAGTCCGGGGGAAGTGCACTGCAAGTGCAAACTCTATAACTACCCCACTTGACTCCAACGTATCCCATTGAAATGTGCTGAGTAGCTGCTAGCACAGGAAAATATGGAAAGAAAAATGGGTTGAGGGGGAAGTTTATTATTTTGGCATGGAACTGGCACATGGATTATTGCTTTTGGCCACTGGTTTTTATTAGGGTCTGAGGAGGGTACAGGGCATGGGTTCATGTGTGTCTTTATTAGTAGCCGTGTACCACTGTAGGCCAGCCCTAGCTCAGGGATGTGGTATGAGAAGGTTCAACTCCAAGGAACTCCTCTCTTCGTCGTCAATCTCCTAGTTTACTACTTGGCGAAGCAGCAAACAGATATGCCATATTGGAGTGTTAGGTTAAGTGTTGCAGTGGGCTTTAGGGGAAGAACAGTGATATCTGGGCGATATGTCAGTTTTGTGTTGGCTAAGAGTGTGCTAGTAAGAAGCAAAGCATGTCCTTTTTCAAGAGGTTGATAAAAAAAATACAATGGTAAACCACTTTTTTATATGATGTAATTTTCTGGTTGTAAACTGTTTTTCTGGTTGAGAAGATGTCATAATCAGATTACAACCAACTGGTCTTCTTCATATTTAGTTTGTTATCAGATCAAATCCTAAAGTATCTAAAATTGTTTGTGTACTCAATGAAGTTACTTTTACAGTGAGTGTACAAAACATTAAGAACACCTGCTCTTTCAATGACAAAGACTGACCAGGTGAATCCAAGTGAAAGCTATGATCCCTTATTGATGTCACTTGTTAAATCCACTTCAATCCGTGTAAATGAAGACAGGTTTAAGAGGGATTTTTAGCTTTGAGACAATTGAAATATGGATTGTGTATGTGTGCCATTCAGAGGGTGAACGGGCAAGACAAAATATTTAAGTGCCTTTGAAAGAGGCATGGTAGTAGGTGCCAGATGCACCGGTCAATATTAGGAAGGTGTTCCTAAAGTTTGGTATACTCCGTGTAGATGATTTGAACATGAAGCGTGAAAATGCTAGTATAGGTAGAACTGACTTGCCTTGCTAAAATGTTAGCATTTGAAACAGTGGCCAGGGAAACAAAGCCAAAGCATGGATTGATGTCATACCGTATCTATAAACTGCTTACACAGTAAAGAAACCAATAAGTAATTTTGTAATTTGAGTGAACTATTCCTTTCCCATACTTGCATCAACCAAAATAAAAAAATATAACATAACATCTGTCAATAACAAAATCATTTCCATAGTTAAGCAAACATTTATAATATAGCTCATCCAACTTAAAATGTATAGTTCAGCTGATTATATCCTTACATCTTTAAGTTGAAAGTACTTGAAATCAAAAGTTGAGTCAAGGAAACCAGCTGCAATACAATTTGTAGTTTACTCAATCAATCAATCAAATGTATTTATAAAGCCCTTCTTACATCAGCTGATGTCACAAAGTGCTGTACAGAAACCCAGCCTAAAACCCCAAACAGCAAGCAATGCAGGTGTAGAAGCACAGTGGCTAGGAAAAACTCCCTAGAAAGGCCGGAACCTAGGAAGAAACCTAGAGAGGAACGAGGCAATGAGGGGTGGCCAGTCCTCTTCTGGCTGTGCCGGGTGGAGATTATAACAGAACATGGCCAACATGTTCAAATGTTCATAGATGACCAGCAGGGTCAACTTTGGAAAATGTGTTTAGTAAACTTAGGAATGCATGTTAGCAGAACTATCCAGACCCAAAGTTGAGTAAACTAGGAATCGTATTGCAGTTGATTGCCTTGATTTTTAAAGTTGACTCAACTTCAAATGTCTCCCTATGCAATTCTGCTTCCCGATGGGCCAACTCTTCATCAATACCTTAGAGTACAGAATAATTAAAAAAACAGTTGTTTCACAGAGTCCATCATAGGTAGTCTGTATTTTATTACAGGAAAAAAAAAATCTAATAGCAGTAAGAAAAAAAAAAACACTCAATTTATGTCCCCACCGTACAAAATTGTAGTAGCCATGCTTTCAACTAAAAGCCTGGGGAGAGAGTAACCAGTTAATATTTCATTATTTTTTATTAGTATGTAATTATTAGCTTTTCTCCCTTCCAAACATTGTTATTTTTTCTCTTTGTTTTCATTGGGGCACAACCCCGCAGTGATCTCCAACTACTCTTTAGTTAGATGTGGCTGACGTCCCACCACTATGAAATCATACATTTTTTATAGTGTCCATTAGAATGCGTCAAGTACTACATATCTCACTGTATATGTATAAAACAAACATCCAGTATGCTATGCAGGGGCTGTAGATTTGGATGGATTGATGGGGGGCTATTATAAAGAATATTGTTTGGCCCCTAAGCAGCATCCCCCCTACTTTGAGGCTCCTGAGGTTTGTAATCCTTTGTCCTTTGGCTTGACTTTTTTTTGTCCTAAAATGATAAACTTTTTGTTTCTGATGCTCCCACTTATTTTTTTTTTAACCTTTATTTAACTAGGCAAGTCAGTTAAGAACAAATTCTTATTTTACAATGATGGCCTACCATGGCCAAACCCTCCCTAATGATGGTGGGCCAATTGTGCACAGCCATGTGGGACTCCCGATCACAGCCGGTTGTGATACAGCCCAGGATCATACCAGGGTCTGTAGTAATGCCTCTAGCACTGAGATGCAGTGCCTTAGACCGCTGCGTCACTCAGGAGCCCTAATTTTAATTGCAGCAATGTGAATACTGTAGCTTGTTATATGACTCAGCCTCAATGTGTATATCACAGTAATACAGTTATCATCAGTGTTATTATTTGTCTCAGCGGGAGATTCTAGTTTGAAGACTGTTTCTAATAAAAAAAAATTACTATGAGATTACGTTTACCTCATTATACAAAACAGCCCTTAACAAAGGATGAGAGTGTGTGGAAAATAAAACTAAAGGCATAGTAAGGCAGAGCTTTGAACCAACGCATAAAAAGCAACGTAATGAACATTTAAAATGTCTTACAATTGATCTAGGACTTCATAATTGCTCATAAATGACACACAGTTGCAAACACAGTAAGCCATGTAACAGTCAATTTAATGACGCACTTCTTGAATAGATCTGAGAATAAATAATTCTCAAGTGATACGCTCAGTGAGAGATTTATCGTTTTGAAACATACACTGCACATGGGTCAGAAGAAACTAAGTGTTGAGTGTTGTAGCCAAAAAAAAGGTAATTAAATGCTGTTGTATTTTCGATCCATGAAATTGAAAGGGTAGCATACAAAAATATTTTAACAACCTTGGGAAACATTACGCTATAACATCCATGGTTATCTTATTTGGCCAACCATATGATCAATCTTGACACCTGAGTACTTACATTTTTACGCATTCCCGTTTTCACATACATCACACATTTTTCATGGTGGTGGTAATGCTTACATTCATGTACAGGTGCATGTGTGTTTGTATATGTACAGTATGTGTGAGTGATTGAGCACTTTTTGGCACAGGGTTAGAAGGATGGGGTTTGCCTGCTCTGTGGAGATGTGAATGGCATACAAGAAGAGATGGGACTGGCAGAACCTCATGATAGTGGGTCTGGCATCATACACAGCATGAAATCAGACTAGTCCTGTTGACTATCGCTATTCACTTACAAATCAAATCAAAGTTTATTGGCCGTGTACACAGATTTGCAGATGTTATCACAGGTGCAGCAAAATGCTTGTGCTTCTAGCTTCAACAGTGCAGTAATACCTATCAATTGAAAACAATACACACAGAATTCCAAAAGTAAAAAGAAAGAAATGAAGGAATATCAGAACGAACAATGTCAGAGTCCAGAATATAAATATGTACAGTATATACAGTTGAAGTCGGAAGTTTACATACACCTTAGCCAAATACATTTAAACTCAGTTTTTCACAATTCCTGAAATGTAATCTAAGTAAAAATTCCCTATCTTAGGTCAGTTAGGATCACCACTTTATTTCAAGAATGTGAAATGTCAGAATAATAGTAGAGAGAATGATTTATTTCAGCTTTTATTTCTTTCATCACATTCCCAGTGGGTCAGAAATGTACATACACTCAATTCGTATTTGGTAGCATTGCCTTTAAATTGTTTACCTTGGGTCAAACGTTTCGGGTAGCCTTCCACAAGCTTCCCACAATAAGTTAGGTTGAATTTTGGCCCATTCCTCCTGACAGAGCTGGTGTAACTGACTCAGGTTTGTAGGCCTCCTAACTCGCACAGACGCTTTTTCAGTTCTTCCCACACATTTTCTATAGGATTGAGGTCAGGGCTATGTGATGGCCACTCCAATACCTTGATTTTGTTGTCCTTAAGCCATTTTGCCACAACTTTGGAAGTATGCTTGGGGTCATTGTCCATTTGGAAGACCCATTTGCGACCAAGCTTTAACTTCCTGACTGATGTCTTGAGATGTTGCTTCAATACATCCACATAATTATTCTTCCTCATGATGCCATCTATTTTGTGAAGTGCACCAGTCCCTCCTGCAGCAAAACACCCCCACAACATGATGCTGCCACCCCCGTGCTTCATGGTTGGGATGGTGTTCTTCGGCTTGCAAGCCTCCCCCTTTTTCCTCCAAACATAACGATGGTCATTATGGCCAAACAGTTCTATTTTTATTTCATCAGACCAGAGGACATTTCTCCAAAAAGTACGATCTTTGTCCCCATGTGCAGCTATTTTACCTCATTTCTGTTAAATATGCAACCAGAAGGAAAAAAACTCTAGACCACCTTTACTCCACACACAGAGACGCGTACAAAGCTCTCCCTCGCCCTCCATTTGGCAGATCTGACCATAATTCTATCCTCCTGATTCCTGCTTACAAAGAAAAACTAAAGCAGGAAGTACCAGTGACTCGGTCAAAAAGATAGTGGTCAGATTAAATAGTGCCCATAAAACACCAGTCTCGACGTCAACAGTAAAGAGGCAACTCCGGGATGCTGGCATTTGAGGACTTGTGAGGCATCTGTTTCTCAAATTAGACACTCTAATGTACTTGTCCTCTTGCTCAGTTGTGCACCTGAGCCTCCCACTCCTCTTTCTATTCTGGTTAGGGCCAGTTTGTGCTGTTCTGTGAAGGGAGTAGTACAAAGCGTTGTACGAGATCTTCAGTTTCTTGGCAATTTGTCGCATGGAATAGCCTTCGTTTTTCAGAACAAGAATAGATCGATGAGTTTCAGAAGAAAGTACTTTGTTTCTGGTCATTTTGAGTCTGTAATCAAACCCACAAGTGCTGATGCTCCAGATACTCACTAGTCTAAAAAAGGCTCATTTTATTGCTTCTTTAATTAATCAAAACAACAGTTTTCAGCTGTGTATGTAGATATTCCATAAAAAAATCAGCCGTTTACACTGTCATTTACAGTCATTTACAACATTAACAATGTCTAAACTGTATTTCTGATCAATTGAATGTAATTTTAATGGACCAAAAATGTGCTTTTCTTTCAAAAACAAGGACATTTCTAAGTGACCCCAAACTTTTGAACGATAGTGTATGTGAGAATGCTATTCGTTCAGTGTTCAACACCATAGTGCCCTCAAAGCTCATCACTAAGCTAAGTACCCTGGGACTAAACACCTCCCTCTGCAACTGGATCCTGGACTTCCTGACGGGCCGCCCCCAGGTGGTAAGTGTAGGTAACAACACATTCGCCACACTGATCCTCAACACGGGGCCCATCAGGGGTGCTTGCGCAATCCCCTCCTGTACTCCCTATTCACTCATGACTACATTGCCAGGCACGACTCCAACACCATCATTAAGTTTGCCGATGACACAACAGTGAACACCGACAACAATGAGACAGACTGTAGGGAGGAGGTCAGATACCTGGCCGTGTGGTGCCAGGACAACAACCTCTCCCTCAACGTGATCAAGACAAAGGAGATGATTGTGGACTACAGGAAAAGGAGGACCGAGCACACCCCCATTCTCATCGACAGGGATGTAGTGGAGCAGGTTGAGAGCTTCAAGTTCCTTGATGTAACCACCAACAAACTAACATGGTCCCAGCACACCAAGACAGTCGTGAAGAGGGCATGACAAAATCTATTCCGCCTCAGGAGACTGAAAAGATTTGGCATGGGTCCTCAGATCCTCAAAAGGTTCTACAGCTGCAACATCGAGAGCATCCTGACCGGTTGCATCACTGCCTGGTATGGCAACTGCTCGGCCTCCGACCGCAAGGCACTACAGAGGGTAGTGCATACGGCCCAGTACATAACTGGGGCCAAACTTTCTGCCATCCAGGACCTCTATACCAGGTGGTGTCAGAGGAAGGTCCTAAAAATTGTCAAAGACTCCATCCACCCTAGTCATAGACTGTTCTCTCTGCTACCGCACGGCAAGCGGTACCAGAGCACCAAGTCTAGGTCCAAGAGGCTTCTAAACAGATTCTACCCCCAAGCGATAAGACTCCTGAACATCTAATCAAATGGCTATCCAGATTATTTGCATTGCCCCCCCCCCCCTTTTACGATGCTGCTACTTTCTGTTTATTATCTATTTATAGTCACTTTAATAACTCTACCTACATGTACATATTACCTCAATTACCTCGACTAACCGGTGTCCCCGCACATTGACTCTGTACCGGTACCCCCTGAATATAGCCTCGCTATTGTTATTTTACCGCTGCTTTTAATTATTTGTAACTTTTATTTATATGTATATTTTTTAAATTGTTTTTTATTTATTTTATTATTTACTTTTATTTATTTATTTATTTTGGGCATTTTTTTCTTAAAACTGCATTTTTGGTTAAGGGCTTGTACCGTAATTTCCGGACTATAAGCCGCAACTTTTTTTCCCACGCGTTGAACCTTGCGGCTTAAACAATGACGCGGCTAATATATGGATTTTTCCCGCTTACAATTTTTTTTTTTCAAAAAAATACATTCTGTGACGTGCTCAGTTTTTTGGCGGCATGAAGTTTTCATTAGACCAATGACATTGCCGAACAGGTTAAGGTCAAATAACTTTTTTGTTTACTGTTTAGATTAAATTGAGTGCTCTCAAACTTCCCATCATTCTGATTACGGTAGTCATTTTGTCACCCTCATCATGGCAAAGACACGGAAAAATGCATATGATGCAGCTTTCAAGTTGAAGGCGATTGATCTGGCTGTTGGAAAAGGAAATAGAGCTGCTGCACGGGAGCTTGGTCTGAATGAGTCGATGATAAGACGTTGGAAACAGCAGCATGAGGAATTGACTCAGTGCAAAAAGACAACTAAAGCTTACTGCTAATTTTTTATTTTTTGTTACAAGCCGTGTTTCGTTAAAGCCTATTTATTTTTGTTACAAGCCGTGTTTCGTTAAAGCCTATTTATTTTTGTTACAAGCCGTGTTTCGTTAAAGCCTGTGTAAAGTTAATTTGTTTCAATGTACCGGTAGCCACCTGCGGCTTATAGACATATGCGGCTTATTTATGTTCAAAATAATACTTTTTTTTAAATTCAGTGGGTGCGGCTTATATTCAGGTGTGCTCAATAATCCGGAAATTACGGTAAGTAAGCATTTCACTGTAAAGTCTACTCCAGTTTTATTTGGCGCATGTGACAAATCATCTAAGTAAGAAGAACATCCAATATCAGTAGAAAGAAGGAGATGACTTCATTAGTACAGTGTCCATATTAGGACAGCCTAATCTTCAGACATGGAATCCTCCTCTATTCTTGTTGGCTCTCAACAAAGAAGGCTCTTAGATGTCAGTTGGCTTCATATCAAATGTGTAACTCTTTATAGCTAGTCTATAAGACAGGGGATTCCACAAGTATTATTACACAATTTAATGCACACTCTGATCCCAATATAATTTGCTAATTGACTGACTGATTTAATTTATTTGATCAATCTAAAAAATCTATATACAGCCAGTAGAAAAAATGTAATAAATAAGACAATAAATAAAGTCACTGACCAACTTTTCCTGTGGTCCTTGCTATGTTCCAATATCCATACCAGCACACCACAGAATGAAGCAATGTATTGGGGATGCATAACTGGTACTGAATGCTAATATGGACATTGGTGCTTGACACAGTTCATGTGATAATAATCATACAAACTGGTGGTAATGATTGGAATTACATCATTATACACAACACAGAAAGACATAAGCCACAAGCTGTTATCTGAATACAAGTTTGTCAAAATGGCAGTACTTTGTCCCAAAGATCTTATAAAATTCGAGCACATGGATGCAACTGGTAACTGGTTGCATATTAAAATAACTATAGTGGAGTTGATATGGCATCCCTGGTTCAATCTAATATTACACTAGCCATAGTTGCTACATGCCTGCTTATTTTCATTCTATTACAAATCACGTGGAATAGCTCATACAATGAAGAGTAAGTTATTCAACAAAGAAAACAGCCATGTTTTTAGTTTTCCGCTTGACACCTCGTTGTAATTAGAAGTCTACCACAAGACCTAGACAGTGTCAGAGCTTTTTTCAATAAAATGACTTCTCTGTCTTCCCAATAGCCTTTTTTCCTTTCGGGAAGGTTTCGAGGCTCAGGCCTTGTCATTTCACAAAGGCAGCGGTGATAAATGAGAGAGATAATGTGTATTAAGCATGTCCAGTTCTTTGGAAACTTGTTTAAAGTAGCCTAACAGGATAGACCATGTCCCTGCTCTTTATCAAGGCTATTCCTTCTGCAATGAGCCTTGTCATAGTGGCTGTAAAAAAAAACATCTCCCTGCCTTCGTTTGGTGTTTTCTCTCTCTCTCTCTCTCTCTCTCTCTCTCTCTCTCTCTCTCTCTCTCTCTCTCTCTCTCTCTCTCTCTCTCTCTCTCTCTCTCTCTCTCTCTCTCTCTCCTCTCTCTCTCTCTCTCTCTCTCTCTCCTCTCTCTCTCTCTCTCTCTCTCTCTCTCTCTCTCTCTCTCTCTCTCTCTCTCTCTCTCTCTCTCTCTCTCTCTCTCTCTCTCTCTCTCTCTCTCTCTCTCTCTCATCTCTCTCTCTCTCTCTCTCTCTCTCTCTCTGTGTGTGTGTGTGTGCGTGCATGTTTTTCTCTGTGTCGCTCTCATTAGAACATCACTCTGGAACTTACTACATTTCTTTTCTCTATAAGACAGTGATTGCTGAAGATTATTCCCTGTTAATTTTATTTTCTGTTTATCTTCTCCAACATTTCTCAAAAGAAGGGTGAGGGGTTAAAAAAGTTAAGAGACAGAATGTGTCTTCTTTACATTTTCAAGTGACCAATAATGAGAATCTAACATTTAAACAGAAGCCTTGTGCTAACATGCTTTCCTTTTCTTGATTTTGTCCACATTCTGATTGTGCCTACATTTTCTATACATGGTATTAAAATGTATCTCTTATCTGTCCACTGTGTCCTCATTGTGAACAAATTTCCTGATTCCTCCCTGTATGCAAATTATTTGACAGATATTCTTTCAAAACAATATTCATTATTTATATTCATGCCAAGTCAATGTTGCAACCTGTAAATTATTTTAGAAGGCGGGATAATTCTGATTTAAATGGTTTCACTGTTTAGATCCATCTACACTTGTAAGTTGTCCAGACACAATGTGTGCCTGAATACCTCCGGAGATGATCAGGAAGATCTGATTACAATGCGTCTTTAATCTTCTATACCTGTCTAAAAATGTGGACACAATCAGAATGATGATCAGGACAAAGGACGCATGTTAGCACCATGTAAAAAAGAGTCTAGAGAAAAAATCCTGCTCCGACTGAAGCTCTCCTAATATGGACACTGTTGCAGACAATCCTCATTTGAAAAAGATGAACGAACATATTTTGAACAAAATAGTTATGCTGCATTGCTGTGCTACTCAGAACTAGGAAAATTGGAAATATCCAACATGTACAACCTGAGTTCCTCAGTCGTATTTACCAATTAGAAGCTCATTATGAATGATTTTGGAAGTCGGAACGTTGAAGTTAGGATGCATCTGGACGCTTTATGGTAATTCTTTTGTCCAGAGTTTAAATGATTCAAAGAAAATTCCATTACTTATCAACGAGTAGTCTATATTTGTTTCACAACTTGCATTTCCCTCTCTATCTCTAACAAACCTATGTATAATGGTTGCCTTGACTTCAGCAAAGTTTGTTTTACACCGTGGGTAAATCCCCTTGTCTTGTTTTGGTACTTAAAGAGAACTTTCCCAACACTGCGTTAACTTGACTCACCAGTTGCCAATAAACATAAAACGCCTAAATAGGCAGGAAATAGTTGTGGTAAAATCTGGACATTTTCATTGGAACCTCCATAGCGCCACTTGTGCTGACGTCAAACGAGATGGGTCACCTCCAAAAGCAAACGCCTGCACACACACACCTTCCACAGGAGACACGTAAGGATGAGTTATAGGGGATGACAACATCCATGAATCCATGATCACTAAACCATATCACGAGTTGTATCACGACACCTATAGACCGCATCGTGGCCATATGAATCCCGTACGGTAAAAGTTGGGCATGAAGTCGATCAGAGGAGGATGGCATGTGCCATAAACATCTTGTAACGTGGACGGTAAAAGACCTCTCGGTGCGTTTCATAGAGACAGAGTGGGCCAAACTTTCCAGATGTCTCGCATTGCTCCTCCAATTTATAGGCAGGGTGGTGTGCGAGGAAGAGGTCTTTAGGATGTCAAGATGTGTTGTGAGCAAGAGGGTCACTCATCGCCTAGTCCACATGATCAATCGTGGAAAATGGCCGATCTCCTGGATTTTCTTCACCATATTGAGGTACAAAAAAGTACTTTCAATTAAGAATCTCTATTGAGAATGCTTTTTGATACAATACTAGGCTTAATCTGGGTCCAGGAATAAATCATAATGTCTGGGAAAATCCAGTTATCCATATGGCATGATACATGTGGTTTGTTAGGAGACGGATAAGCAAATTAAAATTTCTGTGATAAATTACAAGTATATCTAGTAAAGGAATTTCTGCCAACATGCGTATAAGACTAGGCGATCAAGAAAAGTGTGACCAAGTAGTTTTATAAAGCCTTTATCTTATAATATACATTTACTGCATGAGTACAATCATTTTTTTAAAGATGAAAAAAACTATGTGCTATAAAAGAATGTAACGTGGGAAAAAGCTAGGATTTAAAATCTATCAACACATTTTATATTTCACACTTTTCGCACTGTACTTCACTGTCCTTAGGGTCAAATATTGTGTGAACTATCACCACACACATATTGGTCGACTTGGGCTGTAACATATTTGGGGGCTTGTCCAGGATGAGAACATCTTGGGGCAAAGTAATCGGATTACAGCTCTCACTGCAAAGGCCCGGGTAACTACCTTACCTTAGTAATTACCGTATAACAAGAGGATTATGACCCCAACTTTGTGTGGGATGGGCAAGAACAGACCCCATCATCACTTTCTTAACTTTCTCTTGGGTAAGGCTTTCTGACTCCCAGATAATAGAGAGATCAGATTAAGACCTTTCTAACATTGTTGGGTCATAGAATATCTGTTCGCGTAAATCATCATCATCATCCATCCTATCCTGTGGGAGTTGTAATACCTTTCTCCCGAGACGTAAATATACTGACCAATATATTTGTCCTCATCTCAGTCACTCCTCCCTGGAAAGTCTAGTCCCACTTTACAAGCATCCATAATACCTTTGTAGTTACATAAGTATAGAAGACTGTAATTCATGTGAAGGAACATAGCACTTAAAGTACTTGCAGTACTTTTCTAATTGTCACAAAGCAAAGTTATTTCAATCCAAATCCACAGACACAGGCAGGAGGTGGACAGTGAGCCTCTACAGTTCTTTAATATCTTTATTTTCTCTGTTCTTAGTATTAAATGTAATGGTTCCACCTCTCACCAGAGGGCGGCAGAGACCATCCTAGAGACATGAATGCCATTCAGGTGTGTCCTATTTACTCGTTATGATTTTCCTGTTAAAGAAGGTGTGTTTTCTGTTGTCCTTTGCAGAAGCTTGAATTGTTTACCATGTGCATTCATTTCCTGAGTGAGTTTTCTAGACTTAGTGTTTGTTGTTTTTCAAGTGTACGGTGATCCTGCGGTTACCGATTCTCAGTAAAGTATTATGTTTATCCTTAACCACTGATTCCTCATCTGGTCTCTTCTCTGCACCTGGGTCCAACCTCACCATTTCACAGCAAACTTCTGCCTCAACATGGACCCAGCAGAGATCACCCAGATCCAGAATACTATAACCCACCAAGGAGCACTACTGGGGCGGCAGCAAGAACAACTCTCCCAAATATCAGAGACCCTCCGGGCACTTACCGATTCCCTCCAACCACAACCCAACCCAAACCCAGGAGGAGCCAATGCCCAAGTCTCATTGCCCAGAGCTACAGGCGTCGCCATTGTTCCTCCAGGGAACCTGCACGGGGAACCCAAGATCCCAGCCCCGCGAGTGATATAACGGCTACCCGGGAGGATGCAAGGGGTTCCTCACTCAGTGTTCTCTGGTGTTTGAGCTACAGTCCTCCTCGTTCCACACCATTATCGCCTACATCATCTCTCAACTCTTGGGCAAGGCCCTGGCGTGGGCAACGGCGACATGGAAAAAGCAGCCACCATCCTGCAGCTCCATATTAGCCTTCACTGCCTTCACTGTGACAAGTCTTCAACCACCCAGTCGGCAGACGAGAAGCGGCAAGGCGACAGTTCAACCTCCGCCAAGTGGCCAGACCAGTGGCTGACTTCGCCATTGAGTTGCGTACCCTCGCCGCCGAGAGTGGGTGGAATTCTGAGACACTGGTCACCGCTTTCCAACAGGGTCTGTCTAATTCCATAAAAGATGAACTGGCCGCTCTGGAACTGGGAGGGGACCTTGAGTCCCTGATAATGGTGACCATCAGGTTTGACAACCGCATCCGAGAATGTGTGAGACAGTGCCTTTTTGACACCATCACGGATTCCGGAGCACCCCAAGCCTCCTGAGCTCAGCATTAAGGAGCCCAGGCAGGTGGGACACACACGTCTGAGCCCACAGGAACGTGATAGGCGGATGTGCGACGGCTGCTGCCTCTACTGCGGAGGTCTTGGTCATCTCTGTTCTACATGCCCAGAGTTGACGGGAAACACCGGGGCTCCCCAGGACAAGGGGAGACCCTGATGAACTGTGCAGTTACACCCCAGCTACCCGGTCACCGTCTGACACTACCCGCAACCCTCCATTGGGACAACCGTCAGCACCACATTCAAGCCTTCATGAACTCCAGGGCCACAGATAATTTCATTGACCAAGACTTTGCCAGATATTTACAAATTCCCTGCAGGATGGGACATTCTACTGCAGGTTGGGGTGAACCACTCTTAGTTTTCTTTTGATCACTGCTCCCGAGAACCCCCTTATCCTAGGGTACCCTTGGCTAGTGCTACATAACCCACTATTCTCCTGGTCCATGGGACACCTACTAGACTGGGGTAAGAACTGCCAGACTAACTGCCTAAGACCCCCACAGAGAGCCTTGTCATGTTCCCCGGCATCCATTGAAAACCAAAACTTTTCTGCTCTCCCTCCCGAGTACTTTGACATCCGGGAGGCCTTCAGTAAGAGGCAATCCACCACCCTCCGTCCTCATCATCCATACGACTGCGTCATAGAACTCCTACCCGACTCTTCCCCGGGGCCATCTGTACTCCCTCTCGACCCCTGAAGCAGCAGTCATGGACAATTACATCCGGGAGTCACTGGAAGCAGGTTTCATTCGCTCCTCTACATCCCCAGCTGGTGCAGGCTTATTTTTCCTGGGAATGAAGGATGGAGGTCTGCGTCCCTTCATCGATTGCATAGGGCTGAACAGGATTATGATTAAGAATCGTTACCGCCTACCCCTGATGCCCGCCGCATTGGAGTTGGCCCATGGGGCCCAATTCTTCACCAAACTGGACCGCCGCAACGCTTACAATCTGGTGAGAATCAGGGAGGGAGATGAATGGAAGACTGCCTTTAACACCCCGAGTGGCAACTAGCGTTTTATACACAACTTTGGTGTGGTGGCAGCGCCTCTGACGGCCCTAACCTGCAAGTCCCAGAACCGTTTTTGCTGGACCGCCGAGGCTGACAGGGCATTTGGGGAGCTAAAGGGACATTTCACCTCCGGACCATCCTCGTCCATCCTGATCCTACCCGTCCCTTTGTGGTAGAGGGGGCACCTCAACCTTTCGTGATCTGGACAGAACATAAGAACTTGGTCGCCATTCAAGAAGCCAAGAGGTTGAACACTCGCCAGGCTAGGTGGGCTCTGTTCTTTAACCTCTTATGGCTAGGGGGCAGTATTTTCACGGCTGGATAAAAAACGTACCCGATTTAATCTGATTATTAGTCCTGCCCAGAAACTAGAATATGCATATAATTATTAGCTTTGGATAGAAAACACTCCAAAGTTTCTAAAACTGTTTGAATGGTGTATGTGAGTATAACAGAACTCATTTGGCAGGCCAAAACGTGAGAAGATTCTGTACAGGAAGTACCCTGTCTGACCATTTCTTGCCCTTCTTTGTCATCTCTATTCATTACAAAGGATCTCTGCTGTTACGTGACACTTCCTACGGCTCCAATGGGCTCTCAGAGCCCGGGAAAAACCTGAATGACGTAATTCAAAGCCCTGGCTGAAACACACCAGCGCTTTTGCTAAGTGGTCTATCAGAGGACAAAGGGCTTAGGCTCGTGCACTGGCCGCCTCCGCCTTTCTGTTTTTCCCTCTATTTACCGAAACGCAGATTCCCGGTCGGAATATTATCACTTTTTTATGAGATAAATTGCATAAAAATTGATTTTAATAACAGGTTCAACTTCACACTAGCCCGGGATCTAAGAATCAGAATGCAGACGTCCTGTCCCACCAACATGATGTCTCTAACCAGGAGAGGGACTCCGAGCCCATCATCTACAGCGCCCACATTGTGGCTCCCATGATATGGAGTATTGAGAACAAGGTGGGCATCCAGGGGTTAATCAGACACTGGAGTTCCTGAGGTGGAGGTTGTGGTGGCCCAACATGATTGACGATGTGAGATCCTTCGTTACGCCGAGGAGTTCATTTGACGATGTCGCTGCACCTGGATCAGAGCGTGATCCTCCTTGCTCCGCTCCTCTGCCCGACAACAACACCTGACAAACCGGCATCGAAGATCTCTTCGGCTCCTCCGACCGGGTCAATTGGTGTGGCTGTCCAGCCGTGATCTTCCCTTAAAGGTGGGCACGCGGAAGCTCGCTCCACGCTACATAGAACCATTCAAGATCCTGAGTCGCATCAACCCAGTCACCTATCATCTCCAACTTCCCAGGTCTATGAGGGTCTGTCCATCCTGTCTATCCATGTCTCCCGTCTCAAGCTGGTAAGGACCAATCCCTTCTCTCCCCCCACACCTGCCCCTCCGCCCCTCGAATTGTTGATGGTCGCCCGGGCCTACACTGTCCGGCGTCTGTTGGAGGCTCGTCAGGTCTGAGGCAACATGCAGTACCTGGTGGACTGGGAGGGCTACAGCCCCGAGGAGCAGGCGTGGGTGCCTGCCCGGGACATCCTGGATCCGGGACTTGTTCAAGACTTCAACCAACTACGTGGTGGTCGCCCTGTCTCCGCGGCTGGAGCCGCTGCTAGAAGGGGAGGGGGGGGTACTGTCATGGTTCCACCTGTCACCAGAGGGCGGCAGAGACCGTCCTAGAGATTTCCCTGTTAAAAAAGGTGTGTTTTCTGTTGTCCTTTGCAGAAGCTTGAATTGTTTAGACTTAGTGTTTGTTGTTTTTCAAGTGTACTGTGATCCTGCGGCTACCGATTCTCAGTAAAGTATTATGTTCATCCTTATCCACTGATTCCTCGTCTGGTCTCTTCTCTGCACCTGGGTCCAACCTCACCACATCACATTAAAAACAGGATAAAAGCAACACAGTACACAAAACAAGGACAGGCCTAGGTACACACACCAGATACACGCTAGGGTCCATCATTGTTTGGCATGGATCATTCGTCACCTCGGTGTAGGCAACATGGGGTTACGATGCGGTAGTCGCGGCCTCGGCAGTCTCGTCATAAAAAAGGCCCGACTTCATCCAGAGCAGGGTCGTTACGTTTGGCTCTTCCCGAGCAGAGTCACACTCATCCGGTCTCCTCTCACCAGATGCGGCTGTAGTGGTATGGCTGAGCGCAGGCTATGGCACTTGTCCTCTCCCGTTGCTGGCTTGAATCTGCTGAACAATGTCCGAGAGATGCCTTTGTGCAGGGACAGCTCCTTAGCCCAAATGCTCCTCAGATGTGGGGGACGTGGCGCAGGTCCCTAATTAACACTCATTCCCACAATGAGACAAACAGTCAAAAAGAAGTTAACCAATTCAAAGTAAAGGAAGTCACTCAAATAATTAAAAACGAAATAAACCAAAACACAGCACACAATAAGATAAATATTTAAAGCACATCTAGGTTAATACATTCAAAATATAGCACACGAGTGAATAAATAAAAATACTAAATAGAGCCATAGGCACATCTGACATAATGATGACATGTTTACATGCATTACATTTGTAAACCAACTAAAGTTAATTGCAGCTACACTTCTCAATCCCTAGAAGTATTTTTATGCTGCAAACAGGTATAGTTGTTCATACTGTTTTACACTGTACTGTAAATTACACTATACTGCATAATGACTGATGTTCAGGGCCCATATTCATAAAGCATCTTAATGCAGGAGAGGAAATGACCTATTTTAATGAATGACAGTATTTCCCACATGTAGCCTACTATTGAAGAATGTTCCTGACATCATAGTTGCCATGGAGGGGATTGGGGAAGGCGAAAAACTTGCACATCCTCCGCTCACTGTAGGTTTTTCATCCCTACATTAGGTTATCACTCCAGTATAAACCAAGTGTTTATGTTCCTGCATATGCACATTTATCGTGCGGGCTCACTGTATCTGTTTGACTTTGCACACTGCGTAAAAGGTCCCCTCGCTATATTTCAAAATGCCTCTTGCTGCAATAAAACTTGCTACACGGTTTCACCCGAGACATTCCATGTGCTGCTTTTCTTTGGCTGAGCGGCACCGCTCTTAAAAGCTCCCCAGTTGTTTTTATTTTATTTTATTGGGCTCCTGGATGCTCTTCGGCAGTGGAGCAGCATTTTAAGAACTGTGCCCGGGAAACTTCTGGAGTGTTCCCAACGCACCTGTGTTTTCACTGCCGCCTCTTTTTCTCTCTCTTCTCCTCAAGGGCCTGTGAGGTCATAACCTAAGACACATTTGCATCATAAACAAACACAGAGACATATTCAACTAATTAGAGGGACAGGAATGGAAGAATTGAAACCCCTTATTCATTAGGGTGTGTGTGTGTGTGTGTCTGTGTGTTTTGAGACAGGGCGGTTAGATGGAATGGGTGTGTAGGGGGTGGGGGTGCGCTAATCAGATTTGTGCCCTTTCAAAGCAGCATGCTAAACACAACTCTTTTTTTGCATTCATCAGTAGTTTATACTGTGTCAAAGCTATAGTCAAAGCTAATTAGTAAGATTCGCGCCACCGTTAAATTGCATAAAGTGTAACTTTACTCGACTTTGTCTCATTGCTCCTGCAGCCAGATTCACATCACTAACGGTTACATTGCTCGTGTCCTCATGTCACCTTCCTTCACTTGAAATTACTGACGTCAGGTTTCTCCTCTGTCTAAGGATGCCTTCAAACCAGACAAAGGGATGCGAAAATATACAGCAACTCAATGGTTTGTGTTGCACTGTCCATCAAAAAAGTAGCAAAGACAAATCCGTCAACAAACTGAAAACGTAGAATAGTGTTTATAACAAATCATTTCTCTCCACCCCATCACACCCACTGCGTCGGACATGGTTTCATGCCATAGCCACGGGAAGATGTTTGGGGGGTGGGGGTGCTGCGATATTTTTCGCCGATGGGTGCTACAACATGCGCTACAGACGACAATATCGGTCTGCTAATACAGGACTAGTAAAGGCCCAGTGCATTACTTTTGTGCAAAAGAAAAAAGGTTATAATTTGTATTTTATTCATATATATTTTTTTTTCTGATTTTTCGGGGGTGCTGCAGCAACCTCAGCACTCCTACTTCTATGTTTCATGTGTTTTGTTTTGAAGGCACCCTCTCCGAATAAGCAAATAGGCCAATTTACAAATCACATTACACTTAAGTTGCATGACAGGATTACCTGCTTTGTTACTTAATCTCTTTAACATGGACAAGAAAACTCTATAATGGCTAAGCTGTTACGATTGTTCATAATGATGGATAATGACAAGAAAAATATTGAACATTTCCAGGGAAAATTCACAACACAATCTTCACGAACACAGAAATCAGACACCTAATTTTGGATACCTCCAAAACGGTGAGTATAAGTGATTGATATTCTTGCTTACACTCATTCGAGAATTCCCATGGATTTGTCCAAAATCCCCTTCAGCCCGATGGGAAAAACATAACAACCCTACAGATGGACTCATCTGAGTCGAATACAACCTCACAGCTCTATAATGGGCCCTGGAATTAAACAAATTGGACATTCCTATTTTCTTTGTGGGTTTTCTTGCATTTGGATTCAGATTTATGTTGCATCCTGGGGCGGTCGGTCGACATTTCCATGGCTATATGCAGACCTAAGTAATAACACAGAGAAACCACCAAGACAAACATACACCTTTGAGGTCATTGTTGCTGTTGGATTGTGTTCCGTGTCAGAAATGGTTTAGGGGGATTATTAAGTGGTCCATAGAGTGAGAGGGGTGGCTTTGGGTTGTCTTGGTTGAGCTTAATTTATCATTGTGTGACCGTGCCCTATGCATCTAGAGCTAGAAAGCGATGATCACACAGAGAATGATGAAGACTTGTGTCAGGTGATAAGGAATGAACATAGAGAGTGGGGCCTTTGCACTCTGACTCAGGGGTCTTGGGTTATGAAATCATGTCTGTAAGAAACCGCAGATATGCACTAATGGGCAGAGATGTAAAGTACTTAAGTAGTTTTTCTGGGTATCTGTACTTTAGTATTTATATTTTTCACAACTTTTACTTTTACTCCACTACAAAATATTTACTTTTTAGTCCAATACATTTTCCCTGACACCCAAAAGTACTCGATAGCAATAGGACAGCAATATTGTCCAATTCACCCACATATAATGCCTTGTCATCCCTACTGCCTCTGATCTGGCGGGCTCACTTAACAGAAAGAAGGCATTTTTTATTATGTCTGAGTGTTGGAGTGTGCCCGTCTGTCCGTAAATTTACAAAAACAAGAAAATAATGCGGTCTGCTTGCTTAATATAAGGAATTTTGTAAGGTTGTGTATTTATTTTCTTAGTCAACATTGTGTTCTGTTTCGTTGTGTTCTTGAACGTAGCCCTGTTTCTTTGTGTTCTTGAACAAAGCCCCATCTTTCATTTTTGTTCATTGAATTCACCTGTGTTAGTTACTCACCTGGTCTCATTAGCTCCTTATTTAATTCAGTTCCTTCTGTTTGTGCCTTTGCAAGGTATTGTTTGTTTTGACTCTACTAAGCCTTTTCCTAGCTCGTTTGTGAGAACCAGTTATAGCCTTCAGTCCTAGTTGAGTCACCTGCCTGTTTGCCTACCTGTGTATGACCATTGCCTGTGACCACGATTCCTGCCTTCTGCAAAGGTGAAATAAACACCTGCTGCGCTCTGCGTGTGAATCTACACCTCTTTCTCCCTGAGTATTCATTACAAATTTTAGGAATATCATTTTATTTTTGTCAAGTATGACAATTGAGTACTTTTTCCACCACCACTAATGGGTATCAATGAGTAAATGAGGATAGGTGAGTGGTCAGCTGAATCACTTGGGGTGAGAGCTGGGGATGCCAGTATTCTCTTTCCAGAATAACTGAAGTCTGTCTGAACGTTTGATACCAGGGATGTTGCAGAAATGCCCCTGGGTGTATCTCAATAGTCTAAAGTGTTTTCCCCTCCTCCCCTTTATCTGCAGCGAAAGAGCTGGACAGGTGAGCAAAATCTTTGACATAGTCTCCCTATTGCTGTCACAGCACTAACATCATTATAGATCAAGGAGAAGGGATGAAAAGAAACAGCAATTCTAGAATATTGAGATGCACTCCTGGTCTCAGACAGGGGAGTTGTAGTCGTAAGGTTGAGGATATAGCTGACAAAGGTTGGTCGGAAAGGGAGGACATTTTAAAGGAGAAAGAGGCTCCGGTCATATTTTTACTAGCCATACAATTATTTCTTAAAATGCAGGGATGACACGGGCACATTATATCAGCTAAAGAACAAGGTAAACAGGCAGAATGTCTCACTCTCAATGGTGCAGTTGTGGAACTTTTAGGATCTGAGGGCCCATGCTGAATCTTTTCAGTCTCCTGAGTGGGGAAAGGTGTTGTCGTGCCCTCTTCACGACTGGTGGTGTGTGTGTGGACCATGATAATTCCTGAGAAACTTGAAGCTCCTGACTTGCTCCACTACAACCCCATCGATGTGGATGGGGACGTACTCAGCCTTCCTTTTCTTGTAGTCCACAATCAGCTCTTTAGTCTTGCTGACGTTGAGGGAGAGGTTGTTGTTCTGTCACCACATTGCCACGTCTCTGACCTTTTCCCTGGAGGCTGTGTTATCGCTGTTGGTGATCAGGCCTATCACTGTTGTGTTGGAGTCGTTCACGGCCACGCAGTCATGGTTGAACAGTGAGTACAGGAGAGGACTAAGCACAAACCCCTGAGGAAATGGCTAACTCGGTGCCGAGTCGGGGGAACACGCTGCACCATATTAAATATATATTTTTATTTCACCTTTATTTAACCAGGTAGACTAGCTGAGAACAAGTTCTCATTTGCAACTGCGACCTGGCCAAGATAAAGCAAAGCAGTTCGACAAATACAACAACACAGAGCTACACATGGAATAAACAAACATACAATCAATAATACAGTAGAAAAATCTATATATAGCATTTGCAAATGGGGTAGGATAATAGAGGTAAGGCAATAAATAGGCCATGGTGGCAAAGTAATTACAATATAGCAATTAAATACTGGAATGGTAGAATGTGCAGAAGATGAATGTGCAAGTAGAGATACTGGGGTGCAAAGGAGCAAGATAAATACAGTATGGGATGAGGTAGATTGGATGGGCGATTTACAGATGAGCTATGTACAGGTGCAGTGAATTGTGAGCTGCTCTGACAGCTGGTGCTTAAACCTAGTGAAGGAGGTAAGAGTCTGCAGCAGAGAACATTAGCAGCAGAGAACTGGAAGAAGAGGTGGCGATTCAGACACTTAGCAGGCCGAGGCTAGCAAGCTAGCAGTTAGCAGGCCGGGGCTAGCAAGCTAGCAGAAGGGCCTTGGAGGGATGTCGCGATGGAGGAAAGTCTGTTTTTTCCTCCTCGTGCGGTGACGTCGATAGACCAGTCGTGGATTAGTAGGGTTCCAAGTAGCAGAGGGGTCCAAGTCCAATTGGCAAAATGGGTATAGTGGTCCAAGAAACTGGCCGATGGATCAGCTAACAGTCCAATATGCTCTAGATAGCTAGCAGGCCGCGATTAGCAGAATTGGCCTTTGGCCTTTAGGGGACATCGCGCCTGAGGGGCCTGTTGGAATCCTCGGGCAGATTATGTCAGTATTCCAGTCGTGAAGGATCGGTGGTGTTCCGTGCCCCGTACCGGCAGTAGAAGGAGTCCGGATATTGTAGCCCAGGAGTGGACATCAGGAGTAGCCCAGGAGCCCTAGCCAGGAGATGGACCTAGCATGGGCTAGCTCCAGGCTAATTGGTGCTTGCTCCGGGATGGAAACGTTAGCCAGGAGTAGTCAACCCGGGTTGCAGTTAGCTAGCTGCGATGATCCAGATGAAAAGGTTCAGAGTTTGCGGTAGGAATCCGGGGATATGAAGAGAAAAATATGTCCGTTATGCTCTGGTTTGAAATACGTTGTACGAACTGGCGAGCGCTTTCCAAGCTAAAGGTTAGCTGATGACCGCTAGCAGTGGTTAGCTGACTGATAGCTGGTATCTAGTTAGCTGGCTAGCTACAGCTGAGGGATTCCAATTCCGAGGTAAAGAGAAATACTTTAGAAAAAACAGATCCACACCACATTGGGTGAGGCGGGTTGCAGGAGAGTATTTTGACGTTGAGGTTTAGGAAAAATAATAAAAAAAGAATGCGAAGAAAAAGATATAAATAGATATATACATGGGACACGACAGGACAAAGACAAAGACGTCTGACTGCAACGCCATCTTGGATTGAGAAGATGGTTAGTGTTATTTGTGGGCAAGAGGGTTTCAGTCATTAGCCTGGCATGTCATACAACAGCTTTCCCGGTCACAATGCTAACCATCTAGACAGTAAAGAGGAGGTTATCAAGGATAAATGTCCATGAATGGAAGACTCATGACCGGCAGACTGTGAAGAGATAAGCAGCACAGACTGAGCAAAGACAATGTTATCAAATGGGTAAGTTTCCATAAAGAGAAGACTCAGCAACAGCAGACCCTAAAGAAAAAGTAGCAAAGTGTATTCTTCATCAGCACCATATACTTTGCCTAGACATCCTTAGCATGGGTGGAGTTTTGGCTTGCCTGGTGACATCACCAGGTGGTATAAATTGAAGGCCCAGTGCAGTCAAAATCATGACTTCCCAGTGTTTTAAATATACTGCTCAAAAAAATAAAGGGAACACTTAAACAACACAATGTAACTCCAGGTAAATCACACTTCTGTGAAATCAAACTGTCCACTTAGGAAGCAACACTGATTGACAAAGTTCACATGCTGTTGTGCAAATGGAATAGACAACAGGTGGAAATTATAGGCAATAAGCAAGACACCCCCAATAAATGAGTGGTTCTGCAGGTGGAGACCACAGACCACTTCTCAGTTCCTATACTTCCTGGCTGATGTTTTGGTCACTTTTGAATGCTGGCGGTGCTTTCACTGTAGTGGTAGCATGAGACGGAGTCTACAACCCACACAAGTGGCTCACGTAGTGCAGCTCATCCAGGATGGCACATCAATGCGAGCTGTGGCAAGAAGGTTTGCTGTGTCTGTCAGCGTAGTGTCCAAAGCATGGAGGCGCTACCAGGAGACAGGCCAGTACATCAGGAGACGTGAAGGAGGCCGTAGGAGGGCAAGAGAGCAGGAGGAGCACTGCTAGAACCCTGCAAAATGACCTCCAGCAGGCCACAAATGTGCATGTGTCTGCTCAAACGGTCAGAAACAGACTCCATGAGGGTGGTATGAGGGCCCGACGTTCACAGGTGGGGGTTGTGCTTACAGCCCAACACCGTGCAGGACGTTTGGCATTTGCCAGAGAACACCAGGATTGCCAAATTCTGGAGACGCCGTGGAGACGCCGTGGAGAACATTCTGCTGCCTGCAACATCCTCCAGCATGACCGGTTTGGCGGTGGGTCAGTCATGGTGTGGGGTGGCATTTCTTTGGGGGGCCGCACAGCCCTCCATGTGCTCGCCAGAGGTAGCCTGACTGCCATTAGGTACCGAGATGAGATCCTCAGACCCCTTGTGAGACCATATGCTGGTGCGGTTGGCCCTGGGTTCCTCCTAATGCAAGACAATGCTAGACCTCATGTGGCTGGAGTGTGTCAGCAGTTCCTGCAAGAGGAAGGCATTGATGCTATGGATTGGCCCGCCCGTTCCCCAGACCTGAATCCAATTGAGCACATCTGGGACATCATGTCTTGCTCCATCCACCAACGCCACGTTGCACCACAGACTGTCCAGGAGTTGGCGGATGCTTTAGTCCAGGTCTGGGAGGAGATCCCTCAGGAGACCATCCGCCACCTCATCAGGAGCATACCCAGGCATTGTAGGGAGGTCATACAGGTACGTCGAAGGTACACACACTACTGAGCCTCAATTTGACTTGTTTTAAGGACATTACATCAAAGTTGGATCAGCCTGTAGTGTGGTTTTCCACTTTATTTTTGAGTGTGACTCCAAATCCAGACCTCCATGGGTTGATAAATTGGATTTCCATTGATTTATTTTTGTGTGATTTTGTTGTCAGCACATTCAACTATGTAAAGAAAAAAGTATTTAATAAGATTATTTCTTTCATTCAGATCTAGGATGTGTTGTTTAAGTGTTCCCTTTATTTTTTTGAGCAGTGTATATTTCCACTGTATGAGGTTGGAATAATACTGTGAAATTGTGAAAATTATGATAATGCCCTTTTAGCTTAAAAGCTGTTTCAAAAGAACCCCTGAAATTTCAGCCTGTTTTGATGGGATGGAGTTTTGGCCTGCCTGTTGACTTCACCAGATGGTAAATTAGTTAACCAATAAGAAAGAGAGTTCCAAACCTCTCTGCCAATAAAAGCTAGTTTTCAGTTTTCCCCTCTCCACTCAGACAACTCCTAGCAAAGTTCTTGCTTGAGAAATTGCTATTTGATACAAAGCAAATTGTTTTCAAATAAAATTGGCAAAAGAAACAATCACAATAAGGTACTTAATTGTTAACCATAAATTAGTTGATATTGAGATAAAAACGGCTGCATTGGACCTTTAAATAATTCTACATTTCTTCTAAAATAAGTTGAAATTGAAAAAAACTTTTGTTCTCCACACCATGTTATTTGATTTGACATTGCAGAAGCACATTTTCTTTTGTAACTTTATTTTCTAAATTAAAATGATAAACTTAAGACAAATGGCATGGACGAAACGATTGGCACCCCAGAGATAGTATTTGGTTGCACAGCCTTTGGCCAAGATAAATGCAAACAAATGCTTCGTATAAGCATCATTGAACTTGCTGCACCTTTCTACTGGCAAACTGCTGTTTTCAGATATTGCCATAGGTTTTGGATGTGGTGATTCAGATCTGGACTCTTCGCCGGCCATTCCAAACAGTCCAGCATTTCTTCATGAACAATTTCTGGGGGATTTTTTTATGTGTGTTTGGAGTCATTGACCTGCTGGAAGACCCACTGGAGACCCAGTTCAATGGAGACCCAGTTTTTAGACATTTCCACATAAAATAATAAATCAGTTTACTATAGAATAATACAGTACTTACTATATAATTCTGTAGTAAACTGTCGTATACTATACCACACACCGTAGTATCCCTCGATTATGTGTAGTATATACTACTCTTTCTTTACTGCAGTATTTATACTATATATAAATACTATAGTATTTTTCATGAGGGCTGGGTTGAACAATGGGCTCCAAAACCCGTTTCCTGCCTCTGGTACTGGGGGCCTTGAACGTGTGCAAGACACCATAAAATCAGCAGATTATCAGTGGACTGCAATGTTCAACTGTAATGCACTAGTTAGAAGAAGTGTCGGAGTCAGGCGCAGGACATATGGATGAGTGTAAACAAAATACGTGTTTACTAAAATTCATGAATAAACTTCTAATTCCAAAATACAGGATTGGGGAACAACCCCTCCAAAAACACAAAACAGGAAACAATCACCGACAAGACAAACAGGAAATGCAGAGGGTTAAATAATAAACATAATTAGGGGAATCAAAAACAGGTGTACACAATAAAGACAAAACCAAACGAACAGTGAAACATCGATCGGTGGCAACTAGTAAGCCGGTGACGTCGACCGCCGAACGCCGCCCGAACAAGGAGAGGGGCCGACTTCGGCGGGAGTCGTGACATCAACCCAGTGTTCAAAAATTGTCTCTGTTGAAGGTTATGGGTCTTACAGCATGACAACAACCCCAAACACTTAAAATCAACAACAAAAAAGTGATGAAATTGCCAGTAGAAATGTGCAGCAAGGTCATTGATGGCTACAAAAAGTATTTGTGGCAGTTATCTTGGCCAGAGCTGTGTGTGTAACCAATCATTTTGTCCATGCCATTTTTCTTTATTTTCAAAATTAAATTTGTAAACATAAGTTTACAAAAATACAATTGGTTCTGCAATGTTGAAAATCCAATAACAAGGTGTGGACAAATGTTTTGTACTCAATTTCAACTTATTTGAGAAGAAATAGGTAATTATTTAAGAAAAGTGCAAGTGTGCCAAGTGTACATAACATTAAGGACACCTGCTCTTTCCATGACATAGACTGACCAGGTGAATCCAAGTGAAAGCTATGATCCCTTATTAATGTTACTTGTTCACAGGTCGTTGCTGTAAATGAGAATGTGTTCTCAGTCAATTTACCTGGTAAAATAAGGGTTAAATAAATAAAATAAAATCCACTTCAAATCAGTGTACACTACACTCATAGAAAAAAAGGGTTCCAAATGGGTTCTTCGGCTGTCCCCATAGTATAACCCTTTTAGGTTCCACATAGAACCCTTTTGGGTTCCATGTAGAACCCTCTGTGGAAAGGGGCCTACCTGGAACCAAAAAGGGTTCCTCAAAGGGTTGTTCTATGGCGATAACCGAATAACTCTTTTAGCTTCTAGATGGCACCTTTTTTTCTAAGAGTGTAGATGAAAGGGATGGGACGGTAAAAGAGGGATTTTTAAGCCTTGAGACATGGATTGTGTATGTGTGCCATTCATAGGGAGAATGGGCAAGACAAAATATTTAAGAGACTTTGAACGGGGTATGGTAGTAGGTGCCAGCCACACCAGTTTGTGTCAATAACTGCAATGCTGCTGGGTTTTTCACGCTCAACAGTTCCTTGTGCGTATCAAGAATGGGCCATCACCCAAAGGACATCCTGCGAACTTCAAACAACTGTGGGAAGCACCGGAGTCAACAAGCGCCAGCATCCCTGTGGAACACTTTTGACACCTTGTAGAGTCCATCCCTCGACAAACTAAGGCTGGGGCTCCATCATAAACAAGTTTTAAAAATAGTTTTTTCTCCTGTGGGGGGGGGGGGGGGGGGGGGTTATACACCGAGTGTGTACTTAAAAGTGTTTTCAGCTTTTGAATGTCCTTTGCCAGTTCTGAGCAGGGGTGACCTGTGACTCTGGATACTCCGACACAGCGGCATCTGGAAAGAAGTGGAAGGAGAGAAGGCCTTTGCTCACCGCCTTAGAGACAAATACAGAGAGAGGGAAAGAGAGAGGGAGTGTCTATATATAACTTTTTAAATGAAGTTGTACAAATCAAACCTAGCCAATTTCAGAGTACAGTTTGGCCTCTATCCTCCTCACCCCTGGGCAAATGGTTCCTTGGCACTATCCCTCTAAAACCCATATTTCCCTATTTTGTAGGCCCTATTCAAACTATGATATGTGTATTGAGCAGTTGGAATTTATAATATATTCCACAAATTGTCAACAATGTGGGTCCCTGTTCGGGCTAAGGGGCAGTATTTTCACAGCCGGATGAAAAACGTACCCAATTTGAACAGGTTACTACTCTGGCCCAGAAACTAGAATATGCATATTATTAGTAGATTTGGATAGAAAACACTCAGACAGTTTCTAAAACTGTTTGAATGGTGTCTGTGAGTATAACAGAACTCATATGCCAGGCAAAAACCTGAGACAATTCCAAGCAGGAAGTGGAAAATCTGAGGTTGTAGTTCTTTCAAGTGATTGCCTTGACTGTATACAGTGACTAAGGATTCATTTTGCACTTCCTAAAGCTTCCACTAGATGTCAGCAGTCTTTAGAACGTTGTTTGAAGATTCTATGGTGAATTTGAAGGGGTTTACAGCTGTGGTAAACTGGTGTCCCATTATAAGGCATGGGCTCAGTCACGCACAAGGACTTGGGAGCGAGCTGAGTTCATATTCATTCCTAAAGAGAACGTATAGGTCCGGTTGGAATTTTATTCAAGATATATGATAAAAACAACCTAAAGATTGATTCTATACATCGTTTGACATTTTTCTACAAACTGTAGTATAACTTTTTAGACTTTTCGAATTTGGATAGTGAACCTAACGCGCAAACAAAATGGATTATTTGGACATATATATGAACTTTATCGAACATTTATTGTGGAGCTGGGGTTCCTGGGAGTGCCTTCTGATGAAGATAATCAAAGGTAAGTGAATATTTATAATGTAATTTGTTAGTTTTATTGACTCCAAGATGGCTGGTTTCTGTTTGCTAGTTGTTAATGTCATCTGGGATGTACTCAGATTATTGCAAATTGTGCTTTCACCGTGAACCTTTTTTGAAATCTGACAATGCGATTACATTTAGGAGAAGTGTATCTATAATTCTGTGCATAACACTTCTATATTGATCAAACATTTTGGTGAGTATTTCTGTAATATGTGTGCTCATTGTGCTGATTCACCGGTGGGTTTGGAGGGAAAACATTTCTCAACATTACGTGCCAATATAAAATGCTGTTTTCAGATATAAATATGAACTTTATCGAGCAAAACATACATGTATTGTGCAACATAATGTCCTAGGAGTGTCATCTGATGAAGATCGTTAAAGGTTAGTGCATAATTTTAGCTGAATTTCTGGTATTTGTGACGCCTGTCCTTGCTAGGAAAATGGCTGTGTGGTTTTTCTTGTGTTGGAACTGTCCTAACATAATCGAATTTTATGCTTTCGCCGTAAAGCCTTTTTGAAATCGGACAATGTGGTTGGATTAACGAGAGTCTTATCTTTAAAATGGTGTAAAATAGTTGATTGTTTGAGAAAATGGAATTATGAGATTTTAGCTGTTTTGAATTTGGCGCTCTGATTTTCCACTGGCTGTTGTCAAAATCAATCCCGTTAACGGGATAAGAACGGGAAGGGGTCCCCAAGAGGTGAGATGGTGCATCATAAGGGCTCCAGTCCAGGCATTCAAATTTAAAACGATGATGTGGTGGTACCTTTCCCTCCCATTTTGTTCCTTATCCCCATGCAATAACAACTTTCATTGTGGAGAAAGTCAACTGTCGAAAGTAGTAACTAATGTAAATATCATACTGTGCTGTAAATTGCTCTGTTGGTCTTCCACAGCTGGCTTTAAGGTGTGGAGATACACCAGGCCCCCGCAAAGCATCACCCCATCCCAGTAAGCTTTCAGGAGGAACTACCATCAGGTCTCTGAAGTCAATGGCTTGGAGAAGACAGTGAACTTGGCCATGATTCACTCACTCTTTTTGTTGTGGTGATTTTTCCCCTCAATGCCCTGTAGAGCTGTTGCCTAATGTTGCAGAGAAAGGGGTGGGAGAGATGGAGGAGAGGGACAAAACAGTAAGCTACAGAACAGAGGCTACGCAGTCAAAAAACATTTGGCTTTGAGATGGACTGCAACTGGAACCAGCGAACAGCCAACACACTGGGTACAGACGTCAGTTCAACGTCTAGTTTTGATTTACATTTGGTTGACTTGTCAACTAACCTGAATTCAACGTGAAATCATCAAAACATGTCACCATGTTATTGGATTTAGGTTAGAAGTCTAGTGAAAAAAATGACAAAACACCCTTATGTTGATGACTTTTTGCAAATCCAATCAGTTTTCCACGCTGATTCAATGTCATCACGTTGATTCAACCAGTTTTTGCCCAGTGGGAAGAGTCATGATCTATTATAATTGGATCCCGCCATTTGGGATAGTGAATATATCTCTGAATAAAGTGGAATAGTGCCAAGGAATATACAGAGTTGCGGGGGTAAGTAAAGGGTGGTTGTGTGTGTGTGTGCGTGCGTGTGTGTTCGCATGTGATAGTGTCTGTGTGTGTCTGTGTGTGTGTGTGTGTGTGTGTGTGTGTTGGGTGTGAGCGGCTCCCATCCAGCCAGGCAATGGACTATTTTCAACGAGATTCTGTTTTGAAGATAGTTTCTTAGGAAACAGAATAATAGAGACAAGTAGAGGAACCTGTCAAACATTGAAGAGCACACTGAGCCAATGCAGAATATAGACAACAAAAATGATTTTAACGAGATATCACTTTTTCTAAGTTCTTCCAAGATGTGGTATTTCTGCTTTCCAATTACATAGTTTAATGAGATTGCTGGGTACTAAACTGTTTCTGGAAGTTGAAACACTTCAGATAGCTCTCCTCTGGTCCTGTTTAACCTCAACCCACAGAGTTAACCTTTGTTTGAGTGGTGGTTTGAGCAGGTTGGATAAGCCTACCTGATGTTAAGGTGCCCCCTGGGACAAATTAACTTATCTTGGAGATCTACATCACAACATACAATAGTTGAAATGTAAAGATAAAACATTTAATTTCACAAAGCTGAAGTTTAAAATAGTTATACAGATCATAACTTTGGTCTAGAGTTTGGCCTCTTTCCTTCTCATTCCTTGGGAAAATTGTGAAATCATGAGACTTGTTTGAGCCAGGGCTACCTCCAAATATCCATGGCTTAGCTCAACTTGTACATTGGCTAGCATGTTGTGTTTGTGAATGTTTAAGATGGTCCCACTTGAGATATCTATCACCGCTTCCCTCCCCTCGTCATTGGCCTCAGCGCTGTATGAAGTGTGATGTATAAAGACCCTGGTAATGGAAGTGCTGGCTCAGCCTGCAAAACATTGTTGGAACCTCTCAATCTGAGAAGGTTTGTGACTGTCATAATCACATGTATCATCAGGGGCATCACAGCTCTGTCTCCTGAACCCAGTTCCACACAATTTCACCAGAGTCCCCAGATTGCTGTTTCCAAATATAACTGTTAGGTCTCTCTTATTGTGTTCTGAGGCTTTCTTGAGGTCTGTATTGTGAGCTTTCAAGTGGAATAAACCAAAGTCTGACTGACTAGTTCCAGTCCTGCTTACCTGCAGTAAGCAGGATTTACCATGGTCACATTTGTCAAAGTCAGTGGTCATTTCCCCAAATGTCTAAGGTTAACATCATTATTCCTTGGGTATAGGCTTTACCATGTTATCCTCAAAGATTCACTATGGCGAATGTAATACCTTGACGTTTTCAACAAAAGAACAAACAGTGATGGCGTGTCCTTGGGAGGACGTAGGCCATTAAAATACAGGGAAAAAACTAATAGAGTTCCCACATGCTTGCAATCAACCATCAGAAACTAGGAAGGTCCGTTTTCCATTACCGAATCGAAGGGAGGCCATGAGAAGTCGGGTTTGGCCAAAACCAAAGGAATGAACTGTACAAAGGCAAACTTCATGGCACACTGACTTTCACTCAGTGCTGAGATCCCATTTTCACTCTTGCAATTCATCCTCTGTGCTAGTAACTACTGTGTGGAATAAAATAGGACTGAAAACTTTCAACTGGAGGAGCTTCAGACTTTGGTACTTGCCAAAGACATAAGACAATGGTTACGAACATAATGGGACGCCTACGCAAAGACACTGATGTTGCGTAGAAATTGCACTCTGGTGGACTCTCATCCGCAGTCTGTCAGTATTATGTCAGGCTCACATATCCGTCCAGGGAGGTCTACTGTTTTCCACTCAAATTCCAAGCGTTACATTTGTTGTGTTTAGTTGTTGGGCAGCTGTGGTCGCAAATAAAAAACATCTGTGATTTCACATTCAAGAGGTAGAGCTATACTGGCAGATCAACGGGGGAGCTGAGAGATTGTAGCAGACTTGTTTGGTCATTTCGAGGGAGATCGGTTGACCCGTGTGGGTCCGTGGCCTCATGATTGTGCTTAAAAATAGTCATTTGTGGAAAAGGGAAGCCAAAGAATCAATGACGCAATGATGATGAGAATGACAGAGTTCTGGTTTGGGCTCTCTGAAAGCATTACACCAGCAAGCCAACGTTCCAACACAATCAAAAGGAAGAAGTAAAGGAACATCTTGGATTATTATTTGAGTATTAAAAGTCATGTTTGAAGCCCCAATTGATGCCAAGGAAATAGTAAGGGACATATTTATCAATCTTTTTATCTCAAACTATGATATCAGATAAATAAAACCTTTTATGTAGCAAAACTACAGAAAAACATGAAATGTTTAACCTTAACCCTTAATTCATTCTCCTTCTGGTTGCTTTGATTTAATTTGGCAGTCTTTTGTGTTTTATTATTTCCAGGAAACAAACAGGTGCTTGTGTCTGTAAAAACCAAGGATCGTATTCAAAACTGTCTATAGCCAATCAAAACTGGCTACAGACTATCCAGGTACAAGAAATGGATTGGGCTTTAACTGAACCCTAATTAACTTTGGACCTGAGGAGGAAATGTTCAAACAGGGAGAACCTTTAAAAACGTTTAATGCATCGTTCATCTTATATGGAGTGGTTGGTGTTGTTGTTTACAGTGAGGTCGGGGGTGTGTGGGCATGTTTCATTTAACAGGGCCATGTTGAGAGAGTGCAATTAACAATTAAATACTTGAGCTTCTTCTCGATCCTCTGAAATTGTTTCTGCATCACATTTCCTCTGGCAATGAACAGCCCAGCTCAATGCACATTACCGCTTACAATGTACAACACTCTCCCTTACACCATGTAACAACTCTGTGTCAGAATGAAAAATGATAATGCAGAAATTAATAGCAACCACGTCTGTTATGTGCCTGACTCTCTACTTCTTGCCTCTCTCTCTCACACTCACTCTCTCTGCTCACATATCGAAGGTTATGCTACACTCTAATCAAATTAAACTTTGAAACTTTAAAACCTTAAACTAGGAAAGATGTTGGGATTTGGTGTTTCGATGTTGGGGTTTGGTGTTCTTAAATGTTTCGATTGACAGAGGGTTTTACAAATTGTTCATTGGTAACATATTTGGCAAATTTCAGTTGTGGCCAAGATATGAACTATTTATGATCAATAGTATTGGTCTTGTTTAGTCCCTATCACTCACCATTGTATATGATTAGTTATTTTGCGTCATCACAAGTAGCCCAGTACAAGTAGCCCAATGACCTCAACTCAGGTTTGGCATCAGAGAAGAAAAGAGCAAGGATGGAAAACATGAAAAAAACAAAAACAGTAGACCATGTAAGTTGTTGTTACAGTTCAAACTTTGGGGCCATTAAACTGGAACGTGAACTGCAATTGGGACTTGAGACAACAAAGGCCGTTGACCAGAGAATTTCTCTCCGATTGTTGTTTCTATCCTTAACACACGCATTATTCATCCTTGGAAGATTCGGTTTCAAATTAGCTTTCCGCACTGTGCGACCCTGCACTGTAAATCACCCCACCATTTTGTTTAGAGTGAAAACATGAGCGAATATTCACAGCCATCATCCACAGAGATTGAGACGCTCTTTGCTACTACAAGGTCATAGACCCTTAGCCACTGTTTCCGGTCTGATGAATAAAGCCTTCTGTTTCCTTTGCCAAGAATAGATTTATCATGTCACACTTGGGGTCAATGTGTTGTTGTTGCAGATAACAAAGCCTTTGAATCATGTTTGCTGAGTATAAGAGGCCACCACGTTAAACCACTGTATGGTTGTAGTTATGGTTGTAGTGTAAAGGAACAGTGAGCAGCATGGGGATGGGGAGCATCACATTAAAATCTCATTAGCATTTTCACATGTAAGAAAACTCCACGTGAAAATCTCACTTACACATAAGGAATTGCAAGTTCACATGTGAAATACAATCATGTGATTTTTTGTTTGTTGTTGTTGTTGTTGCTGTTTCACGTTAGAAAACTCCACATGTGAAAATGTTACATTTCATATGTTAAAAACGTTCACGTGCAAATCACACTTTCACATATGGAATTGCAGATTCACATGTGGGGTTAAAATGTTATTCTCCTCACAAGTAAAAATATGGTGTTAAAGAGCGACTGAACTTCCTGATTTGGGCCCGTTTTGAAGCTTAGTCATTAAGAAATACTAGCGGCCATGACTGAAGCCAAACGAGAGTTGTCTTGGGATGTAATTTGACGTGGGTGTTTCTTTGCCATTCAATCACAACAAATAAGACCATTTACATTTTAGTCATTCAGCATACGCTCTTATCCAGAGCGACTTACAGTAAGATAGCTTGGTGGGACATCCACATCACAGGCAGAGAAAGTATATTTTCCTCAATAACGTAGCTATCAGTAGAGTCAGAGATAGAAGGGGTGTGTGACGTGCAAGTGCTGGTAAATGTTTGAAGGGGGTTCGTGGTGCTTGGCGGTGGGGGTCGAGGTGAGGAGGAGGATTATTTAAGATACTGTTTGAAGAGGTTGGGTTTCAGATGTTTTCAGATGGGCAGGGACTCTGCTGTCCTAGCTTCAGGGGAAATCTGCTTCCACCATTGGGGTGCCAGACAGAAGAGCTTGGAGTGGGAGCTCCCCTCCCGTAGGGGTGGGAGGGCCAAGAGACCTGAGGTGGCATAATGGAGTGCTCGGGTTGGGGTGTAGGGTTTGAGCATAACCTGAAGGTAGGGAGGGGCAGTTCCTCTTGCTGTTCTGTAGGTAAACGCCATGGTCTTGTAGTGGATGCGAGCTTCGGCTGGAAGCCAGTGGACTGTGAAGAGGAGAGGGGTGACATGAGAGAACTTGGGAAAGTTGAAAATCAGCCGGGCTGCAGCATTCTGGATAAGTTGCAGGGGTTTGATGTCAAAAGTGGGGAGCCCAGCCAACAGCGAGTTGCGGTAGTCCAGATGGGGGAGGACAAGTGCTTGGATTATGACCTGTGCCTCTTCCTGTGTGAGGTAGGGTCATACACTACGGCTGTTGTAGAGCATGAACTTGAAGGAGTGGGTCACTGCTTTGATGTTTGTAGAGAACGACAGGGTGTTTTCCAGGGTCTCGCCAAGGTCCTTTGCACTCTGGGAGGACAACACTGGAGTTGTCAACCGTGATGGAGAGGTCTTTGTGCGGGCAGGACTTCTTGTCGAGGTTGAGCTTGAGGTGGTGGGTCGACATCCAAGTTGACATATCTGCCAGGCTACGCAGAGATACGTGTCGTCACCTGGGTGTCAGAATGGGGGAAGGAGAAAAGTAGTTGGGTCATCCGCATAGCAATGATAGGAGAGACCATGTTAGGATAGGACAGAGCTGAGTGACTTGGTGTATACAGAGAAAAGGAGAGGCCCTAGAACCGAGCCCTGGTGGACACCAGGTACGAGCGGCCTGCTGGTAGGATGAAATCCAAGTGTGCAGAGCCTGAGAGGGTGGAGAAGAGGATCTGATGGTTCATGGTGTGAAAGGCAGCAGATAGATCTAGGAGGATGAGAACAGAGGAGAGAGAGTCAGCTTTGGCCGTGCGGACAGCCTCCATGACACAGAAAAGATCAGTCTCGGTTGAGTGACCAGTCTTGAAGCCTGACTGGTTAGGGTCAAGAAGATCGTTCTGAGAGAGATAATGACAAAGTTGATCAGAGACGGCACGCTCAAGTGTTTTGAAAAGAAAGGGATACAGGTCAATAGTTTTTTACGTCACATGAGTCGAGTGTTGGTTTCTTGAGGAGGGGAGCAACTTGGGCCATTTTGAAATCAGAGGGGATGCAACCAATGGTCAGGGATGAGTTGATGACGGAAGTGAGGAATGAGAGAAGATCTCCAGAGATGGTCTGGAAAAGGGAGGGCATGGGGTCGAGCGGGCAGGTTGTCAAGCAGCCAGACCTCACGAGTCGCATGATGTCCTCTGGCGAGAGAAGGGAGAAAGGTTAAGGCGTAGGGTAGTTCTGTGTGAGTGGGACAAGTGGACTCAATATGCTGAGTGAATGAGTAGCGGATGTCACCCTTTTTTTCAAAGTGGTTGACAAAGACGTCTGCAGGGAGGGAGGGGGTGTAAAATAGTTTCTTAGGGTTAGAGGCAGAAGCTTGACATTTAGTGGTAGAAAGTGGCTTTAGCAGCGAATCCAGAGAAGGAGAAGGTAGAGGAGGGAGTGAAAGGATGATAGGTCCTCTGGAAGTTTAGTTTTCCTCTATTTTCGCTCAGCTGCCCGCATCCCTGTTCTGTAAGCTCGCAATGAGTCGTTCTCTTCTTCCCTCCTTACTGACTCGCCATCCCAAGATGGTCAGCTAATTCAGTTATGTGTAGGCTAATGCCTGCTCTGACCTTGTGTTTAGCCAAGCTGACTGTAGCTAGCTAGCATAGCTTGAGGATTTCTGTAGCAGGGGGTTCATGGTGCTTGGTGGTGGGGCTCCGCAATTTTGTGGTATCCAATTGGTAGTTACAGTCTTGTCTCATCGCTGCAACTCCCGTATGGACTCGGGAGAGGTGAAGGTCGAAAGCCGCGCGTCCTCCGAAACCCAACCAAGCCGCACTGCTTCTTGACACAATAGCCACTTGACACTAGATCCCAACATCATCTGAGATTTCAACCTTCACTGTCGTCCTGCGGCTGTAGCTGCGCGTCTAGGGTACCATCACTTCTACTCCCGGTCACTGGTCTACTAACTACCAGTCCTGGCACCCCATCATCAGTCACACCTGGACTTCATTGCTACCTTGATTACTTACCATTTATCTATCACTCTGTTGTTTCAGTCATCAGGTAGTAATGTTTGTTTTTCTTTGTTAATTAACCTCTCTGGCGCATGTGGGACGAACTCGTCCCACCTACGTAACAGCCACTGAAATCCAGTGGCGCGATTTTTGAATCGTTTGAAATACTATTACTTCAATTTCTCAAACATATGACTATTTTACAGCTATTTAAAGACAAGAATCTCGTTAATCTAACCACACTGTCCGATTTCAAAAAGGCTTTACAACGAAAGCAAAACATTAGATTATGTCAGCAGAGTACCCAGCCAGAAATAATCAGACACCCATTTTTCAAGCTAGCATATCATGTCACATAAACCCAAACCACAGCTAAATGCAGCACTAACCTTTTATGATCTTCATCAGATGACACACCTAGGACATTGTGTTATACAATACATGCATGTCTGTTCAAACAAGTTCATATTTATATCAAAAAACAGCTTTTTACATTAGCATGTGACGTTCAGAAAAAGCATAACCCCCGCAAACATCCGGGGAATTTACTAACAGTTTGCTAAATTACTCACGATAAACGTTCACAAAAAGCATAACAATTATTTTAAGAATTATAGATACATTACTCCTCTATGCACTCGATATGTCCGATTTTAAAATAGCTTTTCGGATGAAGCACATTTTGCAATACTCTAAGTACATAGCCCGGCATCACGGGCTAGCTATTTAGACACCCGGCAAGATTAGCCTTCATCAAAATCATATTTCCTATAAGAAAAATGTTCTTACCTTTCCTGTTCTTCGTCAGAATGCAGTCCCAGGACTTCTACTTCATTAACAAATGTAGGTTTGGTCCCAAATAATCCATCGTTATATCCAAACAGCAACGTTTTGTTCGTGAGTTCTAGACACTATCAGAATGCTACATCACGGTCTGGCGCATGGCGCATTGGCGTGACAAAAAATTTCTAAATATTCCATTACCGTACTTCGAAGCATGTCAACCGCTGTTTAAAACCAATTTTTATGCCATTTATCTCGTAGAAAAGCGATAATATTCCGACCGGGAATATGCAATGAGCCTAAACAGCCGAATTAAATTTCTCCACAGGGGCGAATCGTGCACGCGCCTCATTCAAAGGTCCTCTGATCCGCCACTTACCAAAGGCGATAATGTGTTTCAGCCTGAGGCTGCCTCGTCAACCTTCAGGTATTTCCCGGGTTCTGAGAGCCTATCGGAGCCCTGGGAATTGTCACGTTACAGCTAAGATCCTTACTTTTCAATAAACAGATGCAAGACGCACGACTCCTTGTCAGACAGGGTACTTCCTGCATGAAACCTTGTCAGGTTTTTGCCTGCCATAGGAGTTCTGTTATACTCACAGACACCATTCAAACAGTTTTAGAAACTTTAGGGTGTTTTCTATCCAAACCTGAACAATAATATGCATATTCTAGCTTCTGAGTTGGTGTAGGAGGCAGTTAAAAATGGGCACATATTTTTTCCAAAATTCTCAATACTGCCCCCTAGCCCAAACAGGTTTTAAGATGCTGCTTTTTTTTTATTTTTCCATGTTCGTTTTCATTGAACTCACACTGCACTTGCTTCCAGACTCCCTGTGTCTACGTTACAACTGTACACTGTTTTAACCGACTTTATCACAGTTCGAGATAACAGTATTTTTCAGTGACAACACGTTTCTGACGGCTGCCTTCTTTGGAGCATGCTAGATTGCTATTTAGCACAGGTGGCCTCTCTGTCTAACGTCTATCTTCCTTAAACATGCTCTGTTACATGAAGATATGGCCGTGTGGGAGCACTAACCCTATAAAAGATGTAACCCTATAAAAGATTTAACCTTTTAACCTTTTAACCCTATAACCTATTTCTCACTGATCACAAAGCCCTGACCTCAATCCTATAGAAAATTTGGGGGCAGAACTGAAAAAGCGTGTGTGCGAGCAAGGAGGCCTACAAACCTGACTCAGTTACACCAGCTCTGTCCGGAGGAATGGGCCAAAATTCACCCAACTTATTGTGGGAAGCTTGTAGAAGGCTACCCAAAATGTTTGACCCAAGTTAAACAATTTAAAGGCAATGCTACCAAATACTAATTGAGTGTATGAAAACCTATGACCCACTGGGAATGTGATGAATGAAATAAAAGCTAAAATAAATCATTCTCTCTACTATTATTCTGACATTTCACGTTCTTAAAATAAAGTGGTGATCCTAACTGACCTAAGACAGGGCATTTTTACTTGGACTAAATGTCAGGAATTGTGAAACTGAGTTTAAATGTATTTGGCTAAGGTGTATGTAAACTTCTGACTCCAACTATACATATTACCTCAACTAATCAGTGCCCCCGCACATTGACTCTGTACCGGTACCCCCCTGTATATAGTCTCGCTATAGTTATTTTACTGATGCTCTTTAATTACTTGTTTTATTTCTTAATCTTATTCGTATTTTTTTAAACTTCATTGTTGGTTAGGGGCTTGGGGGCTTGTAAGTAAGCATAAGGTGTTGTATTCGGCGCATGTGTTGTATCCGGCGCATGTGACTAATAAAATTTGATTTGAAATTATCCGCTAAGAAATAAATGCCTTAGTGAATTTTCATATACATAATTCTCAGGTGGTAAGGGTGTAAAACATTTTGTTTTAAATAAGGTGGATGTGTGTGTGTGGCATGGTGGGGCCACAGAAATAATGTGAGGGAACGAAAGTCACACCAGGTATGTTTTGTGACAAATACCAGAACCTATGAGAAGGAAAATCAGGTCCAAGTTCCAGGTAACTTGTTTTTTTTCTTCTAGGGAAAATAGAGAAACTACGCAGCATGGCATTTACTTTGCTAGCATGAATATGATTCAAGTTTTTTTTTTACTATTATAGGACACCACTGGTTAGGGAGGGGAAACTGGTTATAGATACCACTGCTTAAATATTAATGGATAATTCTTAGTTTTTGTAATTCATGCAAGAATAGCATTATGTTTTTTGCAGTTTTTGCCAGCTTTTTTGACTGGTTACAGAACACTGTCACACCATTTAAGGTTGCTTCATAGGTCATGTCTAGACTTGACAGTTCATGCAGCTTTAGTATTCTCATCATAAAGTTCCGATCATGGAATACCGAACACATCATGCATGAAACACCTACATTTAAATATCTTTACCATGTCCAAATTATCTTTCCTCGCGCTATATTCAAATGCCAGTATGCATTCTACAATTGGAAGAATATGCAAAAAATGTATGTCACTACTTCACAGGAGAGCCGTTTGAAAGTAAACACATTTTTTAAATTAAAATGTTTTTTTTCTTCAGAAATGCCTTATCAAACATGTGAACTTTCATGTGCCATAATAACAACAATATATATGTATATATTTACTATCTGTAAATACGAATAAAATTGTTAAATTACAAGCCTAGTTGGTTTAGCCACAGAAAAAGTGTGCAACCTTCCGGCTAGCTATGATTGGCTGAGATAATGAGTAGCCTGGACATGCCGAGAGATGCGTTGGGATTGGTCTGACATATAGCACGCTTCTGTCTATTTGAGCTGGTCAGTATGTCTAGGTATTCCTGTCTAGTGCGGCTTTTTTTAATGTATTGTGTATTAAAACTGCATAAGTGTTGCTCTCCACTTTCTGGAGGACTGAGTTTTTAAATTAGTGGATTAAGAGTACGATAGCTAAGGAGATTGAGAAAACACCTGTCTCCAGATTACATCTTCAAACTAAGGGCAACTATGGCATCCGCCAGGAGACGCTTCCAACCATGAATTATGTATACGGGTAAGATAGTCTAGCTAGCATTTTCTGATATTCCACGTTTCTAATTTTGACAGAAAGAGCTAGCTAACATTGAACCTGGTTGGTTAGCTACCTGCAGATTGATGCAGGATATTAACGGCATGAGTTGTGATTATGGTTCATTGTTTACCTAGCTAGCTAGCTACATGTCTTAACAAAATACGCCATTATGCAGGTAACCATTTTGGGTGCGTTCGTAAATTCAGTCAGGCCATCTATTCCAATTTCAGAGCACTCTTGTCTAAGTGTGCCAGAGAGTGCAGAATAACTGATGAATTTACGAACGCTCAACACCCAAAAAAGCGTAATTAAATTGTTGCCAGCAGCACAGTTTGTCACCAACGCTCTGGATCACATGAAAACAGCCTAATGAGCTCTGCTCGGGCGAGTAAAATGGTCAGAGTAAGGTGTTCTCTCATTATGTGTCTGGAAGTAGCTAGCTAGCCAATGTTAGCCAGTTAGCTCGGGTGCTTGACTGCCATTGTGAGGTCAGAATGTCTGGTCTGCTCTGAACGCGAAAGGCTCTAAATTTATGAACGGACAATCTGACAACACAGTTGCAGTGACCAACGCTCTGGATAACATAACAACCTAACCAGCTCTGCTAGGGCAAGTAATGTTCAGTGAGCTGGTCTCTCTCACTTAGATGTCTCGAAGTAGCTAGCAAGTTAGCTTGGGTACTTGACTGCTGTTGTTAGTACATTCGGATCAACCCTTAAAGAGATGGGTGGGACTAAAGCTTAAGTGTCTGAATGATGCTGAATGGGTGTAGACAAAGAATGGCTCTCCAATAGTAGTACCAAAACATTCAAAAGCCTTTTTCTCAAAAGTGAGTTAATAAGTTTATCAACTTTCAAAACAAAATTACTTTCCCATTGTTCCTCAACTGTAGTGTATGATATACCATTTTGTAGCTCTCTACTTTTATCCAATGTAAAAAAACGCAATTTCAAATGTTGCTACATAAGTCCGATTTTAGCAAGGTTGGTCACATATGATAACAACTGATTGTAGTAGCTAACTACTGTAGATAACTAGCCAGCTATCTTCTGGCAAGCAACGCTAAAGGAATTGCAAATGGGTTAGCATAACTCTAGCCAAACCAAAAATTGTTTTTCTATATATTGGCTAGCATTTGAGGCCAGCAAACATGTTCCTCACACACTAGGAACATATTGCCTCCAACGTTATAATGAAAATGTTATCTTCATATTCTGAAAGCTGAAGTCGCATGTGAGTGTCAAGTGTAGACAGAACCATAGATGGGTTAGCTGACAACGTCACGAAAACGATGTGCGCGGTTCCTTGTGGCAGAAGTCCGTGTGCTGTTGTGATTCTGGATGGCCAGATTGCTAGCAAGAATGACAAACTGGCATGAGAGGATTCATAAGTGGCTCATTTCATCTTCTTATCGATGTCTTGTTTTGAGGTGTTTTTACTGATTTCATGTCAATAATAAAGGTTCGCTAAGTAGATAACCAACAACTTTAACAACGTATTTGAGAGACAAGTGCTCATTGTGCAAATGTATTTGTTTTCAATAAACATTAGAAACAAAATATAGGTTACATGTTGTCTATCCAGGGAGGTCAGTTGAAACAAATGTCTTGATGTTGCCCTGATTGAGTTCATCATTGATATGTGTCTTGTTTCTGCTATTTGGCACAATTTTATCTGCTTACAAGACAATGATGGAAGGGGCTTGAAACCATTCTGTCAATCACAATTATGGGAAGATGCTGAAATGCGTTGCAAAAAGGTGATAAGAGCTTATACTTTGGAATCCTTCTATTTATGGGTGATTAAAGGTGACAGATTGTTGGCTGACATACTTTACTTAGTTTACCTAGCTGTAACCATTTTAAAAGCCTGGCCTAAGAATGTAGAGTGAAGAGCAGTATATTTGTTTATATTACCGATTGAGCTAGCTAGTGTGTAATAGATGGTTCAAGCAATTCCCGCTTGGGCTTTTTAAGAATTTGCCCTGTCAAATAGTAAGGTTACAGCACACAATGTTTTACTATAGAGTTTCACAACATGCATTATGTGTGTGTCAATATCGATTATTTGTGTCCACATTAATATATTTTTTCATTGAAATTGTAACTTAAATCCAAATGAGACCATGTATTACTGAAGGGAAATCGTCCCCCTTTTTAATGAGATTAGCACTTCAGGAATTAACTATATTCTCATTCCTTCTTCCACACACATCGTAACTTCACCTTTCAGATATTATCACATTTACAATTGTCCTTATTGGCTCATGCTCCAGCCGCCTCTATGTTTCTTCTCCCCATTTCCATTATTATAACCTAATTATAATCATGGGCTTGTACAAAGAGAGTCCAGTAACTTGTGTGGACTTTTTAGGGGCCCCTCACCTTGTGCTCTGTGCAGTGAATGGATTGCCTCTGTGATTCACTCCAACAGATGAAGGGTTTACGTTGCAGCTGTGCTGAATTCAATGGCAAATCAGTGAATTTGGAAGCTCTGCTTGAGTCACAGGCAAGGAATCCCTAGTATGTCAATATAGGAGTTGATCATTTACATTGTACATGATCAACCTAACAATTGCAGTCCCAAATGTGTCACGATCTCATCCCACTTTGTGATAAGTGCCATGGGATCATTATTCAGTAAACTTGTCTCTGTGCCGTCGTCTTCGCAGGTCAACAGATTTTACATTTTCCACGTAGAAATGGCATAGAGAAGTCAATGGACAGTATAGAGATTTGCATCTTTACACTATTGAAATATGTGTATATATTTTGCGATAACTCTAGGACATGTAGAGTTAATGCTAAAAGGCTCTGAAGGCCTTCACTCACTATGTCGGATTCAGTCTTTTACAAGTATTACATGTCACATGTTACCAAATAAAAATCATAATATCAATTTGGCCAGATTGTATGATTTGCTTCAGTTTTGTGGTCACATTATGCGATTGGCTTGCAAGACTATGTCAACTGGAGTGGTGTATTTGATCTGCACATGTGCCAGCACCAGCAGCGCAAGCCTCCCTCTGTGCTTATGAGCGAGTGAAGTTTGTCTTAGAAATAATTTTTATACATATCCGAACTCAAAGCATGCATCTTAGAAATAGTTTTTATATACACTACCGTTCAAAAGTTTGGGGTCACTTAGAAGAGTCCTTGTTTTTTAAAGAAAAGCACATTTATTTGTCCATTTAAAATAACATCAAATTGATCAGAAATACAATGTAGACATTATTAATGTTGTAAATGACTATTGTAGTTGGAAACGACAGATTTTTTTTAATGGAATATCTACATAGGCGTACGGAGCCCCATTATCAGCAACTATCACTCCTGTGTTCCAATGGCATGTTGTGTTAGCTAATCCAAGTTTATCATTTTAAAAGGCTAGCTGATCATTAGAAAACCCTTTTGCAATTATGTTAGCACAGCTGAAAAGGGTTGTTCTGATTAAAGATGCAATAAAACTGGCCTTTAGACTAGTTGAGTATCTGGAGTATCAGCATTTGTGAGTTCAATTACAGGCTCAAAATGGCCAGAAACAAAATAACTTTCTTCTGAAACTCGTCAGTCTATTCTTGTTCTGAGAAATGAAGGCTATTCCATGTGAGAAACTGCCTAGAAACTGAAGATCTCGTACAACACTGTGTACTACTCCCTTCACAGAACAGTGCAAACTGGCTTTAACCAGAATAGAAAGAGGAGTGGGAGGCCCCAGTGCACAACTGAGCAAGAGGACAAGTACATTAGAGTATCTAGTTTGAGAAACAGATGCCTCACAAGTCCTCAACTGGCAGCTTCATTAAATAGTATCCGCAAAACACCAGTCTCGACGTCAACAGTGAAGAGACGATTCCGGGAAGCTGCCTTTCTAGGCAGAGTTCCTCTGTCCAGTGTCTGTGTTCTTTTGACCATCTTAATCTTTTCTTTTTATGGCCAGTCTGAGATATGGCTTTTTCTTTGCAACTCTGCCTAGAAGGCTAGCATCCCGGAGTCGCCTCTTCACTGTTGACGTCGAGACTGGTGTTTTGCGGGTACTATTTAATAAAGCTACCAGTTGAGGACTTGTAATAAAACTCAAATGCTGATATTCTAGATACTCAACTAGTCTAAAGAAGGCCAGTTTATTGCTTCTTTAATCAGGACAACAGTTTTCACCTGTGCTAACATAATTGAAAAATGTTTTTCTAATGATCAATTAGCCTTTTAAAATGATAAACTTGGATTAACTAACACAATATGCCATTGGAACACAGGAGTGATGGTTGCTGTAACGGGGTGAGTGACTGGTTGCCGGGAACTCTGGCGCAGGAGAGCAGAGATGGGTGATAACAGGAGAACTTTAATATACACCCTGGCCCAAAGGCACAGGTGAGGCAGCACAAAGCACAACCACGGTAACATGAACCAGAATAAACAAAACAAACAAACCTAGGTTTGAAACAAAGAAATGGAAAATGTAAGGTGGAGCGGCGATGGCTAGAAGACCGGTGACGTCAACCGCCGAACACCGCCCGGACAAGGAGAGGGACCGACTTCGGCGGAAGTTGTGACAGTTGCTGATAATGGGCCTCCGTACGCCTATGTAGATATTCCATTAAAAATCAGCCATTTCCAGCTACAATAGTCATTTCCAACATTAATAATGTCTACACTGTATTTCTGATCAATTTGATATTTTAATGGACAAAGAATGTGCTTATCTTTTAAAAGACAAGGACATTTCTAAGTGACCCAAAACTTTTGAACGGTAGTGTATATAATATAACAGATATTGCGCATATAACGTGTTAACCCTCACCATCTTGGCAAGGCTCTTTTACTATCTCTCTGTGGGTTTCATTTCTATTATGTTGCTGCGGATAATGGAAGTACACACTGGTTCATCTCCCTGGGGAAATTGCATTGCACTTCAAGAATGTTCATTCGCATGTTGTCATACTTTCTCCTCAGAGAAAAAAACAAATTCTGCAATGAAGGAGGTGAAATGACAGTACATTCTACAGCCTGTTTTGACAGTGAGCATGGTTTCACTTCAAACATGTCTGCTGACATGGCCAGGCTCTTACGGTACTACCTAATTGGTATCTGTTGTGCCCCACCCTTTAACCAGCATTCCATTTGTGCTCTGAGGGAAGTGGGGCCCTCTCAGCCAACAGGATATAGAAGAACCAGAGCCATGCTACAAAAATACCAATGTTATGGAGAGACTGGTGCGATCCAGACTTTCATAGACATTTTACTATTTGTCAATGTTCTAAAAATGTTCCTTTCCAGCCAGTGTTGCCAATTTAGCAACTTTTACGGAATATTTTGTGAATTTTCAGACCCCTGCAGCTACTTTTATAGTTGACACAGAAGATTTCTATGGTTTTGATCGCATTTAGCAACTTTTCCTACTGACTTTTTGCCACTAACGAGAGTGGGAGAAGCTGTCTGTGCAACAGAAGTCACAGCAATAGCGCACACACAGGCAGAGATGCACAAGGGGAAGGGCTGAGATGCACAAGGGGAGGGGTTGTGCAGCGGGAGAGTTTACGAAAATTTGACATTCATGGAGCGGTCATCTTTTTTCTTTGACTGATTATTACCATAATCATATCTGATTGTGCCTCTGGGCCAATGACCTATGACACTAGGGGTAATCAAGACCCATGGATATTTATACTTCTGAGGAGGAAAAAAGTTCCAGCATTACATGGAACCCAAACCGGCTGCCGCTTGCATATCGTGCGCTATCGTGCATACATTTATTTTGTCCCATAGTAGACAAATGAAGTCGCAAATCTACATTGTATTACAAGCCTTTTGACTCTGATTAAAAATATTTGTGAAACTGATACTGGGGCAATAATTTCATGGGGGTTGCTTAGCAACAGGTGATTGGGTTTTGGTCCTGGGCTCCAGGAGAAAAACAGGGCTAGCAACATAGTGTTAATCCTATATAAATTCTGCAGTGGGATTGTTGTGTAAAATAATCCATTTGTAGAGAAGTGAAGGTAGCTAGGAAGGTAGCTACAGTGGTCCTTTAAAAGTTGCGAGTTTACACTGCGGGACTTAGAGGTACCCAGCATCACGGCTTCATTTCTCCAGACCACCACAAGGGGGAGTTAGAGCACTCATTATGCATTTGGGTCCCAAGGTTTTTATATGACCAATCATATCGAGTGGTTCCAATGACAAATTTGACGCGAGCCACTTGTCCCTGGTGACATTCTTCAGCAAAGATGGCTGACAAAACATGAGGGAAGCAAATGTAAGTAGTTATAATGTCATAACGAGTCAAGCTAAAAATGTACAATTGAGAGGAATATGTTAGTTAATGTAGAGACAAACGATTGTGCATATTTTTTGTCACAAAGTTAATTTACGAAAATTGCCTTTTTAGCAAGTTAGCTGACTAGCTAACATTAGCCAGCTAGCTAGCTGGTTAATGACATCAGTATGACATTGTAATCCGTGTTGTTTAATGTTTTGGGGACTCCTGAGAAGCAGCAAACCAGGCTGTCATCTTGGGAAACAGTGGATGTAAAGAATCTTGCTAGCTAAAGGATTTACTGCAAATTGAATGTACAATTGTGTAAGCTTGCCTTGCCGTGCCATGCAGCTGGAGTAACATAGCTAGCTAACTATTTACTTGCTTGTTGTGTAGTCGAGGATAAAAATGACTGTATGCCTATGGATGTGTAACTAGCTACAGTTTGTAGCCGATCTGTGTATGGACCCTAAAACATTTAGTATGAATATTAGTTCACACACAGAAGAGGTGGATAGAATTTGACAGGTCAAGGTATCCTCTTTCCTCCAAACTGTGCATGTGAGACAGGTTCCATGTACAAAAAGACAGCCTGAGAGAAAGAGAGAAAAAGAACACAGAACAGTTTAATTACCTCTGGTTATGGACACTTTTGCCAGCAATAAAGCTTCTATGGCCTGTTCCTTGGACAGTGAACATCTGGTAATATCTACATTTGACCCCTTGATCAGCTCGCACTCTGAAAGTAAAGAAAATAGCTTCTATTTTGTAGATATGATCGCAATAACTGAGATATGACCGTTCAATCTAAAGCAGCAGATGTCATTTTCAGGATACGTCAATACAGCACAGAAAGCTTAACACCAGACTGGTATTGTGGTGGTTCATTAGGGGATGGGAAATATGTATACAAACTAATATACTTACCTGTTGTATCTTGGAAAAAAGCATTGGAATTAAATTGAAATGTTTAACCTATTAACCTGCTTCATTATTTGTATTACCAATTGATGAAGAACAACTCCAATTTCATACATCATTGAAAATTATTCTACGAATAAGTTAAAATAACTTCTTGGATTTGATGGAGTCATTATACGTCTTAGTACCTTATCAATTTATGACTTGTATCAATGTGGACGAGAGACAGGGGAGCAGGAACAGAGTATTTTTGCCGAGCAATGCAACGAAGCTGGATCATTCTGGTAATGATACCTGCACCATCTACACGCTGCAAAGACTCCCTAACTCTTCGCCATTGTACACGATGGCCCATTGCTCTGAGACTTCTTTTGACCCTTCTAAAGCCCACATGGGGCATCCTTGTCTTAATGTCCCTGACTTTCTGGTCTAACTCTTCATCTGACATATCAGAATATAATTAATTCCCTGACAGACAAATTGTGTTCTTTCATCCTTCTGTAAAAAAGCTAACCGTTGCACTGTCATGAAATATGATTATATATCGACTATGAAACAAATAGGACAAGGCCTGCTTATGAGTTGTCACGAATGAAAGTTAGAGTAATTCCACTTAAAATGGCGGAAGTTGTGACAGTACCCCCCCGTTGACGTGCGGCTCTAGCTGCACGTCGACACCGACCTCGGGGACGACCTGGAGGATGAGGCGCAGGGCGATCCTGATGGAGACGGTGATACTCCCGCAGCAACAAAGGGTCCAAAACGTCCTCTACCGGCACCCAGCATCTCTCCTCCGTACCGTACCCCTCCCACTCCACGAGGTACTGAAGGCCCCTCGCACGATGCCTCAAGTCCAGTATGGCTCAAACAGCATACGTCGGGGCCCCCTCGATGTCCAGAGGGGGCGGAGGAACCCCCCGCACCTCAGACTCCTGGAGTGGACCAGCCACCACCGGCCTGAGGGGAGACACATGGAACGAGGGGTTAATACGGTAATCGGGGGGAAGCTGTAACCTCGTTCAGTCTCCTCAGTACTTTGAATGGCCCCACAAATCGCGGCCCCAGCTTCCGGCAGGGCAGGCAGAGGGGCAGGTTTCGGGTCGAGAGCCAGACCCGGTCCCCCGGTGCGAACACAGGGGCCTCACTGCGGTGGCGTTCAGCGCTCGCCTTCTGACGCCTCACGGCCCATTGCAGGTGCAAATGAGCGACGTCCCAGGTCTCCTCCGAGCGCTTAAACCATTAGTCCACCGCAGGAGCCTTGATCTGGCTCTGATGCCAAGGTACCAGAACTGACTGATACCCCAGTATGCACGGGAAGGGGGAGAGGTTAGTGTAGGAGTGGCGGAGCGAGTTTTGGGCCATCTCTGCCCAGTGGATGAACGCAGCCCACTCCCTCGGCCGGTCTTGGCAATAAGACCGCAGAAACCTACCCACATCCTGGTTTACTCTCTCCACCTGCCCTTTACTCTCAAGGTGAAAACCCGAGGTAAAGCTGACCGAGACCCCCAGACGTTCCATGAACGCCCTCCAGACCCTTGACGTGAACTAGGGACCTCGATCAGACACTATATCCTCAGGCACCCCGTAGTGCCGGAAGACGTGTGTAAACAGGGCCTCTGCAGTCTGTAGGGCCGTAGGGAGACCGGGCAAAGGAAGGAGACGGCAGGACTTAGAGAACCGATCCACAACAACCATGATCATGGTGGTACCCTGTGAGGGACGAAGATCCGTGAGGAAGTCGTTGTGGAACGGGTAAGGGCTGTAACTTCCCTCTGGGGAGGTGCCTAGGGGCCTGCACTGGGCGCACACCGAGCAGGAGGAAACATAAACCCTCACGTCCTTGGCCAAGGTGGACCACCAGTACTTCCCACTAAGACAGCGCACTGTCTGACCGATGCCAGGATGAACAGAGGAGGGTGACGTGTGGGCCCAATAGATCAAACGGTCGCGGACAGCAGACGGAACGTACAGACGCCCAGCTGGACACTGGAGGGGAGTGGGCTCTGTACGTAACGCCCGCTCGATGTCCGCGTCCAGCTCCCACACCACCGGTGCCACCAGGCAAGAGGCCGGAAGTATGGGAGTGTGATCTATGGATCGCTCCTCTGTGTCATACATCCGGGACAATGCATCTGCCTAAGCGTTCTGGGAACCTGGTCTGTAGGACAGGGTGAAAACAAAACAGGTAAATAACATGGCCCACCTTGCCTGGCGAGGGTTCAGTCTCCTCGCCGCCCGGATGTACTCCAGATTGCGGTGGTCAGTCCAGATAAGAAAAGGGTGTTTAGCCCCCTCAAGCCAATGTCTCCACGCCTTCAGAGCCTTGACAACAGCCAACAGCTCCCGGTCCCCCACATCATAGTTTCACTCCGCCGGGCTGAGCTTCTTTGAAAAGAAAGCACAGGGGCGGAGCTTTGGTGGCGTACCTGAGCGCTGAGAGAGCACGGCTCCTATCCCAGCCTCGGACGCGTCCACCTCCACTATGAACGCCAAAGAGGGATCCGGATGAGCCAGCATGGGAGCCCTCAGGTGACCAAAAGCCCTGTCTGCCTCAGCCGACCACTGCAGTCGCACAGGTCCCCCCTTCAGCAGTGAGGTAATGGGAGCAGCTACCTGACCAAAGCCCCGGATAAACCTCCGGTAGTAGTTGGCAATTCCTAGAAACCGCTGCACTTCCTTTACCGTGGTGGGAGTCGGCCAATTGCGCACGGCTGAAATGCGGTCACTCTCCATCTCCACCCCTGAAGTAGAAATGCGGTACCCTAGGAAGGAGATGGACTGTTGGAAGAACAGACATTTCTCAGCCTTGACGTACTGGTCATGCTCCAACAGTCGACCAAGCACCCTGCGAACCAGGGCCACATGCTCGGCGCGTGTAGCGGAGTTTAACCTCTACGGGCTAGGGGCAGTATTGAGAATTTTGGAAAAAATATGTGCCCATTTTTAACTGCCTCCTACACCAACTCAGAAGCTAGAATATGCATATTATTGTTCAGGTTTGGATAGAAAACACCTTAAAGTTTCTAAAACTGTTTGAATGGTGTCTGTGAGTATAACAGAACTCCTATGGCAGGCAAAAACCTGAGAAGGTTTCATGCAGGAAGTACCCTGTCTGACAAGGTGTTGTTGTTCTTGCTTCTGTTTATTGAAGAGTCAGGATCTTAGCTGTAACATGACAATTCCTAGGGCTCCAATAGGCTCTCAGAACCCGGGAAAAACCTGAACGATGACGAGGCAGCCTCAGGCTGAAACACAGAATCCCCTTTTCCAAGTGGCCCATCAGAGGACAATGGAATTAGGCGTGTGCGCGATTCGACCCCGTGCTGTATTTTCCTTCGGCTGTTTAGCTAATTGCAGATTCCCGGTCGGAATATTATCGCTTTTTTACGAGAATAATGGCATAAAAATTGATTTTAAACAGCGGTTGACATGCTTCGAAGTACGGTAATGGAATATTTAGAAATTTTTTGTCACATTCTGCACCATGCGCACGACTGTGATTTACCATTCTGATAGTGTCTAGAACGCACGAACAAAACGCCGCTGTTTGGATATAACGATGGATTATTTGGGACCAAACCTACATTTGTTATTGAAGTAGAAGTCCTGGGAGTGCATTCTGACGAAGAACAGGAAAGGTAAGACCATTTTTCTTATAGGAAATGTGATTTTGGTGAAGGCTAAACTGGGTGGGTGTCTAAATAGCTAGCCCGTGATGGCTGGGCTATGTACTTAGAATATTGCAAAATGTGCTTCATCCGAAAAGCTATTTTAAAATCGGACATATCGAGTGCATAGAGGAGTAATGTATCTATAATTCTTAAAAGAATTGTTATGCTTTTTGTGAACGTTTATCGTGAGTAATTTAGTAAATTGTTAGTAAATTCCCCGGAAGTTTGCGGGGGGTATGCTTTTTCTGAACGTCACATGCTAATGTAAAAAGCTGGTTTTTGATATAAATATGAACTTGATTGAACAGACATGCATGTATTGTATAACATAATGTCCTAGGTGTGTCATCTGATGAAGATCATAAAAGGTAAGTGCTGCATTTAGCTGTGGTTTGGGTTTTTGTGACATTATATGCTAGCTTGAAAAATGGGTGTCTGATTATTTCTGGCTGGGTACTCTGCTGACATAATCTAATGTTTTGCTTTCGTTGTAAAGCCTTTTTGAAATCGGACAGTGTGGTTAGATTAACGAGAGTCTTGTCTTTAAATAGCTGTAAAATAGTCTTATGTTTGAGAAATTGAAGTAATAGCATTTCAAACGTTTTAAAAATCGTGCCACAGGATTCAACTGGCTGTTACGTAGGTGGGACGAATTCGTCCCGCCGGTCCCATAGAGGATATCAGAATGTCGTCGATATACACCACTACACCCTGCCCGTGCAGGTCCCAGAAAATCTTGTCTACAAAGGCCTGGAAGACTAATGGAGTGTTCATCAACCCATACGGCATGACGAGGTACTCGTAGTGCCCTGAGGTAGTACTTAAAGCCGTCTTCCATGCGTCCCCCTCCCGGATACGCACCAGGCTGTAAGCGCTCCTGAGATCCAATTTTGTGAAGAAGCGCACCCCGTGCATTGACTCTATCACACTGGCTATGAGAAGCAGCGGGTAGCTGTACCTCACAGTGATTTGGTTGATACCTCGATAGTCAATGCACGGGCGCAGACCCCCATCCTTCTTCTTCACAAAAAAAAACTTGAGGAGGCAGGTGAAGTGGAGGGCCGAATATACCCCTGCCCCAGGGATTTGGAGACATATGTTTCCATAGCCGCCGTCTCCTCCTGTGACAGGGGATACATGTGACGCCTGGGAAGTGCTACGTCTACCAGGAGATTTATCACACAATCCCCCCCGTCGATGGGGTGGTAATTGAGTCGCCCTTACAGAAGGCGAGAGCCAAATCGGCATATTCAGAGGGGATGCCCACGCTGGAAACCTGGTCTGGACTTTCCACCGTAGTAGCACCGACAGAAACCCCTAAACACCTCCCCGAGCACTTTCGTGACCACCCCTTGAGAGCCCTCTGTTGCCACGAAATAGTGGGGTTATGACAGGCCAACCAGGGTAGGCCCAGCACCACGGGAAACACAGGATAATCAATAAGGAAAAGACTAATTCTCTCCTTGTGACCCTCCTGTGTAACCATGCCCAGTAGAGCGGTGGCCTCCCTAATTAGCCCTGACCCTAATGGTCGACTATCTAGGGCGTGCACAGGGAAGGGCATATCCACAGGAACAATGGGGATCCCTAAACTATGGGCAAAATGCTCTGTCAATAAAATTCCCAGCTGCGCCTGAATCTACGAGCGCCTTATGCTGGGAATGCGGGGAAAACTTATGAACAAAAACATTTGAGCAACAGGGGGCTCTGAGCGAGCCTGGTGCCGACTCACCTGGAGTGACACGAGAGTGCCCTGCCTGCTGCCTCGAAACCCAGAGGAACCTCCCCAGCACCGACCAGCAGTGTGCCATCTGCGGACCTGGATGGTACAGGGAACGGCCCCTCCTCCGGTCGCCTTAACTACATCACCTCCCAGCTCCATGGGCATCGGCGCACTGGTGCTGGGGCGATGGAACTGACAGGCCCCGATCCGGACGTCCGCGGGTAGCCAGCAGGTTATCCAGCCAGATGGACAGGTCCACCAGCTGGTTCAACGTGAGCGTGGTGTCCCTGCAGGCCAACTCCTGACGGACGTCCTCACGCAGACTGCACCGATAGTGATCGATCTGTCGTTACATCCCGCGCTGGCGGCCAAGGTCCGGAAGTCCAAGGCGAACTCCCGTGCACTCCTCGTCCCCTGCCTCAGGTGGAACAGACATTCACCCGCCGCTCTACCCTCAGGCGGGTGGTCGAAAACTGCCCGAAAGCGGCGGGTGAACGCCGTATAATGGTCCAACACTGCTTCTCCTTCCCCCCATACGGCATTGGCCCACTCCAGGGCTTTCCCTGAGAGACAGGAGACGAGGGCGGACACGCTCTCACGTCCCGAAGGAGCCGGGTGGACGGTCACCAGATAGAGTTCCAGCTGGAGTAGGAACTCCTGGCATCCGTCCCATTATACTCCCTCGGGAGCACGAGCCGAATCCCACTGGGACCGGGTGAAGGAGGGTTGAACAGTGGGGCCTGTTGTAGTGGTGCCGGTGGAGGCGCTGGAAGAACCCCTCCTGTCTCCCATCGGTCCATCGTCTGCAGCACGCGATCCACGGCGGTGCCGAGACATTGCTACATGGTCGCATGTTGCTGGACGCGCTCCTCGACCGCCAAAGGGGGTTGTCTGCTCCTGCTGACTCCGTTTAGAGGTGCGTGATTCTGTTGTGGTCTGGATGTAGCTGGTGCAGAGGAGTCAGGACAAACAATAGCAGGACAGCAGAGATGAGTAACACAAGTAACTTTACTCAAATATTCCAATAACATGACACAATACAATTGTTGGAAAAATGTATACATACAGATTATTTCACTTATTCACTGTATCACTAGTCCAGTGGGTCAGAAGTTTATATACACTAAGTTGACTGTGCCTTTAAAAAGTTTGGAAAATTCCAGAAAATGTCATGGCTTTAGAAGCTTCTGATAGGCTAATTGACATCGTTTGAGTCAATTGGAGGTGTAGCTGTGGATGTACTTCAAGGCCTACCTTGGGCAAACTCAGTGTCTCTTTGCTTGACATCATGGGAAAATCTAAATAAATCAGCCAAGACCTCAGAAAAAAAATTGTAGACCTCCACAAGTCTGGTTCATCCTTGGGAGCAATTTCCAAATGCCTGAAGGTACCACGTTTATCTGTACAAACAATAGTATGCAAATATAAACACCATGTGACCACACAGCCGTCATGCCACTCAGGAAGGTGACACATTCTGTCTCCTAGAGATGAACGTACTTTGGTGCGAAAAGTGGAAATCAATCCCAGAACAACAGCAGACCTTGTGAAGATGCTGGAGGAACAGGTACAAAAGTATCTATATCCACAGTAAAACAAGCATGGCGGCGCGCACAAACTACCCATTGCCGGATTACTTTCGATTTCTAGAAAGTATTTTGCTCAATATTTTTCTGACATTTCACATTCTTAAAATAAAGTGGTGATCCTAACTGACCTAAGACAGGGAATGTTTACTAGCATTAAATGTCAGGAATTGTGAAAAACTGTGTTTAAATATATTTGGCTAAGGTGTATGTAAACTTCTGACTTTAACTGTATTCAGGTCGGGCAAACCCCGTTTTGTTCTGTTTAAGAAACGTTTTGCAAAAGAATCGGCGGATTGAATGAAGCCCTGATCACTTGCACACACAGTTCACCTTCATAGCAGCCACATACAGCATCATCACTTTGTTCTTTGTATAATTCCTCCTCTCACCTTTTCCATTCGCTTTTGGACTTCAGTGCACAACACAACAGCTGTCTGTGACCAGGCGAGAAAACCTCTCCCAGCCAAACCTACCTACCATAACCGCCAATCATTGTCACCATAGAAATAAGAATAAATAGAAGGGGCATCCCCATTCAAGGCAATTATGTTATAACTGGTTTTCTATCGGCTATTGTGAGTGTTCCCATAGGAACAAAGCAGGAAATAAAAGCAGGGAGTGTACCCATCAATCTGTGCTGTGATTTGTTGAATCAACATTACAGAAAATACATTCCATTGCATGAGCCATATCAGTTAGCATCATTTGAAGGAACAGTCTATATTACCATTGAAATTATTACATCACAATACCGGGAAGCCATTAGTTTACCAGTCAAATTGCCAGGGTTAGAGGTTCCAAACCCATTCTATTAACCTTTTCACACGTACCAACACACGGGTGTGATCATTCTACAGTGGTCCCAGTAGCATACGATCAAACCGGTGTGATTAGAACGAGTATTTAGAATGTCCAGTTTCAAATGACTCAATAATCAGCATTTGAGCTGGCCACAGTTTTTCAGAAATATTTTGCACAAACACAATCCTTACAAAGTTATGTCCAGAATGTGAGCAGTTTATTTTTGGATGTACTATTCAGACATTCACAGAAGTAGCTACAGCATAATACAATCATCCAAACCGGAAAAATGTAGGCTACATTTGTCCTAGCACTAACTGAGGAAAGATTGACATAACACAAGCGGTCATATTTTTGTAACACTCAGCTGACAGAAACTACTATGAATTAGCTAATAGCAATTAATTATAAATAGTAATCACATCACGGGTTAGCTCCCCATTGATCGAAATTATTGAGCAAAACACTTTCTAGAAATCGAAAGTAATCCGACAATGGGTAGTTTGTGCACGCCGCCATGCTTGTTTCTTTCCGCATCAACCTAAGATAACAAAAGGAGACAAGATGAGTTTGGTCTGTTTATAGTATGAATGTTGAAGGGGGTGTGTTGTCTACGATCATCCACTTCCCTTCATTTACTTCCGGAAGGTTACCCGAAAGATGAGTGAACCATTCCTTCACCTCATTATAACATCTTTGGTCTGGCAGATTACGTGACACCCAGAATGCATTGTATAATGTCAACAAACATGGTGCCACACATAGCTGGCAAATAGCTTAGCTCATTATAATTAGTACAACCTTCAAAAAAGTATTTTACACAAATCATAGGTGTCCATTTACAATATATGCAATATTTGTCACCAGTAATTGAAAACATGTGAATAAAACTGTAAATACATTATGCTCCATACATAAATAATGTACATGCAAACGACAACAGGATATACAGAAAATAAGGAACTTACTTTGATAGGAATGCACACATGTCCAAAGTAATTATGTGTAAGGAAAACAACAAGGAAGGCAAAGCGAGCGCAAGAAAGACAATTTTCCAATTCTTGCAAGACTGCGCAAATATATGCATACGTGATCTGCGCAAACATGAGTGAAGTGTGGTGGGTTCTCCTGGAAGAGAAAAGTTTATCCGGCTCAGTAAAGCCTCAAACACAAGTTGTCCTCAATGCTGAAATGGACTACTTCTATGTGAATTAATGAGGAGGCAGAACACACCTCAGTTCAAGCTGTTGTTAGAAAATAATTTGAAATTGACAAGTTGAAACATAGCCTATAGATAATTAGCAGGCAGCGAGTGTTAACTGTCCTGTTGCGTAATGATCACATTTTGAAACAGTGAGTGCATTCTGCGGTGACCGTTAGAGATATTTGTAACTCACGTGTGAAAAGGTTAATTCTTACATGGAACCCAAACCAGCTACGCGTGTGCACCATCGTGCATAAGTTTATTTTGTCCCCCCACACGTCCTATTTAGCTAGCTTGCTGTTGCTAGCTAATTTCTCCTGGGATATAAACATTGAGTTGTTATTTTACCTGAAATGCACAAGGTCCTCTACTCCGCCAATTAATCCACACATAAAACAGTCAACCGAATCGTTTCTAGTCATCTCTCTTTCTTCCAGGCTTTTTCTTCTCTTGACTTTATATTGAGATTGGCAACTTTCATAAATTAGGTGCATTACCGCCACTGACCTCGTTCGTCTTTCAGTTACTCACGTGGGTATAACCAATGAGGAGATGGCACGTGGGTACCTGCTTCTATAAACCAATGAGGAGATGGGAGAGGCAGGACATGCAGCGTGATCTGCGTCAGAAATTGAACTGATTTCTATTTTAGCCCTTGGCAATGCAGACGCTCGTTGGCGCACGCAATAATTGAATAACATAAATTTCTATATTTATTTTTCAACGCTCGCTCAAGCGACACAAGCGGTGTGGTCAGCCTGTTATTTCTATGGTTGTCACCATAGAGATCCTATGCTTTTACATAGGCAGGACAATAATAGTATGGCATGTGATACATCAGAAATGTAATGGATTTATAATCAACCGAAAGTGTTGTCATATAATTATAAATACAGTCTATACAGGTTTTATACACATTGTGTATAAATAGCCTCTAAAATATATGTAAATAGACCATAAATGTCTCAGATTTAGTTTTCTTTGAAAGCTGTGAGTGTTATATGATACAATTTCAGTACTTGTTGTAACGTCTGCTTCCAACTCACACCCTCGAACACGTAGAGCCCCTGAACGCAGCTCACTTTCCAGCCCACTTTCCAGCTCACACTCTCAAACACCTAGATACCCTGAATGCAGCTCATTTTCCAGATCCCAATCACCTGAATTCTAATCACCTGTTCTCACACCTGTATGTCATTATCACACACTATTTAGTTCAGTTCTTTGCACCCCATCACTGTGAGGTGATTGTTTTGTGATGTGTCTTTTGGAGCGCTGGTTTCCCCGTGAGTTACTCTTCCCATGTATGATAGTTTTTGCCTGCCTCAATAACGACGCATTTTTCCTATTCCTTGCCTGTACTTTAGCCTATCGGATTTCCTGTTATCTACCTATTGCCTGATCTCCTGGATTACGTTACTAGCCTTTTCCCTGCCTGTACTGTTGCCCCTTTTGGACCCCCTGTGTATGACCTTCTGCCTGCCCCTGGACCCTGCTACCTGCCTCCTCCTGTGCTCCTTTGCAATAAACACCTGCTGCGCCCTGTGCTTGAAACCAGCTCTGTCTCCCCTCGTGTTCATTACACTTGTTGCATTTACAACTCATCTAAGACCTATCATCAACTGATTTCAGCCAGTGTATGGCTGTGGATTGAATGCATTGTTTGAATGGAATGTTGGCATATTGGCAGTTAATTTGAGAAATGTATGGAATCATTCCTCTAAAACTGTCTGGCTAGCTAGCTAACGCATACAGTGCACATAAATTCTTCACATTCATTGTTTTACACTACCTTATTTCAGCACTGGCAAACCATGGTTGACAAACTCCCTAACAAACATGGCTGACCTTTGGACCATCATAAGAAGGTTCATGTCCATTCTTGTGTTCTAATTCCTTATTCTACAGTTAGCTGATGTCATAGTCAACATATCTACTAGAACTAACCCGTTAGTAAACCCACAATCCAACTCGTGTACAATCACGCAGTACAGTGTACAGCAAGCATTTTAGCAGTTACACGGTTGGCCCCGGTCGCCATAGCCATGGGAAATAGGGGTGCTGAGGGTGCTCCAGTATCCCGATAAATTGAAATTAAAAAAAAAATTTTTTTAAAAGCACTAGGCAGAGAAAAATACTTGTCAGCGGAGCGGAGAAAAATACTTTGCAGCACCCCCCTCTCCCTTCATTAAGTAAGTGAAAGGTAAACTAAGAATATACAATGAAATATAGCTAGCTCTATCTGTCTCGCAGCTGCTTCTCAAAACTGTTCAATTGTAATCTTTCTCTTTGAGTAACTACTCACCATACATTATGCACTGCAGTGCTAGATAGCTGTAGCCTATGCTTTCAGTACTAGATTCATTCTCTGATCCTTTGATTGGATGGACAACATGTCAGTTCATGATGCAAGAGCTCTAATAGATTGGAGGACGTCCTCGGGAATTCATCATGTGAATATATTTAGTATAGTTTTATCTAAAAAGGCTAACTTTTTTAATGTTTCATTTTTATGAAAATCACTGAGTAGGATGGCCCTCCCTCCTCTGAAGAGCCTCCAGTGCTCTGAATACATCCCAGCATGTACACTGATGTTCGAAGTGCTGATCCAAGGTCAGCTTTGCCATTCAACTCCTGTGGGATACGGTTGGGATTAGGGTACAGTAGTTTGATCCAAGTGCTAATAGAAATTGTCTATCTGTGGGTTCCCTCTTCAGGAGGTGGCATTAAGTCTAAAACACTAAAGCAAATACAGTGTTTTAATGTAGAAATTAGTGTTACGACACGTTACCCTGCTATCCATTTAAAACCAAGTTTTGTAAAGCTGAGGAGATCATCTTATCTGAGTAGTACACAGTAAATTTGAAAGTGTTAAATCAACACTTTAAGTGTTAAATTTAACACTGTCAGAGTGTACATATGGTCCCTACACAGAGTAAAAAGTATACTGATCAAAGTGTTACATTTCTAGTGTTGATTTAACACTGCACTACACTGGCCTTTGTTGATAAAATGTAATACTAGTGACACGCACTAGTGTTGATCTAGGGTGACTCATATTAGAGTAACTATATGTTTACTCTTATTCAGTGTTAATTTACTCTTCCCCCATGTAAATGTAAATTATATTTTGTAAAAGTTTATTTCACAATAAAGTTTATTTCACAATAAACACCAAAGCTGATTCAACATTCAAATATTTTTCTGACAACCTAACCATAAGTATCACCGCTGGCTTAAACTGTTATTAAGTGACAGTAGGGGACAATGTAGTCCAAAAAAATCCCTTGCTCCATATGACATGAGCAAATCAAAAGGTTTCTGGTACATGTAATTTACATGAAATACCTTGCATGGTGAACTTTGCTTCAAAACAACTTTAAATTCATGCAAATGATCATCAAAACGTAAGGTTTCAAGAGCTGACCCAACCAAAAAAACATTTTCCTCTTTCAGAACAATAGCCTTAATTTTGTAAAATACTGGCATTTCAATGACTACTTCACCACATATGACCAAATCAAGACGATATTCTGTACCATGGTGCTTTACCCATTTAACTGACAAAACATTTGTGTGCACTGAGACATTCAACTTGGCAGCAATCTCATGGCTTTCTTTCACATCATTGATCCTTGACATCTTTCCTGGACCTATCCTGGCTGAACGCTTCCCAATTATATACCATGTAATTTTGGTGTTTCTTGGCTAAGGTCATAGTGACATTCTTAAAACTCTTCAGTTGCTTTTTAAAGAAATTATGTTTTGCCTCGTAGCGTATACACCACGAAGGAAGAATGGGCCCTATATTCCTTATACAACGAGGATAATGTATCATGAAGTGGTGTTTCGGTAACACATTTCTATCAGGAAACAATTACATGAAAAGACTAATGTTTAGCAATTAAGTGCTTCAGATAGATAGTCATGCCCTCTGTTAGTTTAGGAGAAAATAACACAATATTTACAATTTGTAGTAGTAACAGAAGCAGCTGCCAGGATTGATCATCTTTTTGTACCAGATCACCAAATATCAATGGCAAATTATAGAGAAGACACCAAGACTGAATAGCATTTAGACCCAAATCATTGCTCCCATCATCCAATTTGAGTGCAGGTGGACGATTCCTACTCTCTGTGTAGCTATAGTTAAATGTATGAACTCTACCATACACATCTTTAGCAGTCACAAAGTTGGCTTGTATATATTGTAACACAAGTTACTTCAAATTGTGCAACTCCTTCTAAAATGTAATGTTTTATATCAGTAGAAAAATTGTCTGTAGTATTGAAGTACTGCAGAGAGTTTTATAAGCAAGCATGCTTCACACCGTACACATGAGGTAGTGTTGGGTTTGACTGAATAGTTTGACAATGGTCTAAGTGCATGTGTTTTGTTCGTAAAGTCACTCTTGGGTCATCCTCAGAGAACACAGTTTGAAAATCCACTTTCTCAGTGAGGCAAAAACGGCAACAATAACGAGCACTAAATGATTCCACAAAACCAAACAGGCAATGTATACCAAGATTATCTCCAGTTACTTGGACAATACTGCCATGTATACGTCCACTGAAGAAGGGAACTACAATACCCTCAGTCTCAAGCACTTTCAAATCGCTTACTATTGGCTCAAGAATGGAATCAAATCCATGTTTTTAGGTCCTGGGTATGGAAGAATGCAGATAAGTGAATATTTACCAAAATTGAATTAAACTTTGGGGTAACATTTCTCAAAATAAAGTATATACCTCCCAACTTGTGAATACCCTTTTTTGATCCCAATGGATTAGCGATCTCAAAGTCATCATAAAAGAGTTGAATTTGCAATGCATTTTTCTCTTTAGAAAAGAGAGGACGTCTCTTCATATATAGTCCATCTTCCAAATCAAAGTAAACTCCATCTTTAACAAAGCTCTTGAGCTCAGCAACCGTTGGAGTCTCCTTAACCTTCCCAATGTCTATGTTGTACACAGTTGACTGTATGAAGGTGTACATGTTGCGCAGCATTGAATATTGTAAGCAGTACCAAAAACAAAGTGAGTCTTGAAAAACTCATCGAAGGCACCCAAGAGCGCTCGTTGACTTGCAAGGCTCGCTTGTCCAGGATGATGAAGTAAGCATGGATGCTGCTCTTCCTGGTCCCGACTGCAAGAAGATATGGTTGGCGGCTCTGGGCCATCGCGTCAAGGTGCTCCTGGATACTGGTTCCTGCCTGAAGACGACAAAATAAACATTATCATTAGTTCATCATAACGGCTGCAGCACTGTCCAAGAATAAGAATGCCAATACAATCCTTTTGGAATATCACAAGATGCTGTTCAGCTTGGGATGCAGACATCTTGCCTGGTCTTTTGCAGCCTTGTGACGAAGGAGGAGTCAAATGGAGCAGGAGAAGGATGGAGGAAATGTCACCATCCCATCCTAAACAAAGAGATCTTGATTAAAATGGAAAATTCCATCAGTGACATTAACATTTCAGAGTTATTTGAAATATAAATGATAAATTATGATCATGCTTAGGGTCTTGCTTAGCATGATGATATTTTGCTTGAATGTAGTTGGCCACCTCTCCAAAAACTTGGCTCTCCAAACAGCATCACAAAATCCTGTTCAATCTGAAACAAATAAGACAAAAACATTCCACTTTAACCTCCAAAAGAGTTTGAATAAATCACCAGCCAACACATTCATTAAACTACTATTACTGGTTTAAACACAATTTAAACAACTTAAAACAGCTGTTCACATCAAGAAAGCGTGGAAATTCGGTTAGGATGGTGGAGCATTTACTCGGGTTGTGGGTCATCTTCTTCCTGTACTCAAAGGTCAATTTCATCTTCTGTTTGACTGTTTCTTCATCAGAAGAATTCTTCATAAGAGAAATGGCCTCTCGGCACTGGTCTTCACTCAGGGTAGCCAATGTGGATGGACTGGACTCCCTCTCAGCAGTTGGCCCTCTAGAGTATAGTTGAGTGGGCCGTTTCTCTGATGAAGCCAAATTCCTCTGAATGGTTTTGATTCTATACGAGACGTAACCTTCTCCACTATTAGGATCGTAATAGTGTTCCTTAAGAAAATGAACATGCTTACTAATCTTGAAAGAAAAAACAAATAACCAAGTCCCATTTACTATACCAGACGAATTAAACGCAGATGCCCTTCATCAGTTGTAATGTATACTTACATATCCATTTGCGGTGTAGGGATCCTTCAGGTATGGGAACAAGGAGACGATGCCTTGTGCAAATGTTTCTCTCACACTGAGGGGTGGTGATGTCCTGACAAGAATATAATGTTATGTTTAGGCAGCAATCAGAATCTCCACAAGTAGCATTGGTCCCCAGTAAGCTAAATATCAGGAGCCCATCCAGTTTGGTACAAGATAAATCTTCTACCAATAGCAGTGGATGGTCAGCGGTAGCCTATCCAATTATGTGACTGAGATACTCATACAGAAGTCATTTTTAACATTCAGTAGATATGGGAGCAAGTAATGCTCAACAATTGTCTTTCCTTTAAACTTACCCATGGGTCTCTGTCATCTCCGAAACAAGAATGTTGATCATCTTTCGTCTGGTGCAGTCAGTCAGGCTTTTAGTTTTGTAGTATTCCTTGATGACAACCTCTCCACCAGGCTTTTTCTTCCGTATGCTCTCTATTAGCTGTAAAAAAAAACAGCAGTGAAAAATCCATTTGATGCCCCTTGAATTGAAGAATGAATTACAAACGTACATTTTTTGCTTCGTCATCAGATATTTGACGCTTTCGTGAGGGGCTTCCATCCTCGCTCAAAATGATTGTATCAACTGACTCATGGTCTGAACCTCCCAGAGACAGGACTCATCAGGGAAGATTCTGAAATACACAAAGATGACAATACAGGCATGTCAAATGTATGGTTATATTGAAAGTGATGCCACTTGAAAACTAGCACATACCTTTAGCATCATTGTTCAGTGTGAGCTTGAAAACACCAAGATCTGGCCTTGTCACCACCTCCTCAAACACATCCCCATGAATTTCAGTTCCAGACCCATCATACAGCTTTGCCTCTGACAAGGATAAAGGTGTAGCTCTGAGGAACTAACAAGGTTAGCTAGGCAGCTGTATTCGTTCGTTCGCGCCGTTTTCGAAACGGCGTCAACACCATAACACCACAGCCACTGCTAGCTAGCCAACTTTACCAATTAGCAGTACTGTAGAAACTATATACATTACAACGGAACGATTTGACTAGTGTAATGTTAGCTAGCTACATAGTTGTCTTTGTATCAAGATAAAGGCGTAGTACAGAAACTATCGAGGTTAGCTAGCCAGCTACATTTTCTAACATAACATAGTCTACAACGCGCCCAATGCTAGCTAGCTAACCCTACCAGCTAGCTGTATCATTTTTAGTCAATAACATTTTTGCAACGTAAGCTTAACTTTCTGAACATTCGAGATGTGTAGTCCACTTGTGTAGCTAGCAGGACTGACTTTGTGTTAGCTAGCCAACGTTTAATTACTTCTACGTTATAAACTAGACACGGACACGAATGATCCATTGGTAGCTTGTTGTTACCAAGTATTGGTGCTAACCGTGTGTTATAGGATGCTAGCATGCTAGTTAGCTACGGCGTCATAGGACACGGTGCACTAGGTGGGTTTTCACGGAAGAATACTGTACCAAGTTATCTAGCGGAATAAACTAAGTTTGAGCCTATTCCTGGAAACATTGAACCACTGTAGTTTACATCAATTTAAATTTCTAGTGGTAGCTAGAAAAGTTATATTTTAGCGTTTTAGTGTTTCAGTGAATTGTTAGTGAGGGAGGCCCTGCTCTCTCGCTTCCCCAGTTGTTTAGTTAATTTTTCATGCCAATCTCCTTTGCATTAGTGTAGCCTCTCCTGTAGCCTATCAACTATGTGTCGGTCTATCCCTGTTGTCTCCTCTCTGCAAAGGCCATACAAACGCTTCACATCGCGTGGCCGCTGCCACTCTAACCTGGTGGTCCCAGCACGCATGACCCACGTGGAGTTCCAGGTCTCCGGCAGCCTCTGGAACTGCCGGTTTGCGGCCAACAAGGCAGAGTTCATCTCAGCCTATGCTACCCTCCAGTCCCTCGACTTCTTGGCGCTGACGGAAACATGGATTACCACAGAAAACACTGCTACTCCTACTGCTCTCTCCTCGTCTGACCACATATTCTCGCACACCCCGAGAGCATCTGGTCAGCGGGGTGGTGACACTGGAATCCTCATCTCTCCCAAGTGGACATTCTCTCTTTCTCCCCTGACTCATCTGTCTATCTCCTCCTTTGAATTCCATGCTGTCACAATCACTAGCCCATTCAAGCTTAACATCCTTACCATTTATCGCCCTCCAGGTTCCCTTGGAGAGTTCATCAATGAGCTTGACGCCTTGATAAGTTCCTTTCCTGAGGATGGCTCACCTCTCACAGTTCTGGGTGACTTTAACCTCCCTACGTCTACATTTGACTCATTACTCTCATCCTCCTTCTTTCCACTCCTCTCCTCTTTTCACCTCACCCTCTCACCGTCCCCCCCTACTCACAAGGCAGGCAATATGCTTGACCTCATCTTCACTAGATGCTGTTCTTCTACTAATCTCACTGCAACTCCCCTCCAAGTCTCCGATCACTACCTTGTATCCTTTTCCCTCTCGTTCTCCTCCAACACTACTCACTCTGCCCCTACTCAGATGGTATTGCGCCGTCGCAACCTTCACTCTCTCTCTCCTGCTACTCTCTCCTCTTCCATCCTATCATCTCTTCCCTCTGCTCAATCCTTCTCCAACCAATCTCCTGATTCTGCCTCCTCAACCCTCCTCTCCTCCCTTTCTGCATCCTTTGACTCTCTATGTCCCCTATCCTCCCGACCGGCTCGGTCCTCCCCTCCTGCTCCGTGGCCTGACGACTAATTGCGAGCTCACAGAACAGGGCTCCGGGCAGCTGAGTGGAAATGGAGGAAAACTAGCCTCCCTGGGACCTGGCATCTTTTCACTCCCTCCTCTCTACATTTTCCTCCTCTGTTTCTGCTGCTAAAGCCACTTTCTACCACTCTAACTTCAAAGCATCTGCCTCTAACACTAGGAAGCTCTTTGCCACCTTCTCCTCCATCCTGAATCCTCCTCCCCCCCCTCCTCCCTCTCTGCGGATGACTTCGTCAACCATTTTGAAAAGAAGGTCGACGACATCCGATCCTCGTTTGTTAGGTCAAACGACACCGCTGGTCCTGCTCACATTGCCCTACCCTATGCTTTGACCTCTTTCTCCCCTCTCTCTCCAGATGAAATCTTGCGTCTTGTGACGGCCGGCCGCCCAACAACCTGCCCGCTTGACCCTATCCCCTCCTCTCTTCTCCAGACCATTTCCGGAGACCTTCTCCCTTACCTCACCTCGCTCATCAACTCATCCTTGACCGCTGGCTACGTCCCTTCCATCTTCAAGAGAGCGAGAGTTGCACCCCTTCCCAAAAAACCTACACTCGATCCCTCCGATGTCAACAACTACAGACCAGTATCCCTTCTTTCTTTTCTCTCCAAAACTCTTGAACGTGCCGTCCTTGGCCAGCTCTCCTGCTATCTCTCTCAGAATGACCTTCTCGATCCAAATCAGTCAGGTTTCAAGGCTGGTCATTCAACTGAGACTGCTCTTCTCTGTGTCACGGAGGCTCTCCGCACTGCTAAAGCTAACTCTCTCATCCTTCTAGACCTATCTGCTGCCTTTGATACTGTGAACCATCAGACCCTCCTCTCCACCCTCTCCGAGTTGGGTATCTCCGGCGCGGCTCACTCTTGGATTGCGTCCTACCTGACAGGTCGCTCCTACCAGGTGGCGTGGCGAGAATCCGTCTCCGTACCACGTGCTCTCACCACTGGTGTCCCCCAGGGCTCAGTTCTAGGCCCTCTCCTATTCTCGCTATACACCAAGTCACTTGGCTCTGTCATATCCTCACATGGTCTCTCCTATCATTGCTACGCAGACGACACACAATTAAACTTCTCCTTTCCCCCTTCTGATAACCAGGTGGCGAATCGCATCTCTGCATGTCTGGCAGACATATCAGTGTGGATGACGGATCACCACCTCAAGCTGAACCTCGGCAAGACGGAGCTGCTCTTCCTCCCGGGGAAGGACTGCCCTTTCCATGATCTCGCCATCACGGTGGACAACTCCATTGTGTCCTCCACCCAGAGTGCTAAGAGCCTCGGCGTGACCCTGGACAACACCCTGTCGTTCTCCGCTAACATCAAGGCGGTGACCCCATCCTGTAGGTTCATGCTATACAACATTCGCAGAGTACGACCCTGCCTTACACAGGAAGCGGCGCAGGTCCTAATCCAGGCACTTGTCATCTCCCATCTGGATTACTGCAACTCCCTGTTGGCGGGGCTCCCTGCCTGTGCCATTAAACCCCTACAACTCATCCAGAACGCCGCAGCCCGTCTGGTGTTCAACCTTCCCAAGTTCTCTCACGTCACCCCGCTCCTCCGCACACTCCACTGGCTTCCAGTTGAAGCTCGCATCTGCTGCAAGACCATGGTGCTTGCCTACGGAGCTGTGAGGGGAACGGCACCTCCGTACCTTCAGGTTCTGATCAGGCCCTACACCAAAACAAGGGCACTGCGTTCATCCACCTCTGGCCTGTTGGCCCCCCTACCTCTGCGGAAGCACAGTTCCCGCTCAGCCCAGTCAAAACTGTTCACTGCTCTGGCACCCCAATGGTGGAACAAGCTCCCTCACGACGTCCAGGACAGCGGAGTCAATCACCACCTTCCGTAGACACCTGAAACCCCACCTCTTTAATTAATTAAGGAATACCTGGGATAGGATATAATAATCCTTCTAACCCCCCCCAAAAAAGATATAGATGTACTATTGTAAAGTGGTTGTTCCACTGGATATCTTAAGGTGAATGCACCAATTTGTAAGTCGCTCTGGATAAGAGCGTCTGCTAAATTATGTAAATGTAATGTAAACTAGTAAGTGGGATCTCAAATTTCAGGAAAGCTGTGACAAACATTAAAACAACAACCTACAATTAGAAGTGCAATCGTAATGGTAAGAGTAATCAGACTGACTGGTATGAAAATAATACATTTATTTCCAATCACAAATTAAAAGTTTACCTCCAATAAAAAGGTATTCAAGTGTCAGGTCAATGATCTTGACATATTTGTGTTCACCATTGAATTTCACCCTGATCAGTATGACTAGGTCTGAAAGCAGTTAATGGTACGAGATAAGGCCAACATGGATGAAAAAGCATTACATTTGTATTTCAATCATGACACATTATATAAGGATGACTACAAATATTTTCACCAATACTCCTGCAATGCTAATTTCAAAGTAAATTATGAAACTATTGGATCATGACCACAACTTGTCTGATATTACTTGAAGCAGGTCCCAAACTACAGCAAACAGACTATTCAAGTCACATTCACTGTCCTGAAATATTGACATCCTAATTAGTCCAGTAAAATAAACTCATAATTCCATCTAGTCACTATATTATCTAGTCATGTTCTGGGAGCAGTCTTACAAGCCCGCCAAAATCAACCGGTGATAAAGCGAGTGGGAAACGCAGTTAGCTAGACTAGCTAGCTGTCGATGCATTGGCCACAAAATGTATCTATAAGCATCACCCACAAGTCAAAAATGCAGTTATAATTTGGCTAAATAAACAACTCACCTTAATCAGATTAGTCCTCAATATATAGTAAGCTGGTGAAATAAAGAGAATAAACTAGCATGAGGCTAATAAAGCTTGGTACTGAAATGAGACACGTGCCCATGGAACCACCACGTGGAGCAGACTAACAGCACAGGACAGGGACGAGCTAGTTAGCTAGCATGCTAGCTATCTAGCAAAGACTTGCAAAAAGTGAAATGCAAGTAACTCTAACATTAGCTGCACACACACACAATCAAAAATGTTAGACTTATGTTACACTGCAGTCTGACAACCATGTATCAAGTATTTAAATTAAAATAGCTAAATAATATCAGTGAAATAATTGTTTAAAACTCACCTTTTGCGTGGAACAAATTAGGATTTTGTTGATCCAACAATGGTGTCGAGAAAAGAGGAAACTTGAACGCAGAAATTGAATTTATGGGCGGGGTTGTAATGCATGATTACTCTTACTGAGTAAAAGTCCACACTAATAGAGTAACATTTTACACCTTAGCAATTAACACCAGTTATCAGCACTGACGCTAGGGGTAATTTGGCACTGCCAGTTGCTAAAACAACTCTATGGGAGTCCATCACTTTTGACACAGTGAAGTTAACACTGGTGATTTGACTGTGTATTAAGTATGTGTTGTGCCTTTATCAGGGTGGATATTCCCCAAAATCACGTCTAGACAATAGCTTGATGATTATCTTTCTCTCAAACTCTGATATGTGTTCTACTTTATTTACTTTATCATGTGCATGCTGCTGCCTACTTAACCAACCAATTTTGTCGCCCACCCCGTGGTTGATAAAATTCCTAAACTAACCATAATTCAGTTTGACCTTTAAGTCCCTAATCTTTAAATACTCCTTCCTGCTAATTGAGTGTTCCTAATTTCATAAGTAAACAGAAATCCAAGTCATTGTAGCTGCCGTAGATTAGGCAGTCAATATCTGTCCAGTTGTGAAAAATAAACATTTAAATCTCTTGTCTAATCTCTCCAAGTTTACTGCCCCTTCTCGGAGGTACCTGACCTGCCATTTCAACATGTGCTCCATCATTGTGTCGAGCAGCCCTGTTTGTTTTTACGGCAATGGCGATGGATGGTGGATGCTGGTAGGTCATTACCAATGGGCAACAAGTTTCCCTGTCTGAATGTTTGAGAAGAAAAAGTTCCTTGGTCTTTCAGAGTGGAATTCCATCAGTCTCTAAACAAAATAAATAGCTTGTTTTAAGCTTTGCACAAGAACTACAATATTGGAATATAAAGTTTGCGCTGTGCCATTCCTTTTCTTTGAAACTCAAGGAACCCAGAGTGAACGGGGACAGCTGAAGAAACTCTTTTGGAACCCTTTTTTCTAAGAGTGTACTATTTATCAAGTCAAAGAGGAAGTCAAAGGCTTCTCTCCAAGATGGATTGTCCCTAGACGTTTCTATATCCTCTGATAGTATACTCCTTCTTCCTATCTTAATAAGAGAATCACCTCAAAACAACTATTTTCGAGCTTCTCTTTCTTCTCTCAATGTTGTCAGACAATAAGTGGAAGTCATACCTTCAGCTACCACAGGTATTATCCTGGATGGCCCACTGACTGGTCGTCGCAACCTCAAGGCGTCAAAAGGTAGGCCCATACATCGGTTCCCTCAACCAATCAAATAGAAGGGGTCGATTTTTCTGAAGATAAAAAATTGCCCAAACATGACTCAGAGGACACCTTTCTGAGATAAGGGTAATGGATTGGCCCTGTGAGCAGCCCATCTGTTTGCACAAGTGAAGGGGACCTGCGTCTTCTCTTGAGTATATGACAGCTCTACTTATGACCTCCTAGGCTCCATAATCAGGTCCTTGGCAGGGGGCTTTGATCTCCTTGGGGCTCCCTTGACTACTGCCTGTTGGGAAATGTGGATATATGGTCAAGGGGGCCTGGTTAAGAACAAACATGGGTGAAAAGGATAGAAGATAGACAGACAGACAAGCAGGGGTGACATGGGTTTAGTGGTGTGGAGCTTGCTGAGTGGTGGGGGTGGTAAGTGCACAGAGGTTAAAAGTGCACAGAGGTGAGGGTGCTTGGTCGAAGAAGCCAACACCCAAGGATATTTGACTTGTAAAAACAGCCAGCATGGGTGTGTGTGTGTGTGTGTGTGCATGTGTGCATGCATTCGTCTATTTGTCCGTCTGTGTTTGCTCAAGAGAGTCATGAAGAAATTAGTTAGGAAAAGTGTGAGCAGTTGATTGCAGGTGTGGCTGCAAAGCCATTCACTACCACTCAAAAATACAAAAGATGTTAAACTGATAAATGCTCCCCACAAATTAGCTTCTTATGTACATGGTTCAAAATTACAACTACTATATACTATGTGAGGTGCATGGGGACCAATAGAACAATTTGCTCTGCATCTTTTGTCAAATAAGTAGGATGAGCAAAGAGATATAACATTTTTGAAATTGTCTACAAGGGTAATATGGGTACCATCAAATGGTGAAATTGAACAAGCCAAAGAATTATGCAGTTACAATGTAATGTGTGGTGAATTATACCAAAGTATTGTTTTCATAACAATTCCGTCACTCAACAACCCCCCTTTTTGTGCACACAGACACACACAATATCCCCTATCTGTGTCTTTTGACACATGCAAATCAATCATTACCTTCATGGTCAACAGGCTTGATCATTGAAGTGCCGAGAGTTTAAACATGAAGAAAAACAAAGAGCGACATGAGGAATAGCCTCTTTGTCCACTTACATAATCAGTCATACTCCAAGTGCTCAACTCTGGCTCTTGAGGGCCAACCCTTGGAGTGCCCTTTTCAACTGCAACCATATACAATGTGATATGGGATTTACAGAGCTTCCCTCAGGCCCAGGCCATGTTGAGGGATACTTTTGGAGGTGCTTAATACTTTCCTGCTCATGTTATGCATAATGGGACATACAGGTCCAGAGATGGAGGGAGGTGTAGAAAAGCGCTACAACTAGCACAATCTCTCACTCCCTGAGACTCACTCACACACTAATAGCTCTTCTGTTGTTTATATCTGGATTTAAAAACCCATCCCACCCATCCCAAGTGTTCCGCAAAGCAAGTTTCCCAAACCAGAAGCAAATGTTTTGGTCTAAAGAAAACCGCCCAAATTAGGGGAATCAGTCAAAGCGTAATTTGGGCCTGTTAATGTTGGGTAACTGTGTACTAAGAAAAGGCTCTCCTTTTGGTTGGTTACATCCTGCGGTGAGTAATGGAATGTTTGGTGAGGAGAGTCCAGTCCCACTGAAATACGTATGCTCAGAGCGTTGACTTTGAACAAAATGCCTGACAATTACAGTGAGTTGATTGCAGTCAAGGATGCTGCCAAACAGGAATTTTCATTGTTAATAACCAAAAGAAAAACATTTATGTCTGATGCCTAAAACTATTTTGCTTGTAGCCACAGTGGCCCTTACCCATGCAGGGTATTTTATTATAATTAGCTGGAAAAACATAACATGACCAGAGTTATCAAAGTGGAACAGTTTGGTGAACCCATGCCATATTATTTCAATTAGCTAACCATCCTCAGTTTGGCTGGGAAAACAGGCGTTACTACTGTCGTGCTACATTTTAGAATGCTAAATTGATGCAAAATGATTTTTAGAGAACTATTACTCTGCAATGCTCGCTTCTAGATAACAAGCCAATGTAAATACGACATTTGAAATGTGAAACATTTCAAGATAAGGGTTATATATCACAGCGCGGGAGAAGGGGACTGGCAACAGCCTATCTATGCAATTGGATTGTTTAGACATTCAAACATTACATCTCAGACTGGATTGGAATGAAATGGAGCACTGTGGCCAAACCCATTTTTAAAACTGAGAAAGACTGAGAAAGAGCTGTCCATTAGCATGTAAACATTGGTTAACATTAATATTCTCAAATCAAATGTAAAAAATGTATTGGTCACATGCAGATGTTAATGCGAGTGTAGCAAAATGCTTGTGCTTCTAGTTGCGACAGTGCAGTAATATCTCACAAGTAATCTAACAATTTCACAACAACTACCTAATACACACAAATGTAAAGGGATGGAAAAAGAATATGTACATATAAATATATGGATGAGCGATGGCCGAGCGTGTCACAAGCGTCGTTGTAGGTAGTGGACCAAACTGCAGTGGGTATAGTGAACATCTTCTTTTATTGAAGGAAAACCAAAACACTTACACAAAATAAACGACGAAACAGTCCCGTAAGGTGCATAGACTAAACAGGAATCAACCAAACACAAAACACAAGAGAAAACTAACCCAACTAAATATGGCCTCCAATTAGAAGCAAAGACAACCAGCTGCCTCTAATTGGAGGTCCTACCAAAACCAACATAGACATAGAAAAACTAGATAGAAACATAGAGATAGAAAAACTAGAACATAACCCCAAAAAAACCAAAACACACAAACCAAACACCCCCTGCCACGCCCTGACCAAACTACAATAACAAACAACCCCTTTTACTGGTCAGGACGTGACAGAGCGGCATAGGCAAGATGCAATAGATGGTATAAAAATACATTATATACTGTACATATGAGATGAGTAATGTAAGAGATGTAAACATTATTAAAGTGGAATTTTTTTAATGTGACAAGCGATCCATTTTTAAAGTGGCTAATGATTTGAGTCTGTATGTAGGCAGCAGCCGCTCTGTGTTAATGATGGCTGTTTAATAGTCTGACGGCCTTGAGATAGAAGCTGTTTTTTTAGTCTCTCAGTCCCTCCTTTGATGCACCTGTACTGACCTCGTCCCCTGGATGGTAGCGGAGTGAACAGGCAGTGTTCCTGCTCCTCACACTTGCCCTGGTGGTGCATGTCACTAGTCTGGCGCCTCCAAAACCATCCCCACGCATCAGGCCTTCAGTGCGCAATCCCCGTCCAGAGCTTCCGGCGACAGTTGCTCAGGTGGTTGTTGTCATTGATGCGGTTGAGGGCAGTGCAGTTGTCGTACCAGGCGGTGATACAGCCTGACAGGATGCTCTCAATTGTGCATCTGTAAAAGTTTGTGGGTTTTAGGTGACAAGCCAAATTTCTTCAGCCTCCTGAGGTTGAAGAGGCGCTGTTGTGCCGTCTTCACCACACTGTCTGTGTGGGTGGACCACTTCAGTTTGTCCATGATGTGTATGCCGAGGAACTTGAAACTTTCCACCTTCTCCACTACTGTCCCATCGATGTGAATAGGGGGGTGCTTCCTCTGCTGTTTCCTGAAGGCCACGATGATCTCCTTTGTTTTGTTGACGTTGAGTGGGAGGTTGTTTTCCTGACACCACACTCCGAGTGCCCTCACCTCCTCCCTGTAGGCTGTCTTGTCGTTTTTTTATTTGAAATCAGTAGTCCCAAATGTATTCACTTCTCTATGCTCAGTCTATGTTGGCTATCATGGTTCTAACTAAAGCAATTGTATGTTTCTATTTTGACCGTAGGGCTCCATATATACTGTAAATGCCTAGGCCTAAATTTCACTACTCTATTACATTGCTGGTCACACAATGTTGGCTACCATGGGGGCTAGTGTCTTTATTGTGCTGGCGAGACCCCGTACTACCATCCATAAATCCTCTGGTATTAGGGAGTAAACATTATTTATATTCAGGGATACCTGGAGGTAATCAGACCTCTTTGAAATGAAAATGGATGGCCATCCCCCTGAGGAAAATATATTTTACCTGGCCCTCCCCGAGCGTTTAAAAAAAAACGTAACCCTCTATCACGTCTACTCCCGCTCCCCCTCTCCGGCGCTGAATGTCGCCGGTCTACTAACCACCGGTCCTGGCAACCCATCATTATGCAGACCTGGCAACCCTCATTCCATCACTACCCTGATTACTCCCCCTTTATCTAGCACTCCCTAGCATCACTCTTCAGGCAGTTTTGGTTATGTTTCCTTGTCAGACGTTTCTCTTGTCAGACGTTTGTATCTTTCCACGTTCATTATTATTAAACTCACTAACTGGACCTGATTCCTGACTCCCTGTGTCACGTCCTGACCAGTAAAAAGGGTTGTTTGTTATTCTAGTTTGGTCAGGGCGTGGCAGGGGGTGTTGGTTTAGTGTGTTTCGGGTTTTTTGGTTGATGTTCTATGTTTTCTATTTCTATGTGGGTTTTCTAGTTTTTCTATGTCTATGTTAGTTTTGTCAATGACCTCCAATCAGAGGCAGCTGTTTGTTGTTATCTCAGTGCGTGTTACTGTTCTGGCGCCTCCAAAGCCAGCCCCACGCACCAGGCCTTTAGTGCGCCTGCCCAGTCCAGTACGTCCTGTTCCTGCTCCAGCCCAGTTCGCCCTGTGCCAGCACTCCGCCCGTGCAGGGCTACAGTGACAATCCAGCCAGGACGGGTTGTGCAGGCTGTGCGCTCCAGACCTCCAGTGCGTATTCATGGCCCATTGTATCCAGTTCCTGCTCCTCGCACTAGCCCTGTGGTGCGTGTCACTAGTCTGGAGCCTCCAAAGCCAGCCCCACGCATCAGGCCTTCAGTGCGCAATCCCCGTCCAGAGCTTCCTGCGACAGTTCCCCGTCCAGAGCTTCCTGCGACAGTTCCCCGTCCAGAGCTTCCTGCGACAGTTCCCCGTCCAGAGCTTCCTGCGACAGTTCCCCGTCCAGAGATTCCGGCGACAGTTCCCCGTCCAGAGCTTCCTGCGACAGTGCCCCGTCCAGAGCTTCCAGCGACAGTGCCCCGTCCAGAGCTTCCGGAGACAGCGCCCCGTCTAGAGCTTCCGGCGACAGTGCCCCGTCCAGAGCTTCCAACGACGTCCTACAGTCCGGAGCCTGCAGAGACGGCCCACAGTCCGGAGCCTGCAGAGACGGCCCACAGTCCGGAGCCTGCAGAGACGGCCCACAGTCCGGAGCCTGCAGAGACGGCCCACAGTCCGGAGCCTGCAGAGACGGCCCACAGTCCGGAGCCTGCAGAGACGGCCCACAGTCCGGAGCCTGCAGAGACGGCCCACAGCCCGGAGACTGCAGAGACGGCCCACAGCCCGGAGACTACAGAGACGGCCCACAGCCCGGAGCCTGCAGAGACGGCCCACAGCCCGGAGCCTGCAGAGACGGCCCACAGCCCGGAGCCTGCAGAGACGCTCCTCAGCCCTGAGCCTCCAGAGACTCTCCTCAGCCCTGAGCCTCCAGCGACGCTCCTCAGCCCGAGGTCTCCAGCGACGCGCCACAGCCCGAGGTCTCCAGCGACGCGCCTCAGCCCGAGGTCTCCAGCGACGCGCCTCAGCCCGAGGTCTCCAGCGACGCGCCTCAGCCCGAGGTCTCCAGCGATGCGCCTCAGCCCGAGGTCTCCAGCGACGCGCCTCAGCCCGAGGTCTCCAGCGACGTGCCTCAGCCCGAGGTCTCCAGCGACGCGCCTCAGCCCGAGGTCTCCAGCGACGCGCCTCAGCCCGAGGTCTCCAGCAGTGGTCTACAGCCATGAGCCTTCAAGGGGGGTGGGAAGGTTAGAATGGGGACTAAAGCCGGAGCCTGACCCACCTCCGTAGTTGGAGGATTGGGGGGAGTGTAGCACGGGAGCCGTCGGTGACGGTGGCCACCCTCCCTTCCCTCCCTTTAAGTTTGGGGTTATTTTTGTGGGGTTTTTGTGTTTCGGTGCATCCGGGGTCTGCACCTTTTGGGGGGGGGGGGGGGTACTGTCACGTCCTGACCAGTAAAATGGGTTGTTTGTTATTATAGTTTGGTCAGGGCGTGGCAGGGGGTGTTTGTTTAGTGTCTTTCGGGGTTATTGGTTGATGTTTTCTATTTCTACATGGGTTTTCTAGTTTTTCTATGTCTATGTTAGTTTTGTCAATGACCTCCAATCAGAGGCAGCTGTTTGTTGTTATCTCTGATTGGAGTCCATATTTAGTTGTGTGTGTTTTCTCTTGTGTTTGTGGGTGGTTGTTTCCTTGTATAGTCTGAGCACCTTACAGGACTGTTTTCGTCGTTTGTTTTGTATGAGTATTTTTTCCCTTCTAATAAAAAGAAGATGAGCATTCTAACCGCTGCATATTGGTCCGATGATTTCTCCTCTTCAGACGACGAAGTTTATGACACCTTTTGTGTCGACGTTACACCCTCCCCCTCAAAAATCATCCTTAAAACAAAATAGCAGGGAATATTAAATCCCTTTTTAGTAGGCTATCAATGTTGAAGTTGTGATTTCTATAAAATCAACCCCTGGTTGAGAACCACTGCTGTATTCATTCCATATTCATGTTATTCGCTAGAGGGCGACATTTACCAATCTAAGTGTTAAGGGCCATTCACACCAAGGACGATAACTATAACGATAAATGATACATAACTATAAAACATTGGCGAGCATCCACACTAGAAGAAAGTTTATCATTCTACAGTAGCCTACACCTGTCAATGAACTGATCAAATTATCCTAATGCACGCTGTAGGCCTCATATTAAGGTGGTAACACAGACCATTCATCAGTGCTTCAGGGTATGTTGATTGTCCTAATAACAACTGCAAATAATATTTCAATCTAGGCTACATGTAGCCTAATGAAAAAAATCATATAGAAACTCGTATTTAAATTAAATGTAGAAATTCCACAAAAAACGCTGTTTGGCCTGCACATCTTTTATATCATGTCGTTGCTTGCCTCGTTGCTCAAGTGGTTTGCGAGTGATATCATTTTTCTAATGGATTTTAATTAATTTGGATATTTTTATTCACCGTGCTTATCACTGTCTGCCCGGTGCAGCCATTTAATAGGCTATATCAGTGAAACAATGTTATTAGCACTGGCCAGTGATGCACTCTCTCTCCGCAACTTTCCCCGACAGTTCATTTGATCTATTTTACATTCAGCAATTAGCAAGAGAAAGTCTGCTTCTCTCCACAAAAAAACCTACTAGGCCTAGTATAACAAATTCAAACAAATTAATCTCCTATAGCTTTTGTAGCCGATAGCTTTTCCTGGGATATAGTGTTGTTGTTTGTGTCGCACTGCTTTGCTTTATCTTGGCCAGGTCGCAGTTGTAAATGAGAACTTGTTCTCAACTAGCCTACCTGGTTAAGTAAAGGTGAAATAATAAAATAAATAAAAAGGAAGTTCAAGCTTGGTCACAAATGGGTCTTCCAAATAGACAATGACCCCAAGCATACCTCCAATGTTGTGGCAAAATGTCTTAAGGACAACATACTCAAGGTATTGGAGTGGTCATCATAAAGCCCTGACCTCAATCCTATAGAAAATTTGTTGGCAGAACTGAAAAGGCGTGTGCGAGCAAGGAGGCCTACAAACCTGACTCAGTTACACCAGCTCTGTCAGGAGGAATGGGCCAAAATTGACCCAACTTATTGTGGGAAGCTTGTGGAAGGCTACTCGAAACGTTTGACACAAGTTAAACAATTTAAAGGCAATGCTACCAAATACTAATTGAGGTTATTAAACTTCTGACCCGCTGGGAATGTGATGAAAGAAATAAAAGCTGAAATAAATCATTCTCTCTACTATTATTCTGACATTTCACATTCTTAAAATAAAGTGGTGATCCTAACTGACCTAAAACAGGCCATTTTTACTAGGATTAAATTCCAGGAATTGTGAAAAACGGAGTTAAAATGTATTTGGCTAAGGTGTATGTAAACTTCCGAATTAAACTCTATATATGATTTTGATTTAATGACAGGCAGGCAGCCTAGTATAAACATATCTCAAAAAAACGGAGGAGAACAACTCGTAGGCATACAGATGAACTGTTGTCCTGCCCATTTGGTAGCAACTCCTCCAACACTAGATTTAATCCATTCACATTTTTCTGCATTGGGGAACCCTTTTGGTCTCCAAAATGTAACTGTTTTCTAGACTTTCTTCAGCAGACAGAGACTGCATAGAAACCTTTAAATTATTGTGAAAACTTTTTTCATGAGCTGTGGACCTAATTGTGCGACGCCATGCTTGTTGTTGTAATAAGCAACAGAGTTGGTGCTTTCAAGACAACAGAAAAACATGGTCAAATCAAGCTCTAGAAAGATGCCAGAGTTTCCGACTTTGAATTCCGAGTTGGATGACCATTCAAAAAGATTTTCCCAGTCGGAGCTCTGAAGTCGAAAGTCGGACATTTCAAGTTCCCAGTTGTTTTGAATTGCAGCATTTATACCACGGTTCTTGTTGTGAGCTAGCTCCCTACGTCATCACCATAAGCGCTAGTCGTCAGATACTGTACATGCCCACATTCTGAATACAGCAAGTTCAAACAGCCAATGGAAAGGTAAAAGTGAAATGCCTACCCAGCCGGGCTCAGTGAAGAGAATAAGAGAGAGAGAGCAGGGTTGTACACCAAAGTTACATAGTCGAATTCAATAAGTAAATTCCAAAATGCTGAAAAATATTGACATTTAATCGATTACAAATTACATGACCCTCCCCTAGATTAAATAAAACAAATACTAAACCATCCCCCTGACTGAAATTGAAAAAGCATGACCCTCCCCCATTTTTCTCTGGGTAAAAATTGCATACATTACGACCGCTCCCTTCTTTGCCTGGGATACAAGCGGCTTGAGAACTAGTGAGGCATAGTCAAACACTGGGAAAGATGAATGAAGTGAATGCTTTGTGACATGTTTATTGAATGTTTAGGCCAGCGCCCAGTTACAGACCCTTTCATTTTGTCGTGCATGGAAATGTTTGAAGTAGTTTGTGTCTGATGGGGATTCATGCTTTGGCGACTCTGTGGTTATTTGATACCCACAGTGGGTTGGTGATGGTGGGATAACTAAAGGCCTCAGTAGTATGAATACATTATGTTACGCTGTGATACAGTTTGTTATGGCCAACTTGCATTTGGAAAGTTGATATTGAATTCTATAGGTTAGGTTACCACTGAGGCTCAGATCGAGGATCAGCTCCTTCTCCCCCAAACCTAATCTAAATCCAATGGGAGGGAAAACTCAAAACTGAGCTTGCATTGACAGGCAACTTCATCCTACTCCATTATATACATTGCTTATACCTTAAGTGATCCAAAGCTCTGTACCACGGTAGTGTTTGATAGGGCATGCAACAGAAAAAGTTTTAGAACAGAAAACAAAAATAATTGTTTCTTATTGGTCCAAGTAGTCCCTACTTGTTATCAGTCCATTTCCTTCTGTTAGGTGCCTAATGAACACAACCCAGTAGTGCCTAACACTACTCCACTATCTGTGAACTGAGGTGTGGGAGCATGTTCTCTACCTCCCTTCGGAAAAAGGGCTTAGTTCAGAGGTCAGCGTGAGTGTCCGAGTCATTCTCCACCATCAATAACAAAAGCAGTCTCCCTGTCAGAAGAAGAGGGCTAAAGGACAAGGGCTGGTGCCATTAAACAACTGTAAACAGACTTTAATGGCGGAGACAGAGTGGGCCCGCTATGCCTTTGGCTCCCAGCAGAAGCAGCCGGGAGGCTGGCTTCTATCACACCGACATGCCGAGAGCTTTTAAGTAAGCTGTAAAATAATAAATATCCCAAAGTGGCCGGCGCGGAGCACAGAATGAGGCAATATTGATTTCAAAACAAATACTCAAACGTCGGAGGCATTATTGGTAATTGCTTCATATCAAATGTTGACTAGAGGCCAGGGCTGTCAGCAGAGCAGCCCGAAATCCTTCGAGCCATTTGGAGCTATTTTTGAGCCTGTCGTCTCAATCCCAACAGCCGCGTTTCCACCACCCACACTTAAGAGGATAGTGGTCCCTCCCTAGTCTGCCAAAATCCTCTGTCATGAGAGTCAGAAGAAGAAGAAACTCAATTAGGAGTTAGAACTTCACAACCGTGCCAGCTGTCCGGTTCAGCCAGCTTTGAAAAATAGCTCACGTAACACAAAACGTTGATGTGTTTTCCTCAATTGAATGAGCAGTAGACTATTCCCACAGAAATAATCCTGGAGGGAGGATTGGAGGAATAGACATGCTCACTGAGATCGGAAAGGTTGTCATTTTATTTGTCATATTTCATTTGCGTCTTTCTCCTCGTCAAGAAACATATACAAAACAACAAGGAAATGTATCTACTTCTCAGCGTCTTATTAGTCCCATAATAATAGCTTTATTTGTCTATCTTCTTTTTTCAATTGAGTTTTATACATTTTTTGTCCAACCATCTGGTGTATAATATTCAAATTGCCTCCAAATTACGTAATAATAATGATAGATAATTTCATGTCTTGCAATAAGGAGATGGCCTTTTCGGGAGCCATTCAAGGCACTCCCAATTTAAGCAATAAACATAAAACGGTAAAGAAATACCGTTTTACAAACAAACTCATCTTACATCAATATAGCAGAACATACAGGTTAGCTTAATAAGGATTAAAAAAATAAGTCTTGACAGTTTCCCTTAGATCTATTACCATTACCACAACCAATTACACATGATTTAACATTCAACTGATGGATAAATGGCAAAGGTCAAATCTGTTTCCTCAGACCTCTGTTCCCAGGGTAACAGGGGTCAAAAAGGTCAAGGGTTTTGCTGTGTCGTACACCTTATGACAGAGGATATCCTACAATTATATTATTAGGCCCTAAACAGTTCTTGAGTTGTTATAATTCTTTTACTCTGGGCCTGGTACTCAACCCTGAGGTACCCCACCAACCTCCATCATCGCAGTGATCGATACAATCCCCCACAATACAATACAGGGCATCATTTCAGATTACAGAGAAAAGAAACACTAGCAAGTACTGTAAGTACTTTCAGGCCCTGGTGAGCAAATGATGTTGACGGTATCTCATAACTGTTCAATAAATAACACACAAGTTACTGCACCAATTAGTCACAAATTAAGACAAATTGACCTCATGTACTCTCATTTTAATACACCACTAGGGCCCTCTAGGGTCTAACATGCTGACCACGTTATAAAATAAATTTACACATACATGTTATTTAATAATATCATCCAAACTGCTCGTACTTGTCAACGAGCGTCTGCGTAGCCAGGCGCTAAAATAGAACTCGGTTCTATTTTTGATGCTTGATGTGCTGCAAGTCCCACCTCTCCCATCTCCTCTTTGGTTTTTAGGAGCATATACCCACGTGGGTCGGTGGTGGTAATGTCACATAAAGTCCATATAAGAAGAAGAAGACTGATAAAGGAGAGATTATTAGAAACAAACTAAGTTTCCCCTTATATCTGTGGATTAATCGTCGGAGTGGAGATCACATGATTTTGAGTGACTCAAAATGGGTCTAAATTCTACAAAGATCCAGGAAAGATAGGACCTTATGCATTTCAGGTAAAATAACAACCCATTGTTTATATACCAGGACAAAATTAGCTAGCAACAGCAAGCTAGCTAGCTAAATGTCCATGAATGTTTCATGTGTTTTGACCTGTCCCCTAATTATAATAACTGGTTCAGAGTTTGTTTTGAAATTTCAACCTCTGTGTCCTGATGGTCTGGTGTGGATGGACAAAATCAACATGCGCGCAATATTGGACACTTAGCATGTAAGGAAGTGACTGCAATGGCCTGAAAGTGTCAAAAACCCAAGTCAAACAGTGACAAAGGTGATTTCAATTTGACAGACCTATCTATTTCTAGCATGTCCAGTTCTGCTGTGTTTACTCTTCCCCCAACCTCTCATATCACAGATTGAACATTTATATTCTCCTTCTGGTAAACTGATGTGTCACACCCTAATCTGTTTCACCTATCTTTTTGATTGTCTCCATCCACCTCCAGGTGTCACCCATCTTCCTCATTATCCCCTGTGTATTTATACCTGTGTTCTCTGTTTGTCTGTTGCCAGTTCGTCTTGTTTGTGAAGTCAACCAGGGTTTTTGTATCAGATCCTGCTTTTCCCCAGTCTCTCTTTTCTCGTCCTCCTGGTTTTGACCCTTGCCTGTCCTGACCCTGAGCCCGTCCACCTGACCACGCTGCCTGACCCTGACCCTGCCAGCCATCCTGCTCCTTTGCCCCTGTTGCTGTAATAAACATTGCTACTTCGACACGGTCTGCATCTGGGTCTTACCTTGATTCCTGATAGTATGAACTGGCCATGACTGATCCAGCAGACCCGGGCCAGCTGCGCAACGCCATCTCCTCCCAAGGAGCCATCATCGGGAGGCACGAGGAACTGCTTTGTGGCTGTATGGAGGGGTTCAAAACGTTGGTTGAACGCCATGACCGGGCATTGGACAGTTTGATGGAGCAATTCCGCGGCTTGTATGGAAGGCAGCCTACCACGGTGGTAACCCCACAGCCTCTCAGTAACCCAGCTGCTAGCAGAGCCATCTCATCGGCCACTCCACCTTCATTTACGCCTCCCCCCAAGCCCCACCCGGAACGCTTCAATGGAGAGTCGAGCACCTGTCTGACGTTTCTAGCTCAGTGTGCGCTTATTTTCGAGGTTCAGGCCTCCTCCTTCACCTCGGATCGCTCCAAAATAGACTATCTCATCACGCTGATGTCTGGGAGGGCTCTCACCTGGGCTACTGCTGTATGGGAACAGCAGCTGGCCATATGCATTAGTCTGGAGGGGTTCGTGGGAGAGGTTAAGAAGGGTTTTTACGCCCCGTTCTCCGGGGATGAAGCTGCCTGGAAGCTAATCCAACTTCAGCAGGACTCCTGCAGTGTGACTGACTATGCAGTGGGTTTCCGCACTTTGGCAGAGGAGAGTGCTTGGAACCAGGAAACACTGTTCGATATGTTCCTGCACAGCATCTCGGAGGAGGTCAAGGACGAGCTTGCTGCTCGAGAGTTACCTACGAATCTCGATTCCCTAATCACTTTGACCATCCGAATCAATGGGCGACTAAGGAAACGATGGAGGGAGAGGAAATTCGACTTCGCTTGCACGTCCAGGGATTCCACCTTGCCTCCGAGTCATCCCGGAAGTCCCCGACGATCCCATTGCCGAGAGAACCTGAGGCTTCCCAACCTTCCCCGAGAGTCGCCGAAGATGGCTGAGTCACCGCTTCCCGAGCCTGTGCAACTAGGTAGAGCTGGGCTATCGCCAGAGGAATGGCAATACAGGATCTACACGAAGACTTGTCTGTATTGCGGGACTCTTGGTCATTTTGTGTCCTCTTATCCTTTAAAGAGATCAGGAGCGAGTACTGTGGTGGGCCATATGGAGAACTTTCCTGCTTCCCTTGCTCGCACCCCTGTTCATGCCATTCTGCTGTGGGGAGGCCAGTTTAAATCTCCCCGGGTCCTCATTGACTCTGGGGCCGATGAGAGTTTTTTGGACTCTACCCTGGTTTCCGTACTGAACATACCCACTCAGCCCCTGTCCACTCCTATGGATGTTAGAGTGCTGGACGGGCGCTCTATAGGCCGGGTCACTCATATTCCCACTCCCATCAACCTACCTGTGTCAGGGAATCACAGCGAGACTATTCAATTCCTGCTTATCAAGTCTCCTCAGATTCCCGTGGTATTGGGATTCTCCTGGCTCCAGCAACACAATCCCCTCATCAACTGGTCTACTGGTGCCATCATGGACTGGAGTCCGTTCTGCCACGCCCAGTGTCTGAAGTCAGCACAACCTGTCCCAGGACGTCTTCCTGGGGACTTGGAAGGTGCCCCGGACTTCTCCACCATCCCCGCGGAGTACCAGGACCTTTGGGAGGTGTTTAACAAGGCCCGGGCCACTTCGCTTCTGCCGCACCGACCTTATGACTGCGGGATTGACCTTCTCCCTAGCACCACTCCGCCCCGGGGAGGACTGTACATGTTGTCGGGACCGGAGACCAAGGCTATGGACACCTACATTGGTGACTCCCTAGCTGCAGGATTTATACGTCCTTCGTCCTCTCCCGCCAGTGCCCGTACATCGACTACCGGGGACTCATTGACATAACGGTGAGGAACCGCTACCCGTTACCACTCATCTCCTAGTCCTTCGAGCCGCTCCAGTGGGCCACCGTGTTTTCCAAGCTGGATCTACGGAATGCCTACCACCTGGTGTGGATACGGGAGGGGGATGAGGGGAAGACTGCCTTCAACACGGCCAGCGGCCACCACAAGTATTTGGTCATGCCATTTGGCCTCACCCTGCTGTGTTCCAGGTTCTGGTAAATTATGTTCTCCACAACATGTTGAACCGGTTCGTCTCCCCTCAAGAACATGTGCTCCACGTCCGTCATGTTCTTCAACGCTTCCTGGAGAACCAGCTGTTTGTTACATATTTAATGTTTTTCTTGTGATTTTGCTATTTGCGGACTCCTGTATACTTTGTTGACTACAAACTGTCTTTACCCAACCGTGGGACAGACTGTTTGTTCCCACACTCGGGACTCTGACTCTCTGTTGGTTACACTGACTTTTGTCCTCCCATCGCATTCTAACCACCTCTCGCCAGCTTTGTATTAATGTTACCTAATGAAATTGCTGTACAATATGATCTTGTTGCCATCTGATGCACATTCAGATGTCCTAAATCAGCACTGCAGAGCTCTCCCTGTCCTATGCCGTGCCTTGATTGTATTACTGTTGATGATATCTGAAAATGTGCATGTACACCCTGGCCCCAGTTCTGACTTGTGCTCTGATATCTGCTCTCGTAAAAGCCTGGGTTTTCTGCAAGTTAACACTAAAAGCTTATTGTCTAAAATGGATCAATTGTCATTACCGGAGATAAATAACGAAGTGTGCACCCTCACCGACGCGCACCACAACACTACAGCCAAAATGGGAGCCACTTAGAAAAACAAAGAATACTAGCTAATTTTTCAAAAAACGAGCCTGAAACTCTTTCTAAAGACTGTTGACATCTACTGGAAGCCATAGGAACTGCAATCTGGGAGGTATTCCTTTGATATACCTATAGACAGCCATTATAATGAGTGGTGAGTTAAAAAAATAATAATCCCGGATGGATTCTCCTCGGGTTTTTGCCTGCTATATCAGTTCTGTTATACTCACAGACATTATGTTAACAGTGTTGGAAACTTCAGAGTGTTTTCTATCCAATACTATCAATTATATGATTATCTTAGCTTCTGGGCCTGGGTAACAGGCAGTTTACTTTGGGCACGTCAGTCATCCGAAATACCGAATCCTGCCACCAGCCCACAAAAAGTTAAATGCTCTACAACAAAGCTTCCTTGGTGTCCAACAAGCTTTCTCTACCCTTAACCTTGTTTTGAACACCTCCAAAACAAAGGTCATGTGGTTTGGTCAGAAGAATGCCCCTCTTCCCACAGGTGTTATTTCTACCTGAGGGTTTAGAGCTTGAGGTAGTCACCTCATACAAGTACTTGGGAGTATGGCTAGACGGTGCACTGTCCTCTCAGCATATATCAAAGCTGCAGGCTACAGTTAAATCTAGACTTGGTTTCCTCTATCGTAGTCGCTCCTCTTCCACCCCAGCTGCCAAACTAACCCTGATTCAGAAGACCATCCTACCCATGCTAGATTACGGAGACATAATTTATAGTTTGGCAGGTAAAGGTGCTCTCGAGCGGCTAGATGTGCTTTACCATTCGGCCTCTGCAAACTGGTCATCTCTGTATACCCGTTGCAAGACCCACTGGTTGATGCTTATTTATAAAACCCTCTTAGGCCTCACTCACCCTAACTGAGATATCTACTGCAGCCCTCATCCTCCACATACAACACCCATTCTGCCAGTCATATTCTGTTAAATGTCCCCAAAGCACACACATCCCTGGGTCGCTCGTCTTTTCAGTTCGCTGCAGCTAGCAACTGGAACGAGCTGCAACAAACACTCAAACTGGACAGTTTTACTTTATTCAAAGACTCAGTCATGGACACTCTTACTGACAGTTGTGGCTGCCTTGTGTGATGTATTGTTGTCTCTACCTTCTTAACCTTTGTGCTGTTGACTGTGCCCAATAATATTTGTACCATGTTTTGTGCTTCTACCTTGTTGTGTTGCTACCATGTTGTTGTTATGTTGTGTTGCTACCATGCTGTGTTGTTATTTGTTGCTGCCTTGCTATGTTGTTGTCTTAGGTCTCTCTTTATGTAGTGCTGTGTTGTCTCTCTTGTTGTGATATGTGTTTTGTCCTATATTTATATATATATTTTTAATCCCAGGCCCCCGTCCCCGCAGGAGGCCTTTTGCCTTTTGGTAGGAAGTCATTGTAAATAAGAATTTGATCTTAACTGACTTGCCTAGTTAGAAAGGTTAAATCAAAATAAATAAAATGTTTTGTAGCATGCTAAATTTGTGAAAAATATACATTTTGTGCCACAAAATACATCATGTTACAAATGGCACCCCATAAAGCCACATTGCATATTCATGTTGCATGTGTTGGGTTACGTTTTGCTGTGTTATGTTTTGAGGCATGGGGGACATTCCTAGTTCCTTGTGGCAGGACTTTGGTCCTCAATTACAACCAGCTGGCCACTCCTGTTTGATAGCACAGCGGCTATCTTCCACGGGATCTGCCACTTATTTATTTATTTATATGGAGTAATTCCACAGGAGAGCCTTTCGGAGACGTCACTTTGGATTTTCTCTCGATTCGAACTAGAGGAAAAATGGGATGCTTTTACTCGGTTGTTCTAGCTTCTGACAGACAGACTTGGAAGCAATTGTTGACAAGTTAAAAAATGTATGGAGGAAAAGGAGAGTGACATGATTTAAGTTGCTAACACTATACATTACTATGCTGTAGCAATTACAGTGTTAGTGCACAGGTAAGTTTTGTTCGGGCTGCACAGAACACGCATAGGGACATGACTGGACTGGGTCAAGAGATGTGTTGAGAGTAGCAGAAGCTGTATTGTTTTTGCTGTTGCCAATGCCATTCTTTTTTCACTGCAAACCAACATCCATGTTCACTCAGTTGATGTACCAGAAATCACATGAGGCTGTTTGTTCATGACAACATTATGCAGTCATCGTGACAGAACATTCAAATAAATTGTAACCGATTCACTGGTGGAGTTACATATCAGCAAGTTCCAAATTCACGATGTGTGATAGTGTATATTTTTCATGTTGTGCAACACATTTACTAAGGCATGCCATATACTTCCTGTCACGACTTCCGCCGAAGTCGGTCCCTCTCCTAGTTCGGGCGGCGTTCGGCGGTCAACGTCACAGGCTTTCTAGCCATCGCCGATCCACCTTTCATTTTCCATTGGTTTTGTCTTGTCTTCCCTCACACCTGGTTTCAATCCCATCAATTACATGTTGTGTTTTTAACCCTCTGTTCCCCACATGTCCTTGTCCGGTATTGTTGATTGTAAGAGTTTGTGCACGTTATGTCTGGCGTGCGAAGGGTTTCGTCCCATTGCATTTATGTATTGTTTTTGTTCACGGTGATTTTTATTATTAAACTGCACCGTTGTAACGCAGTCTTTGCTCTCCTGCGCCTGACTTCTCTGCCGCCAGTACGCACACATTTCACTTCCCTTATTGAAATTCATGGTTCTTCATATTTTTCGAAGAATGATTCCATAATTGAGTAAAATATAATGGGGGGGTCACATTCTTGAGCCTAGCAGACATTGCTAGCAGACATTGTGATGAAAGGGAAAACTATAATACATGCAACTGTTTTCTTTTACTCCGAAAACCCCTTGTAATTAGGTTCCAACGAATCAAGCTTGTTTACATGGTTCATTGCAGTGTGAACTTCCAGTGACATAAAACAGTGTTTCAGGAACTTGACAAGGTGAGTGTGCGGGGCGCATTGGCGGGTTCATTAAACTGAATAAACATGCTTTGGTATAGTAGGAAATATTCTTATTGGCTCTCATCAACAATGGGGTTATGGGGGTTGCATTTTGAGAACACTGTTTGTAGTAACAGGTTATCTACTGAATAATATTTTTTTTTATCATGAAATGCTAAACCACCTGTTTCTACTTACTTTGCAAACAGGCTCTGCTCACCATCAATCCCAAAGGTGGTTTAGATAATGTTTATGACTCTTATGTCGCTGTTTTGACGTACAGTAAACACATTTTATTGCCAGTTTTAGTGCAATAACATTTGAGAGGAATGATAAATGCTTAGGTACTAACGAAGCACTTTAAGTGGGATCTAATGATGACCTTTACACTATGAAAACGAAACCTGTTTGATTATTTCGTGATTGATTAATCAAGGTTGAGCAATGAGAGGTGAAATATATTTGATCTGAATGACTGGAATGTTTTGAACTCTGATTTCTCATGTACAACCAAGCTGTTTATTTCATTTTATCTAGCTAGCGCCCACTCAATCTGCTCACAAGTAATGTACACTATATATACAAAAGTATGGGGACACCCCTTCAAATGAGTGGATTCGGCTATTTCAGCCACAGCCGTTGCTGACAGGTAGATAAAATTGAGCCACAGCAATTCATTCTCCATAGACAAACATTGGCAGTAGAATGGCCCATACTGAAGGGCTTAGTGACTTTCAACCTGACACCGTCATAGGATGCCACCTTTCCAACAAGTCGGTTGATCAAATTTCTGCCCTTCTAGAGCTGCCCCGGTCAACTATAAGTGCTGTTATTGTGACGTGGAAACGTCAAGGAGCAACAACGGCTCAGTCGCAAAGTGGTAGGGTCACAGAACGGGACCGCCGAGTACTTAAGCACGTAGCATGTAAATATCATCTGTCCTTGGTTGCAACAGTCAAAACCGATTTCCAAACTGCCTCTGGAAGCAACGTCAGCACATGAAATGGCTTTCCATGGCCGAGCAGCCGAACACAACCCTAAGATCACCATGCGCAATGCCAAGCGTCAGCTGGAGTGGTGTAAAGTTTGGTGGAGGAGGAATAATGTTCAGGGGCTGTTTTTCATGGTTCGGGCTAGGCCCCTTTGTTCCAGTGAAGGGAAATCTTAATGCTATAGCATAGAATGACATTCTAGACAATTCTGTGCTTCTAACTTTGTGGCAACAATTTGGGGAAGGCCCTTTCCTGTTTCAGTATGACAATCCCCCTGTGCACAAAGCGAGGTCCATACAAAAATGATTTGTCGAGATTGGTGTGGAAGAACTTGACTGGCCTGCACAGAGCCCTGACCTCAACCACATCAAACACCTTTGGGATGAATTGGAACGCCAACTGCGAGCCAGGCCTAATCGCCCAACATCCGTGCCCGACTTCACTAATGCTCTTGTTGAGACCCATTTGGGGATGCTGAGCGATTTAGTGCTTTTTGAGGTCAGCTCGTTTTCGTTCTATGATTTTTTTTTTTATCACGGTTTTCAATTACAGTTTAGATTTTTTTTTTAATGCACTATGCATTATATGGGTTGAATGCTGTAACAACACAGACTAAAAAATTTATAAAAGTCCCATCATGGCAGTGTCTGCCCATCACTTATTAACATTACTTTCCTTTAATAAAACATTTCAGTTGTGTAAATTACCTTTGTTTTATTTGATTTCTTTATTATTTCATTCCAAGTCATCTCATCTCTATAGAGCTGCTGCCTATGCTGTCTGACGAAATCACTATTTTTAGTAGTTCTTCAGAGTAAACAAGGCATACTTTTTTGACTGCTGAATACCAACTATCAATAATTTCCATAATGTATTTTCAGGTAGAGATACCTCATGAAGCAACTGCTCTCTATCCCTCTCGATTGGCATTCTTCTGTCACTTTAACATAGCAGGCGTAAAAGAAACACAGACCGGACAAGTAGGCGCGCAATCGATTATGGTCATTGTAGTTAATTACCATATTTTTTGCGCAAACTATATATAATATTGGTCTCCTTACTACATCGCACAGTTTGAGCTTGATCTCTAGAGAAACTGCGCAGTGTGCTATTGAGCTCACAGAAAAAAACGAACAAAATGGAATGAAATTAATTTAACCAACATTGGTCAACTTCAGTTAATTGCTACGCCATTATAGTACACCTCCTTTTATTTATTCTGTTTGAATCCCCATAAGTTCTCCTGTCCTTTACGACAATAGAAACACAAAGGAGAACAGTTTGTGAACCTGTTTATAGTCTCTGTCTGTTTAATCTCTGACTGTGGCCTCTGACCAAGTCGGGTATTGCTATCCCTTGGGAACCATAAATTGAGCCCCTGGATCTGGATCTGCAGGGAAGTTTGGCCAACAGAGATGTAAAACAATCCGTACCCTAAATCACAATAGCCCCAGTAAATTCCCTGGAGTGAGGCTTCTGGGTTGTGCGGCAGGAAGCAACTGCTTATTTGGCCCTCTAATTAGCCACCCCACATGGGAAACGAGCTGGTGAAGTTACAGGCAGAGATTGAGAGAGAAATCACAAGGAGTCTCTTTTGACAATGTTGATGACAAATTAGCCACAGCTAAACCAAGATCTCTGTATGTGCCACTCAAGCCATTGTAAATGCCACAAACAGGGGAGCAATTTGGATTCTCTTGTGTGTGCAATGAGACAGATCAGTTTAGTAGGCCTAGATTGAGGATGAGGAAAGCAATTTCAGTCCAAATCTTGATCTACAGTATGTGTGTACTGTATACAGAGTGCTCCTCAACCACATTCAAAGAAGATTGCGCAGAAGTGTATAGCACATAAGATGTCAAGATAATCAGAATAAATCAACTGTTTTCTAATTACAAAGCACCATGTCAGATAAAAGAAGAAAATGCCTAGGGATCGCTTTATTTGGATAGTCCCATATAGATGATCTACAGATGGTCATACTATCAACAAACTGTTGATAAGCAACTGCTTGCTAAGGTTATGATTAGGGCTAGGTTTAGAATAAGGGTTAGGGCTAGGGTAAGGGTTTTCTTAGGGTTAGGATAAGTGTTGACAGTTATTGAACATCTACTGAACATCTACAAACCATCTACTTGGCACTATCCAAATAAAGTGTTACCAAAAACACATTTTATAAGTTTAACTTTACAGTGGCATTCATGTTGCATGATCACAATCCTCTGTGTAAAATGGTCCTCTAGCCTGCACTGTTTGATGGTGGTGTATTGTCCCTGGCAGGTCATCCCTGCGTCATTGAAGACTGAGGTTTCTGACCAAACTCGAATCAAAGAGCCAAGGAGCTGCAGCTGGTTTTCCAAGGTGGTTTTTGTTTAGGTTTTTTGGCCTTTCTGACTCCGCTACTGTTGATTGTTGGCAACATAATTTATTTCAAAGCGTCTGAACTATCAGGCCGGTTTGAGAACAAAGCACTTTGTGGACAATGGCACTTTCACAGTATCCATATTAGGACAGCCTCAAAGTCAATGACATCAACTCCTGTGTGACTGACATGTCAGAGTGGTATTGACAAACTCCTTGGGACTCTGAGGCTGTCCTAATATGGACACCATACAGTTTGATGTTATTTAGTGGTGGCTTATGCAAAGCAAGATGGGACACACAAGATCTGTTTATTTGCTGGGGAAAAGATGGCTTTGGAGTTTCAAGCTGTGTTTGGAGCACATTTCAAAACAGCACACAGATCTGAAAAGATCACATTTGCTTACGCTCCCAGTTTGGAAGAACTGACATTTCTTTTATGTTTTTTTTCTCTCTCCAGATTGAATGCAGAGCTACTCCTCATTTTGGTTTTATTTTCACTGTTCATCTGCACGTTTGATTAATTCATTACATGTCTGGATGAGCTTACATACACTGACATGCTATGCTTGTAGTGGTCACTGCCACTAGGAATTTGCTGGCTATTGAATGAAAACTAAATTATTTCCTTTATTTTCTGATTTAACTTATAGTATGTACTTGTCATCGTTATTAGTTATATAAATAAACAGATTCCTGAAAGTGCCTCTGCCAGCACTCCAGAGTTGTCTTCTGCACGTTTCCATCATGGAGGTCCCTGTTTTTCTCAGAACATCACCAACACACCACTACCTCCACACCACGCTGAAACATCTCTATCCTCAGCTAGTCTGCAGATAAGCCGATTAGAAGTTCCTTCCACAGAAGCTGTTTTTGAAGTTCCAGAGCTATCGGACCAGAGAACTAGGAGGGATTTTTCTTGTCTGGGATTCAGCCACCAAAGCAGTCTTTTTCCTAAACAGGCCTTTCAACGCTGTAAGGATTTACATGAGGGCGCATATCATGATTTAGGAAACGGGGGAGCTCATGCAATGCTCTCCTGTGCTTTACTGCCAGGATGCAAAGAGAAACACCTCCTTAATATTTAAATTTTAGTCATTTAGCAGACACTCTTATCCAGAGCAACTTACAGTAGTGAATGCATACATTTTTCATACATTTCATTTCATGCGTTTTTTTTTGTACTGGCCCCCCGTGGGAATCAAACCCACAACTCTGGCGTTGCACACACCATGCTGGCATTGCAAACACCATGCTCTACCAACTGAGCCACAGGGAGGCCAGTTTACTTTCTCCTCCATCCTTTAAATGGTGTGGGGGTGCAGTTGGGGGATAGGAGAGTATGTGTGAAAATACCCATCCCCCCATTGCGCATAAATCTTCCACATAAATTCAGATCCGAGAGAGGATACTCACGAGTGTGAGAGGATCCCTCTCAGGAATGTCTGCAACAATAACAAATGAAGTACTGTTGGCTACTCCAAGAGGTTAGAGCAGGGAAAGCTTCATATCCTCTGGCTGGAGCAGATGTTCCTTTCTTTCATGTTTACCATCAAAAGAATAAACAAATGAGCAAACTCTTAAATGCTATACTAGTATTCAAACTGTATACTTGCCCACTGATTGGTAACAGAGGTAGTTTAATGAACCACACGTGTGACGAGTAACCCTGCCTGGAATCTAAACACTTAGCTCCCTGAGCTAATGCTTAAGCATTAGCTCAACAGGTTAACACAGTCGTGTAGTGCCAACCCAGACTCAAACCAAGAGAGTCACATTGGTGCTGTCACTGATTCAATCAATTGATGCCTGTCAGCTGCTGGGTCTCTGTGGTTGAGGAGTAAGTCAAAAGGGATGACATTTTAGGGGCTTGGTGAACCATGCTCTTTTATGAATAACCTTATATGAGTCCTGAAGACTTGTGTTAGCTCCCTGAGCTTATGCTTAAGCTCAGCAGGCTAACACAGTCTTGTGGCATACAGATGTCCCAGGTTCACCATGTTGGTCACACTTACTCAGAAAGCATAAAAATAAATTGATGATGCATGGTGTGATGTCCCACAAAGAATCATTGGCCTGCTTCAGGGAATCCTCAAGGAAAATCGGTGTAAACACAAACAGGGAATGACAGAAAGACTGAGTTTCTCAGAATTACAGCTGTGCATCTTCAGAGGGTTCACCTAGCTGCTGCATTATGGATTATTTGTCAAACAATTACTAGTACGTTTTTCTGAGACAGGGTAAAACTTTACATGAAGTTTCTCTTGTGTAGTAATGCTGTAATTAGTGTGGTAAAAACATTGTCGTTAAATACTGGTCATTTTCATTTAGTTTATTTCTATGTTATGATCTGGCTCAAAGGCTATAACGGATCAAGTGTAATGTAGTTACATATGATATACTTGTAAGTATCATGTACCTACCTAGGAGCAAGCAACTTAATGTAAAATGAAACCTGTGCCTACATTTGTTCATATTCTTTGCTAGCAAGTGAGTTATTAGCCCAGTTATGGCTAATTTCTAGTCAGCAATGGGGGAGTGGTTGCTTCCTACAAGAGCACAAAATGTGCACATTTCTAGCCACCTTTGAAAAGCAAGTCAGTCTTAAAGGGGCAGTTTTGTATTTTGCGACAGGCTTGATAAAGATAAGTAGCCAGTAGGCAGAGGGTAGCATAATTTGTCTGATTCCCTGTATAAATGGTGTTGGAATAACAGTGAATATTATTTTGGAAAATGGTTTCTTGCATCAAACAACACAACATTTTCAGTCACCTCCTTGTCTGAAGGACAAGTGGATAAACAGGTTAATGTCAAGCCCTACTGTTTGTTTCAAAATTCTGATGGAATGTAGGCCTACGTTGAACACAACACATTGGCTGCTACTATAGACTGAATAGCTATTTCCATGTTAAAATGTTGTCGTGACTGGGAGACCCATGAGGCAGCACACAAGTGGCCCAGCGTTGTCTGGGTTAAGGGAGGGTTTGGCCAGCCCGGGTTATCCTTGTCCCATCACGCTCTAGCAACTCCACTCATGTGGCAGGCCGGGCACAACACACGCTGACACCATCGCCAGGTGTACAGTGTTTCTTCCGACACATTGGTGCGGCTGGCTTCCGGGTTAAGCGAGCGTTGTGTCAAGAAACAGTGCGGCTTGGCGGGGTTGTGTTTCGGAGGATGCACGACTCTCGACCTTCACCTCTCCTGATTGGATATCACAACCAATTGGATATCACGAAATTTTGGAGAAAATGGGGGTAAAAATGTATGTCATGAGATGCATTTTCTCCATTGTTTTATTTGTTAGGCCACTCTGATAGGCCTACGTTATGATTAAATAGCCACAGTAGCTTACTTGGCCACTGTTATAACTGTAACTTAAAGCGGGTACAGTCTCAGTGTTCACAGTAAACGCATGCCAGAAGTTGCACAGAATTTTCACAACGTTCAAGTTGGCGCTCAGGAGACCTTAAATTTGATCAGTGGAACATTTTGTATTATGAAAAACAGCTCAACTCCATTACCACAGGTATAAGCATAAGTTAATGTAAACTGTAATATTTTACTACTTTAAATGAGACTGTATTACCAGACTTGCATTATGGTCTCACTTTCCCTCAAACTCTGGGAAAGGATGCCCTCAACTGGTGACAGAATGAGCCCAGGCATTTTATTAGATATTCTTTGACTCAGGGATGATGCCAAAGTGACTGAAAAGCTTGCATTTGAGCTGCAAAACATATGCCACTTAAAGTACAGTATATTAAAACTATATTATAGAGTATATTAGGGGATTCTACTGAGTCACCATATACTCAAAACCATAACTTGTGGAACACCAGTCGCTATAGTACAAGTTCACTTTGACACCCAGACAGACCCACAAAATGGACCTGCTGTTTTTGGCTCAGGCTAAATGTTTGCATCAATCCATTTATTCAGTGCACATAGATACATGATGACGTTCTCTTTTGGCACTCCCAGGACTGTGGCGTACCCACTTGAGAGCCATTACACGCTACATTTGGAGGCCATTCACACCGCAGAGACGTTTCACAAACCACTGTTCAGGGCAGCCACATTAAAAAGAGACACTCATTAAATGGCCATTACGAGTACAACCAGAAGCCTACGACGTGCCAGAAAAAGGCCCCGGGTTGCGTGCATTAAGAGTGTTGTGGGAAGCTTCTGTACATAAATACCAAGGATAATGTGGCAGCAGAGCTCAAGCCAGATTGTGCCATCGAATATATTGTGCTGTGTAATTGCTTGGGCATGGGGCATGTACTTCTTAAACTTGGCTGGCATCGTATACTGACATAGCCTACTGTATGCTGTTTGGGTAGTTGTTACCTTGACTTGTCCACTGCTAGTTGCTAGGCGGAGGGAATGAACACTTGATGTTGAGTAAAATTGTAGTTGTCATTGACTTTTCATAATTTAAAGGTGCATTATGCAACAATTCCACCTGCAAATAGCCAAAAATGACAATAATATATCTGTGGTAGTAAATAAACAAAATTCCTTGATATCAATTACATTTTTAATTCAGTTACTCAAAATAATTTCCATTTATTCAATACATTAGCTGTTTTTCATGAATTGAACTAAAAACTTCTCACATGGAATCAGATACCCCAACCCTGCATGTCCTTGAGTCCTCACAGACTCGTAACGCATCTGCACTCAAGCTGCTATCCTTTCAAAGGAGGAAAGAAAATAATTAGGGCCCAGTTATTTAAGCCACTTCATGTGCCCATCAGGGGCATACACTATGAAAACACAGCTGTGGCCTCAGAGTCCTGTGGAAGGGCAGTCTCTACTGTGGGGGCCCGAGCATCCGTCTGTTTGAGGGGGCCAAATTCCTCCACCATGTCGTCTTGACTCAGACAGTTTGTTTTATTTACTCTCCGATCACATGCCGCTCAGCCTCCATGACTTTGGGAGATACAATTAACTCCCCAATATCCCTTCTAAGTCTCTTCTATCTGCAGATGTGAAGGAGTTTATTTGTATTAGGTGGGCCTTGTTTTCCCCAGTTGCATGGAAGCAGTGTTTCTCAACTGCAGTCACGTGGCCCGTGTCATGCGGGGTGACAGCTCACTCCTGTGGCTCCGCTCATCATATGTGCTCATCCCTGCTCTTTTTATGCCCTGAACTACTGGTGTAACGTTCAGTCCCCACACTCAGGTTTGAACAATAATACAAATGTAGAGATATCAATATATATTTGAGTCTATAGGCTCAGTTATTTTTAAGCATGGTGAATGCAACAATGATAACAATGTCTTTCCTGCACTGGCCACATACACTGAACATCATGTTGGTAAATATAAGTCCATTTGGATTTTCTGCTAGTGTCTGCTAAATGACAATACTGTGTATTATGTTTTAAACTTCTTTGTGTGCCAAGGATTTGCCCAGTCAATTCCAAATCTCAACGTAAACCAACAGTAGTTTTGAAGTATGCATGTCTGGTGCCACTTCCAAATGCATGCTAGTCCATCTTCAAAGAGAGACTCAAGTAGGTTCCACTGTTTGACTAGATGTAGGGAGGCGTGCCTGACAGAGTAGATCCACAAACATTAAGTCTTTACCCCCCTCCCCTTTGCCTTCGAGGGCCACCGTGTCACTTCCTCCTGGGAACTGGAAGTAATACAATCCCTTCAAGTTTACCCACCTGTCTCTTGGCCTCTGTTGTGCGCCCCGTGCATCTGACCGAGACGAGACAGAGACCACGGAGGCCAAGGAGGCCACGCTACGTTGATGTTGATTCAGCTTCCTCTTGTCCTAGCGCTCCCTCTGGAAGTTTTTGTAATGGGAGGGTGGAAATGAAAGGGGGGAATGGTGGTTTGGAGTGGTGGGGAGCTGGGGTTGTCTTTTGCTAGTCAGGGTCGTGTTCAGTAGGCTCAAATTATAGGGAAACGGTCTGAAATGGGGAGGTACAATCTTAACTTTGTCAATAAGACATTTTCAGTTGCACATTTTGAAAAGTTGTTTGTGTTCTAATGAATATAACCCTGGAGTTCCTAGCAATCCTAGGTCTTCTGGAACACCAATCTACCACAATGACCACCTGCTCATTTCACTGAGGCATCAATGGAGGAGAAGAGCGAGGACAGGAGCAGCTGCAATCATACACACGTATGTTCAAACGGTAATAGTACGATTATGCTGCAGAGAGCAAGGCTTAAGAAAACATACACAGACACCCTTTGATGTCCACTGGGAGCTTGCCGATGTGTGGCCCAAAGTGCATATACAAAAATGTTGGGTGGGTCTAAACAAATAATCATGAAGGTGGTAGTCATACAACCTGAGAACCAACAATACATTTTCTTCTTCATGTCAGTGAGCTAAATCCTTTGATAGAAAGACGTATCTGGTTCTTCTCAAGGTTTCTTCCTTCTAGTGAGTTCCTCTGCCACTGCTTTCTTTTTGGGGGTCTAGGCCAGGAAACTGTAAAGCACTTTGTGACATATATTTGTTAAAGGGGTTATAAACACAATTGTATTGACTTCTGTCCCCATAGCTATAAATGAAGTTACATAAATGTACTGTAGTATGGCTGCGTTTTGACAGGCAGCCCAATTCTGATAATTTTTTCATTCATTGTTCTTTTCACATATCAGATCAACTCTGTAAAAGATCTGATGTGAAAAGATGTGATTGTGTGACGATCGTCGTAGAGAGGAGACCAAAGCGCAGCGTGGTAAGTGCTCATGATACATTTTATTATAACTCAGAACACTAAACAAAACAACAAAAAGGAAAACGAACGTCACATTCTGCAGGCTTACACTGAGCTGTACAAAAACAAGATCCCACAACTGAAGGTGGGAAAAAGGGCTGCCTAAGTATGATTCCCAATCAGAGACAACGATAGACAGCTGCCTCTGATTAGGAACCATACTCGGCCAAACACAAAGAAATATATGACATAGAATGCCCACCCCATATCACACCTTGTGTCACGTCCTGACCAGAAAAATAGGTTGTTTGTTATTGTAGTTTGGTCAGGGCGTGGCAGTGGGTGTTTGTTTAGAGTGTTTCGGGGTTTGTTGGGCTATGTTCTTGTTAGTCTATTTCTATTTTAGTTCTAGTATGTCTATTTCTATGTGGTGTTTATTGGGTTGACCTTCAATTGGAAGCTGCTGCTCCTCGTTGCTTCTAATTGAAGGTCCTATTTAAGAGGGGTGTTTTTTCTATGGGATTTGTGGGTAGTTGTTTCGTGTATAGCTGTATGCCTTACAGGACTGTTTGTCGTTTTTGTATACGTGTGTTTTGTTTTGTTTTTCCTTCTTTCTGCCAATAAAAAAGAAGATGAGTATACAGACTCCCGCTGAATTTTGGTCCACTTTATACGACGCTCGTGACACCCTGACCTAACCAAACAGAGAAAAACGTCTCTCAGGTCAGGGCGTGACAGATTGTCAAATCAGAGCCATTCATCTGCTTCATATCAATTAATTAGATGCCTGATGCTGCATTTACACTGTGAAGGCCTATTTTACCCATCAATCCAGACAACAAAACTACACCTGTGATGTCTCTGTGCCTGTAGTAGCAACAAACACTACTGCTGTGACCTGGTCATGACAGGGAGGTAATAAGGTGTGAAGAGTAACATTTGGGTCTTGTTTATTACAAGTGTGAACAAACCCATTAAAACCTGATGGTGGTTGGTAAACAGAGTTTCTTTCAACACGCTAAACAGCAGTCACGGCTTTTGGACTGAGAGAGCAGCCGCTGTTTCCAATCAGGGCTCCAATTTCACGCACAACTCGACGGGACAGGCCTTTGACGAGAGATGGGTCTGGCTCCCAAATATGTCTTCAAACTGGGCTGATTGATCATGACATGGCCTCCGATGCCTCGTTTGGAAATGCATTCGCTGATAACGCACATGAGGGAAGTTCTTGGATAATGCGCCTGCTCTGACTGACCTCAGGGAAAAAACTTGATCCTCGCGGTCTTGCCACATGGTTTCAATAATCCATCTCTGATATAGGTCCATCTAATAACACTGGCTCACTGAAGTACACTGAGTGTACAAAACATTATGATCCCCCCTTTTGCCTTCAGAACAGCCTCAATTCGTCGGGGCATGGACTCTACAAGGTATCGAAGGTGTTCCACAGGGATGCTGGCCCATGTTCACTCCAATGCTTCCCACAGTTGTGCCAAGTTGGCTGTTGGATGACCTTTGGGTGGTGGACCATTCTTGATACACAAAGGAAACTGGTAAGTGTGAAAAACCCAGCAGCGTTGCAGTTCTTGACACACTCAAACCGGTGCGACTGGCGTTCAAAGGCACTTCAATCTTTTGTCTTGCCCAGTCACTGTCTGAATGGCACACATACAAAATCCATGTCTCAAATGTCTGAAGGCTTAAAAATCCTTATTTAATTTGTCTCCTCCCCTTCATCTATGAATGATGTGGATTTAACAGGTGACATCAATAAGGGATCATAGCTTTCACCTGGATTTAGCTGGTCAGTCTGTCATTGAAATATTCACTCTGTATATTGTGCATGTAAAGTGTACGTAACGAAATGCAACTCAATTGACTGTTGTATTGTGTCCATATTAGGACAACATCACACGTCCAAGGATGTTGAGTTATTCAGACGTACCAGAACAACTTTGAATAGAGCAAATTTGACTACAGTTGAAATCGGAAATTTACATACACTTAGGTTGGAGTCATTAAAACTCGTTTTTCAACCACTCCACAAATTTCTTGTTAACTAACTATAGTTTTGGCAAGTCGATTAGGACATCTACTTTGTGCACGACACAAGTAATCTTTCCAACAATTGTTTACATACAGATTATTTCACTTATAATTCACTGTATCACAATTCCAGTGGGTCAGAAGTTTACATACACTAAGTTGACTGTGCCTTTAAACAGCTTGGAACATTCCAGAAAATGATGTCATGGCTTTAGGTCAGGTCTTCCCTGTGGCTCAGTTGGCAGAGCATGGTGTTTGCAATGCCAGCATGGTGTGTGCAACCCAGGGTTGTTGGTTCAATTCCCACGGGGTGCCAGTACAAAAAAAAATAAAAAATGCATGAAATGAAATGTATGCATTCACTACTGTAAGTCGCTCTGGATAAGAGCGTCTGCTAAATGACTAAAATGTAAATGTTTAGAAGCTTCTGATAGGCTAATTGACATCATTTGAGTCAATTGGAGGTGTACCTGTGGATGTATTTCAAGGCCTGCCTCTTTCATGGGAAAATTAAAAGAAATCAGCCAAGACCTCTGAAAAAAAATTGGAGACCTCCACAAGTCTGGTTCATCCTTGGGAGCAATTTTCAAAAGCCTAAAGGTACCACGCTCATCTGTACAAACAATAGTACGCAAGTATAAACACCATGGGACCATGCAGGCGTCATACTGTCAAAATGTATCCGAGACAAGACCAATACACTCTATATGTGGTCTCGAGACCGGACTTGAGTACTACAACACTGTCGTATCGTTATCATTTTGGTAATTCAGGTTTTTTGTTATAAGTTAAGGGAGACAGGAGTGACCATGCCAAAATCATGGTTTGTCATTTAAAAAGAGGGAGAGAAAACAAGATTTTCGATCCAAAAACAATCTAAATGAACAGAAACAGTTTGTTTTATGTATACAGAAAAAGGTTACTTGGTATGCAGGAACTTTGCCGTCCTACTACCTACATTTTCATGGCCCTTCATCTCAGTGTTACTGTATTTGTCACGGGTGTCGTAGGGTGTAGACCAAAACGCAGCGGGAAAATGTATACTCATCTTCTTTTATTAAAGGACAAAGAAGGAAAACCAAAACGTATACAAAAACACGACGACAAAGAACAGGCCGGTAAGGCACAAAGCTATACACAGCAACAATCTCCCACAAAATCCCATAACAAAAACACTCCTAAATATAGGACCTTCAATCAGAGGCAACGATAGACAGCTGCCTCCAATTGAAGGCCCCAATCCCCATTACCAAAACATAGAAATACAAACACCTAGAAAGAACATAGAAAAACTAACATAGAACAATAACCAAAACCCTGGACTAATAAATCAAATACCCCTCTACATACATAACCCCCCCGAACTATATAAACCCCCTACATGACCCCCTCTACATGAACACATACACAAACACACCCTGAACCACATAAAACAAATACCCCCTGCCACGTCCTGACCAAACTACAATAACAAATAACCCCTTTACTGGTCAGGATGTGACAGTATTCCATCAGATGCGTGACTACAAATGCCTGGCTTGGAAATATGTCAAACAATGTAGTAACTTGTAAAATTGTACCCCTCCTCTCAGCTATTGAGACCTCCTTCGAAGAATCAGATAGGCCTTATCTGTTCAAAGTTACGTTCGTGGGGCCCTATAATGATGCCGTTCTGCGTGAATGCCTGCCTGAGAAAACGGAGACAAGTCGGTTGCCTTCGGTGTGAACTACCAAGGAGCCAGGTGGCATAATTGCAGCTTAACCGTTGCGTTTGAGTGATTGGAAATGTTCAAGGGTGCACGCTAGAGTCAAGGGGGAAAAACTGCTGAAATATCAGCCGATCTCCACAAAGTCTGCAAACAATTAAAAAAGTTGCTCTTTTTATTTTTCGAAGGCCGCGAAATTGTGTTTACCTAAAATAATGGCGGTGTGTGATGGTCTTTGTTTTCTTGTCGCTTTCTCAGGTCGGCCGAGCACTTTGTTTCCCTCGCAGGCTGCCAAGAAAATTAGGAACATTCGTGTTTAGGACTTAAGCAGTGTGTAATGCTACGGGTGTCTAAGCCAGTAGAACCAACCCAAAAATGTATATAGCCGTTTCATTTCCATGCACATGCAGTCTTTCCCTAAATGTTTTATGGAAATTAAAATAGCTGGCGCACACAACTGTTGGGCATTGTAGTAATCAATTCCGATACACTGAGTGTACAAAACATTAGGAACACCTGCTCTTTCCATGACAAAGCTGGATTCACCTGGTCAGTCTATAAGCTATGATCCCTAATTGAAGTAACTTGTTAAATCCACTTCAATAAGGGGAGGAGACAGGTTAAATAAAGATTTTTAAGCCTTGACACATGTATTGTGTATGTGTGCCATTCAGAGGGTGAATGGGCAATATAAAATATTTAAGTGCCTTTGAACGGGGTATGGTGGTAGGTGCCAGGCGCAAGGGTTTGAGTGTGTCAAGAACTGCAGCGGTGCTGGGTTTTTCCTGCTCAACAGTTTCCCGTTTGCATCAAGAATGGTCCACAACCCAAAGGACATCCAGTCAACTTGACAAAGCTGTGTGAAGCATTGGAGTCAACATGGGCCAGCATCCCTGTGGAATGCTTTCGACACCTTGTAGAGTCCATGCCCTGACAAATTGAGGCTGTTATGAGGTCGAAAGGGGGTGCAACTCAATATTAGGAAGGTGTTCCTAATGTTTTGTACACTCAGTACGACTCGCTCTGTAAAGGTGCAACATTGCGGTCGGTTATTAATGGTGTTTTCCCTTGTGTACCTGTGTTTACTTGGTGCAATGTTTGATGTTAGCTCTTGGTTACATGTTATATATAAACCTTCTATGAGCTGCCATCTCTAACAAGCCTCATATTCAGACTTGATGCATTGCTACGTTCACAACTCATGCCACTGGCATCTGGCCGGGAGCAGAATTTTATATATATATATATAGGTATTTTACGGATGATATATCACCTCGTGTCGAAATTTACAGTATTAAGCAAGGCTGCCTTCTCGTCTTGTAAATGCTTTTTTTAGGCTGGATCATGTTGTTGTATTGTATTGTTGTATGTTTTAATTCTGTAATGTATTGATTGTTGCTGCCTTCTTGGCCAGGTCTCCCTTGAAAAAGACTGGGTCTCAATGGGCTTTTCCTGGTTAAATTTCTCTCGGTCTGAATGGGCTTTTCCTGGATGAATTTCTGATTTGGAGCTTAAAATATGAGAAATATAGGAATCCTTTTTGTCGTTTAACTTCAAGGTTCAGGGTGAGGGCAGTGGCCTTAAATCATCAAGCACTAGCACTAGTGATGTCAACAGAATTTGAAAGTAACACAATCAATGAGACTTTACACCTCGTAGCTTGCCATAACTCAGTTTTTCCATCTTTTTGTGGTGCATCCTATCTTATCGATCATTGCATGAGCAGGCTTAGCCACGGCTGGCAAAACACAAACTGACATTCAACATTTTGTACTGGCATCCTGTCTGTGTTGAAGTAGCTACTTTATTTTGTCCATATATCAAGGTAAAAATGAGTCATAGAGATGTGTGATTGATACGATGGCTCCCATATTGGCTGTAGACGTATTCCGCCACAGAGCTGTAGCTTGTCAAGTGCAATTTAGGAGGCTTGGCGTGAAGTTCAGACTGTGAGCCACAGATGACATTTCACCCCAGGCTGTTCCCCTCTCACATACCCTCATGTTGTGCCCACTTCTGCTCAAGTCTATTGGCACAGGATGTGGATGTTAATCATGGGTAAATCAGGACTTAGTTGATGGTAGAACTATCACTGAAATGTTCAATGGTCATTTTTAACAGAAATGTCTTCAAATTCCACTGTATGCTGTCTTCTAACATAACGTGGCGGACAACCCTGTTGTGTGAATTTCACTACAGATGAATAACTGTTTTAGCAAGGTCAGAACTAAATTTGATTCATGGTGAATAATTAGTTCACCTAACTCCCTATGACCACTGTGAGACTAACAAACATGTATCAGGAGTCAAGAAACACAAAATGACAAAGACAAACTCTCCCAAATTGTGTGACAGGGATAGGGAGGGTAAAGGTCAGCACTTGTGTCATGAGTAGATACAGGGTGAGCATCTGTCTTGGGCCCTGGAAGACCTTCACACACAAACAATTCTGGAGTTTGTCACCAATCTGGGTCCCTTCCAACTGGCTCACAAACAAAGTGCTGGGGGAGATAGACATTTTGGTGATAATCTCTTTCCTTATGGGTTCACTTTCGTTTGAGGGTTTCTATTCCAGTACCTGGATTGTCTTTTGAATGTGTTTATTTTTTTATCCACCATCGGTCATTCATACATTTTCCTGGATTCAAAATAAAGCTCTATAAATTCCCAGATCTTTAAAAGAAGAATAACAATAAACATTTTTTCTTATGAACAAGTGTCTATTTAGGCTGTTAATCACAGCATTAGTATACTTTGGCTGAGCCTCCCTGATAAAATAAACAGAACTTATACTTTGAAAAGTTGGAGATATCACTAATTTCTTCAAGATCGATATGCTGGTCAAACCAAACTGAGTGATTTGGGAATTACGTGGTGTTCCTGACAAGTTTATTGGAAGAGCACTGGGAAAGAGGAGCATCATCCACTGCAGCAAGGAAAAGCTGGAGCACCACGATGGATGCTACAGAGTAATGAAACCACTTTCATGGCACTGTTTATGTATTTCCTCTATGTGCAACTTTACTCCATTACTAATAGAAGCCACAATATGTTCTTTCAGCAAGTCTGAGGATCCTGGAAATATTGTTTCATTTGCACAGCAGCATGTGCTGAGTGGAGTATTGATGTTTGATTGGGAAAGGATGAAGGCAGGAAGGGATGAAGGGCAGTTGCAATTGAGGTATGGTGATGGATGTAGGGAGTTACAGATATGAATGGATGAAGGGAGGTTGGAGGGATGAATATAAAGAAAAACCGAGGTTAGATAGGTGGATAGAAGAATATGGTAGGTTTGAGGGATGGATAAATATATGGTTGAATGTAGGTAAAATGGTATGATAGATGAATTACGTTTGGGTAGATAGTGGGGAGGATGGTTGGATGTAGAGAGCTTATATGATGCAGTGGCTGCTTATTTGGAAAAAAATGACTTTCTAATCAAGCTGTTAGGAATTGCGCTAAATAACAATACGGCACCTATGTGTATTTGTTTACATCTCGCATCAGCAAGCCACACGTAAATAATGCCAGAATACAAGCTTATATGTGTAGTTTCTTTTGTACAACTCTGTGCTGGATTTGCCAAAAGTTTCGAAACACTAAGATCATCTATCGTCCATTTAGTTTCAATGGAATTAAGTTGGCCTTAGTGCTACGATGCTTTTGGCAACCCAGGCCTGTCCTGTCCTCCTTATACATAGCTGCATATTACTTGACAGGCAGCTAAACACCCTCTCTCATCATTAAGACTCAGGAGACAGGATGTCCGTTTGTCCTATGGTTTATTAACTAGAAAAGGGTGAAACTGAGACAACACAATAATCACTGAAATTGACACAAAATAACATGTAAATGTATCGAAATTCACCAAAATAACCATCCACAACCTCAGGTAAGTAGTTAAAGAATGTGTTACGTACCAACAATGCTATCAAAAGGCATATGACTTGTAGATTGATGGAGATAAAAGGTACTATGCAGAATATTCTTCCATTAGAGAAACAAACTTCATTTTTACTGTGGTCACCTGACAGGTAAGGTCAAAGTCACTGCAAGGAAAAATACTGCTTATAGAAAACCCACAGCAGGGGGAGACTAACACACCCAATTGGAAATGAATACTCATGTAACAGAACAAACTCCACTGTGAAATGTGCCTGCTATAGTATCCTTACTAGCCTTAAACGTTTAAATCCATTCTTGACTAATGAAAAATCTCCCTATTTTATGCCTAAACCAGGCATGTAGGCAACAGTATGTGAGTTCATTCAATCCTTTGATTGAATGGAAAAGCCATCAATTGCAACTGCAAGAGATTATCTGTTCATTGTCCCCTGGGCTATGTTATATATAGGTTTCTATAGAGGGCTTTTTTTTTTACCAGAGTTTAAACTGAGGTCAATGGCGCTAGATTTACACTCTCCTTGGGTTTCAGTCAGGACGAGGAAAGCATTAAACACACTACATTTGCCTCACCTGTATTATGCTGTTCTTTGAAAACATAATCAATATTGAGGATTTTCCAAGAGGTCAACACGCAGACTAATATTATCTTTAAGAGAGAACTCAGAAATATTTCTCTACCTCTAATCAATGCAGCGGCAGCGTAGCCTAGTGGTTAGAACGTTGGGCTAGTAACTGAAAAGTTGCAAGTTCAAATGAGCTGACAAGGTACAAATCTGTCGTTCTGCCCCTGAACAAGGCAGGTAACCCACTGTTCCTAGGCCGTCATTGAAAATAAGAATTTGTTCTTAACTGACTTGCCTAGTTAAATAAAGGTGAAAAAATGCAACAGACCTCTACTTTAAGCTCAGAATACCAACTACACTTAAATGTATAAAAAAACATCACTCCAATCTACACACAATACTGTCACGATCGTTATATAAATAATCGGACCAAGGCGCAGCATGAGTAGAGTTCCACATATTTATTACAGTGAAACTTCAAAACAACAAAGAATTAACGAACGTGCAATACGTAGCACACATAGGCACTCATAAACAATATCCCACAGCGCAGGTGGGAAAAGGGACACACTAAGTATGATCCCCAATTAGAGGTAACGATTATCAGCTGCCTCTAATTGGGAACCATACACATACACCAACATAGATATAAACTCACTAGAAATCCCCCTGGTCATGCCGGCGTGACAGTACCCCCCCAAAGGTGCGGACTCCGACCGCAAAACCTGAAACTTGATGGGGAGGGTTAGGGTGGGCAACTAGCGTCGGTGGCGGCTCCGGTGCGGGACGTAGCACCCGCTCAGACCGCGGATCCGGCCATGGAGCCGGGCTGAACGCCGTGCCCGGACTGGGCACCGGCGCAGAGGAAGGCTCCGGCCATGGAGCAGGACTGGACGCCATGCCTGGACTGGGCACTGGCGCAGAGGAAGGCTCTGGCCATGGAGCGGGACTGGACGCCATGCCTGGACTGAGCACCGGCGCAGAGGAAGGCTCCGGCAACATGGAAATGAACTCACTAGAAATCCCCCTGGTCACGCCCTAACCTAAAACACCATAGAGAACCCTGAGGGCTCTCTATGGTCAAGGGGTGACAAATACCCTATAATGACAAAGCAAAAACAGGTTATTATAAATGTTTGCAAATGTATAAAATTTATATTAAATATTATATTTACATAAGTGTTCAGACCCTTTACTCCGTACTTTGTTGAAGCACCTTTTGCAACGATTACAGCCTTGAGTCCTATTGGGTATGACGCTACAAGCTTGGCACACCTGTATTTGGGGAGTTTCTCCCATTCTTCTCTGAAAATCTTCTCAAGCTCTGTCAGGTTAGGTGGGGAGCGTCGCTGCACAGATATTTCCCGGTCTCTCCAGAGATGTTCGATCGGGTTCAAGCCCGGGCTCTGGCTGGGCCACTCAAGGACATTCAGAGCCTTGTCCTGAAGCCAGTCCTGTGTTGTCTTGGCTGTGTGCTTAGGGTCGTGGTCCTGTTGGAAGGTGAACCTTCGCCCCAGTCTGAGGTCCTGAGCTCTCTGGAGCAGGTTTTCATCAAGGATCTCTCTGTACTTATGTTGCCACCACCATGCTTCACTGTAGGGATGGTGCCAGGTTTCTTCCAGACGTGATGCTTGCAATTCAGGCCAAATAGTTCAAGCTTGGTTTCATCAGACCAGACAATCTGGTTTCTCATGGTCCTTTCAGTGCCTTTTGGCAAACTCCAACTGGGCTGTTATGCACCTTTTACTGAGGAGTGGTAGTGTCTGGCAACTCTACCATAAAGGCCTGATTGGTGGAGTGCTGCAGAGATGGTTGTCCTTCTTCAAGGTTCTCTCATCTTCACAGAGGAACTCTGGAGCTCTGTCAGTGACCATTGGGTTCTTGGTCACTTCCCTGACTAAGGCCTTTCTCCCCAATTGCTCAGTTTGGCTGGGCGGCCAGCTCTAGGAAGAGTCTTGGTCGTTCCAAACTTCTTCCATTTAAGAATGATGGCGGTCACTGTGTTTTTAGGGACCTTCAATGCTGCAGAAATGTTTTGGTACCCTTCCCCAGATCTGTGCCTCGACACAATCCTGTCTTGGAGCTCTACGGACAATTCCTTTAACCTCATAGCTTGGTTTTTGCTCTGACATGCATTGTCAACTATGGGATCTTATATACACAGGCGTCTATAAATCATGTCCAATTAATTGAATTTACCACAGGTGGACTACACTCAAGTTGTAAAAACATCTCAAGGATGATCAATCGAAACAGGATGCACCTGAGCTCAATTTCGAGTCTCATAGCAAAGGGTCTGAACACTTATGTAAATAAGGTATTTCCATTTTTTTTTAAAAACCTGTTTTCAGTTTGTCATTATGGGGTACTGTGTGTAGATTGATGAGGTAAACATTTCATTTAATTCATTTTAGAATAAGGCTGTAACGTAACAAAATATGGAAAATGGAAGGGGTCTGAATACTTTCCTAATGCACCGTATGTGAGTAATTGTGAGAAACCCAACAAAAAATGAGGTACAATTTTGTGATAAATATACACATATGTGTGTGATGTCCTGTCTTTTTCAGACTACACTAGCCCTCAATATGAAATGATTTTAATAACTCAACACGCCCACAGGTTCTTTTTTCAAATAAAGTATAGAAAACCTTAAGACGTAACAAAGAGACATGAAATAAACATGAAATGCTGTGAGTATTGATTCAGCATAGTTTTTTTCCATAAAGATCATTCAACAAATCTAAAGAGACTTATTTGTTCAGGAGCTATCTTCAAAGAACATAAAAGTATAATGTTTAAATGCCATTTTCCTCATTTGTATCATGCTGTTCTTTGACAATATCACCAGTATTGAGGGTCTTCCAGAACCTCACTTCTGTCTTCATGACACTCATCCAGAGCACTAAAGTTTTGTTCCAATTGATCTTTTTGTTCCTTATACAAGTTAAGTGTGGTTTTATTAGATATGCCTAAACCTCAAAGCCGACTGGCAACATTACCAGTGACTGACTGATGACTGAAATCTTTTCCATCTCAAAAGCCCCTTCTTGGCAGTCATTTTATGTTTCTCCTGCAACCAAAATGTTTAAAACACATCATTTGAGGACAGACCAACACATAAGGAAGCCTCAGAAATGCAACAAGGAACTACGGGGTGTATTTAAAATGGTTCTGTGCGAATAAAGCCTTGAAGTGGTCCAACCAGACATCTGCGATGGATCAAAAGCAAGAGATTCCCCTAGAAAAGCCCGGTCCACTTGGCTCCAGAGAGTCTTGCTGCTTGTTGCCGACTAGAATATGGACATAATATTGGTTTCCGCTGTCCACAGCCAGTTGGAAAAAGCAGAGTATGTGTTTTATGACAGGGGGAACATCCAAGGTTGCGTTGAGTCACTGGAAAGCACCACCACCCTATCTTTTCAACCAGTTGCATGTGTGGTCAGTGTTGTCCATAGTGATTCCAGACTGGGATGGTTTACACACAAGCGTGACTTGTTCTGATTGCACTGGGAAACACTCTACGGTTCAGTGGATGGTTTGATTGATCCTGGACACCGGTCTTCTAACCCATGCCATGTACCTGGTGGAGTCAGAAGTTTCCTGTTAGACTTCCTCTGAACCTGCCGATGTGAGCATGCTATAGGTTTACAGCTACTAGGACCAACTTAGGTCTCTCTGACCAACTAGTACAGCAATGCTAACTAAGCCTTCATATACTCTTTATAAGGTCTATGTAGATGTTTATGAAATAATTTATGAGAAAGTACATCAAGGGTGGCATAAGGGTTTTGGCAAAGTACAAGACAAAAGGACAGGTGTTATTAACCTTTATAACGTTTGCTCATAAATGAGTTGCTTTATAAAGGGTTTCTGAAGACATGATAAAAATGTGACCCACTTCTCATTAATCAATTGTGTTTATAATGCCTCTGTCCCACTAGCACATTACCCTGAGTGGAAGGGCTGTCATTGCTGAAGGGGGTGATTCAAGCATTTGTTGTTATTTTACTTACTATAAAGGTCTCTCAATGGAACCCAGTGACGTGCTCAAAAGCCAGCTTGACTGTAAATTTTAGCTTTGTGAATAATGACGCTGGAAAGAATTGTAACAGGGGCAATTATTCAACCAAACAAAATTAATCTTCATTGAAATGACCGGTTGAGGATAAATACAGGGCTGAATTTAACCAAGACATATATGTTTTACTTAGTTCTTTCTTGGAGGAAACGAAAAGCACTCAGCTGAGGTGAAATGCACACATCGCCAAGCAATGTAGTCTGATGTTATTTGGAGTGCTTTGTCACCATATGATTAATGGTGATATTCGGAACTAAATGGGTTAGCACTCGTCTTGAAATCCACCATTTGTGTTGACATCAGTAATTTTTACCCCATTAGTTTGCCAGGTTTCTGGGTTAACGTGTTGACTTAACCGGTGCATTTCCATGGGTGAGGCATATTTTAGATGCATGTGGAACTTCTACAAGCCCAAATCATGAATTTTTCGTAATTCAGCAAGTTTATTCACCTTGTTTGGTTTGGAGTCTTAAGAATTTGTTCATGGCAATGCTCAGTCTTCTTCCCTCGCCAGTTTCCTATTGCATTATTGACTATTGGAACTAAACGATAAGGTCCTTCTGATGACCTCAAAATGCTCCATCATGACATGATGTGGTCATTTGATGTTTTATTGGAAGGCGCAAAAATATCACCCAGCAAAGAGTAGGCAATAGACACCCATGTGGGGGAACTTAAGATAATGAAATAAATTAGTATTCTGAAGGGGGAAATCAGATCCATTAACAGAAATGTGTGTGGTCACAGTTACTGTATATTAAACAGGTTGGGATTCATTCTATTTCATTGCAACACTATTCAGGAGATGAATTGAAAGCCCCATTGGTAACATCTACATTAAGGTGCCCTTATGCCCATGTAACTACCCAGTAATAACTGTAGTAACAGCCTTGTATTCACATGTAGTTACGTGGTAACTGTTTTGTAATTACATGCTAATAGAGTGTGTATATGTTAGTTGAAATTAAATTGACCCAAACCAAGATCTCATGTAAATTCCAATGCATCTCCCTCCCCCCTCGGCCCCCAATCCTCCAGCTGCAGATGGGGGACTAACCCCTGGGCCTCCCTGTCATCCAAACAGCCAAGAGCCCCTTAGATAAAACTGACCATGTTTATTATGGGATGAGGGGGAAAGAAAGGGGGCCGGGTCACGTCTGCTCTGCTTGGCTAGCAGGTGGCTCTCCCAAACATGGCATAGCAGCCAAACGGGGGAGGAGAGGGGAGTCGCAGAGGAATGAGAAATACATTATCCACACAGAGTGTATGTGTGTGAGAGAGTGAGAGATGCTTTCATAAGTAGGATCCCTGACCAGATAGACACTGATTAGATTAGAGTGAAGTACTTTATTATCCTCTGGGGAACTTCTGGTCTGAGGGTACTATGCACACACACTGGACTCTACCCACATACTCACACTGACACCCCAACACACACACACACACACACACACACACACACACACACACACACACACACACACACACACACACACACACACACACACACACACACACTTTGACACTCACCACATAAGCTGCTTCTACTGTCTATCCTGTTGTTTAGTAACTTTACCCCTATTATATATACATAGCTAGATAATTACCATGCACATCGACTCGGTACTGGTACTCCCTGTATATACTCCATGTTATTTTTACTCGTTATTGATATTCAGTATTCACTGTATTTATTCCTCGTGTCACTATTTCCATTTTTTATTGTCATTTTTTCATCTTTAACTCTACATTATTGGAAAAGGGCCGGTAAGTAAGTATTTCACTGTTTGTCACATGCTTCGTAAACAACAGGTGTAGACTAATACAATTGGTTGATTTATGCATTATGGGTAAGTGCATACTAAGTACTGTAAGTAAAACATAAAAAAGAAAAGGGTATGTCGCTGCTATGTGGTTTCAGTTTGACACTACACAAGGGCATACACACTCCAAACTGATCCATGTTGGATCAAACTGGATCTCTGAGTGATTGGATAATATAAAAACATGATTCCACCATTACTTGAACCAAGCCAAACAGATAACTTTTTGTTCGGTTACGATTGCACACCTGGCTGAGAAGTCATTTAGTATGTGCAACTAGGATAGGCAATTTCTAAATCAAGTGTCAACTCTCTAGCTCAATCCGGGACATACTGCAGTGCAATTCAAATGCCCCTCTGACAGTGCACTCTGGAAGACTGAAAGACCACTATCTGCATGACTGCAACTGATTGAATGTCGACGGTACCTCATCACAAGAATACATCATCTTTGCTTGCCTACTGTACTAGGACAGGGAGCTGATTTTTCCCCTACTCTGGTAGCAGTACATTGAGGTAAGGTCACAAATCAGGATCCCTCTCTTACTGTATACCAGAGTATCCTGGGAAACGTACTAACTGCTCTATAAATTTTGTTCTCACTCCATCATTCATTAACATGTAAACAATTAAGCAATATGCACACCAGGTCATTACCACAACGACTTAAATTGAAACCACAGTAAGTGAAAGAAAATAAATACAACATCCCATTTCATATTAAAAAAAGAGTGAAAACTGGACCCTTTCCTACTATGTAAAGTGAACCAGCGCGGCCTGATGGTATATCGTCTATCAAATGTATCCAAAGCTGAAAAAACAGGAGATGTTGACCTTGGAGAAGTGGAGAGTGGCAGAATCACAGGTGTACTATTACTTCAAGTCAACTCGTCTCAAGCAAAAGTAGTGCATGCACCGGTCAGTGTATGGGAGTATTACAGTCATGCAATGCACTCTTCTCTCACTCACTCACCCGCTCAGAAATGTCCATAAAATACATGTCCATAAAAACTCACCTCGAACAAGGTTTCACCATTTACATTTTTGCAGTAGAACCGCAGATGAATCACTGTCTAAAGGCTGGTTTTAACTTTGTCTAATGACATTCTGTAGACAATTAGAATGTGACAAGTATCGCTGGTCAAAAGAACATTATATTTATACTCCAGTGGAATGTCTGTAGAATTTCGCCGCGACTGTCGGTTTCCTTGTCGCAGAGAAATTAATAAAAAGTGTAATGTCTCTGCGACTGTCAAAATGTCCATTGTAACGGTTATCGGACTGCCACAGCAACCAGACCAAATACTACTATGACAAGACCATGCAGGAGTTCTAAAAATCTCCGGTTGTTCACCTGCTTTTATTTCGTCACACTCATAACCGTATACTATTTCCTATAAACACACCATTACTTTGTTATTAATGATGTTGTGAGTTTATTTTCCTCTAATAATCAATAAAAAGTATCTAAAGTTAAGACTCTGCTCTGGTCATTATTTGAACTGGCTAGCCAGCTAGCTACCTAACAATCTAGCAGCGAACCAAAACATTTTTTTGAAAGTTTTTAGTTTCCTGGCTTGCTAGGTTGACATTTACTGAATTACTTTTTAAACGGATGGGTTTATTGGTCTTAAAATAGAGAAAGTATGCTATTTGGAGCACTGGGCTGTTGATATCATGTTTATATACGATACTTTTTCGTAACGACTATGAGAAGTTTGATGGCGGAACAAAAAAGAACGTTTTCTGCGACAATTATCTACAGACATGTTGATTGACAAACTGTAAACTAGCCTTAAAATGGAGTGCTCTGCAGTACCTCATGTCAACCTCAATCCCACATTCTGTAAGGAGATTGGTTGACCAACCGACTGCTACTCACAATGACGACACCACTGCACTGTATCTGCCATAGCCTAGCAACCGGTCATAGAGCGTTCACTCATCTTCCCCAAATAGTTTTTTTGGCGGAAAGGGGAGAAAAAGCAAACCTGGGCACAGCCTTTCAAAAAAAATTCAGCTATTGGATAGGATTAAATGCATGGAAACAGAATTAATAGAACAGGAGTCCCCATTCAAGTCAATGATTTGTCTATTCTATTCAATACATTTCTATGCATTTAATTTCATCTGATAACTTTTGAAAAACTGGTTATTACAGATGGTGAAAGGTGGCAGGCTAACTTGCCAACCATTCAGTCTCTGGGCAATTATGACAATGATACAAAAAATGGTCCAACTGGGGATCTGCAGCTGAGAAAAATAAAAAAATGTAATTCATGGCTGCTCCTGCGGTCAGCGGTGCCAAGATAGACAAGCGGGGAGAAGGTAAACACAGTTAGGCAAAGCACCGCTGAGGGGGAGAGCTGAAGGAGGTTAAGTGTCCTCCTCCATCCATCCATATTCCATATCTCCCTTACTGTTGTACGCCATGATGAATGGCACGGTGAATTATAATGGGACTCCCTCTGTAAGCAACGGGTTGGATTTGTACTCTCCCATGCTCTCACACAGTATAAACACTCGCTCTTTCCCCACGATTTATTTCCATGGCCTAAAAACCTGATTAACATCAGAACCAGAAGTGACCATGAAGGTCAGGGTGTTAATGCGGAAAATGGCTACCACACTTCAGTCGGGTCCCCACTTCCTCCTCATACTGTGCTGTGTGGCAAGGATGTGGTGGTGGTGGTTGTGTGTGCCTGTTTAGTACACTCGTAGAAAAACAGTGTTCCAAAAGGGTTCTGCGGCTGTCTCCAAAGGAGAACCCTTTTTTGTTCCAATTAGTACCCTTTTGGGTTCCATGCAGAACCCTCTGTGGAAAGGTTTCGACCTGGAACCTAAAATGGTTTCCCTATGGGGACAGCCAAATAACCCTTTAAGTTCTAGAAAGCATATTTTTTTCTAAGAGTAGTGATGTGCAGTTTGCGATCTAATCGTTTTTAATAACTCTTTTTACTGACTCGATAGTCATGACTAGTTTTTCTGAGTGACTTGTTTACTTTAGTCGTTTGTTTGCACTTCTGTCCGCAATGAGTCGGATTAATGCCCACTATTAATGCCCACTAACAGGATTAATGCCCACTACTCTGGCTCAGCGGCACCAGAGACGTACTCCGACCAACAACTGTCTGTCATATATGCGCATAAATATAGATCATTCTGCAGGCAGCAGAGAATAAAAATACATGTTTAGAACTGATAATTGATTGCATAGTGCAAGAATGAATGCAATTCATTGATTATTGAATGTCATGGTGCACACAGCTTTGTAGAATCAACAAATGTACGTTGTTTAAAGCACACTTTTACACAAATGATATCTCCAATAAACCCCCTATGCTATGGTGAATGAGAAGAGAGAGGCTTGTAGAATCATTACTATTTCGAGTTTTCAGTTCATTGTTCGCCAGTAGTGGGTCCTGCATGCTGTGGGCATTACTGACTCAAAAGAACGAAATGAGTCAAAGATTTGTTCTTTTGATTGAACGACACAAAAATATCTAAGTCAGTAAAAAGAGCTGAACTTCCCATCACTACTGTCAGTGTGTGGTTGCATGTGTGTGTGTCTGTGTGCCTTGCAAGGGGTGTTTGGGTTGTTCTACACCCCATCCAGAACCCGTTGCCCAGACGACACTTTAGAATCAGCCCAACCGCAATCAGTCATCC